>NC_057803.1:29950401-30302548 GCF_018294505.1 Triticum aestivum
ACACCACCCCGCATGTATGAGGGGCCAGTGCGACGCTCCGGGGGCATTGCTACCCCCTCAGGGCCCCCGTCCCGCCTAACCCTGGAGCGGTTGACCACGAGATCTAGCCCTTTGACTTTTCACGGACGGGCTTTGAACAGTGGACCTCTCCACCCGGTTGTGTAAGGTCAGCTCAGAGGGACACTTGGGAGCAACATCCGAGCCAAACCGACAGCTACATCCCCTCCGTGTAGACCCGATGCTTCCGTTTTCCCCCTCCAGGTGCCGGCGGCGGCGCCGTCCGTTAGGGGGGCCACGCCCCGGAGATGCGTGCCGCCTCTTCGAACATGCCACAACACCACCCGGTTGTGGTAGGTCATCCCATTGAAACACTTGATAGCAACGTCCCCTCCGTATAGACCCGATGCGGCTGTTTCCGCCCTCCAAATTCTGGCGGCGGCGCCGTCCGTGAGGGGGGCACACCGCGGACGTGAGGGGGTCACACTCCGGAGACGGGTGCCGGGCGTTTGCAACCACCACTCAACTTCTATTGCATAGCTGTTTTTGATTTTAATAAAATTTAAGGACCTATATTCAAAAGAACATGACAACATATTATTAATGTGCTCGAAAAAAATACAAACTATATCTATATATATATATATATATTCATAATCTATGGAAAAAATTACAAACTACATATATATTCATATAATACATAAAAAAGCATGAACACATATTTTTTTAAAAGCATAAAAACATATGCAAAAAAACGTATGTAAAAAAAGCATTAAAACATATGGAAAAAAAGTATGTAAAAAAATAGCTATGCCGACGGCAAAGCCATCGGCATAGATACGGCAGAGTTCTGATGGGCGCCGTGTCGCAGATCGGTGACGTGGCAGATATGCCGACGGCTGCCGTCGGCATACCTACGCCGCGGATCGGTGACGTGGCATGCGGAGATATGCCGACGGCCGCCCGTCCAGACCATCGGCATAGGTTTGACAGCGTTAGCCACTAGTCACGGGCGGAGTCGCCGGGCCCACAGTTATACTGACGGCCTATCTATGCCGACGGCTGCTGTCGACATGTCTGCGGCTAGGTCGACGGCCGTTCTGTGCCGACGGCGGCCGTCGACATAGGTCCACGTAACCCGACGGCCAGTTTAAGCCGACGGCCAGGACTGGGCTGTCGGCATATCTCGAACTAGGCCGACGGCAGCCGTAGGCATAGCTTTGGCCGTCGGTGTATGCCCGTTTTCCAGTAGTGGGGGCTTGATGCCGAACAGGATTAGGCCATTTGCTTGCTCTACTTGGCCGTTGGACTGCGGATGGACAATGGACGCTAAGTCCAGCCAGATGCCCTGCGTCGCGCAAAAACGGGCCAAGGTACCTTTAGCAAAGTTTGTGCCATTGTCGGTGATGATGCTATGCGGTATGCCATACCGAATTGTGATGTTGGAGATGAAGGTCACAGCAGTCGGACCATTCAAACTCTTGATTGGCTTTGCTTCTATCCACTTGGTGAACTTGTCCATTGCAACAAGTAAATGAGTCAAACCACCTCGCGCCGTCTTGAATGGACTGACCATGTCTAGGCCCCAAACAGCAAAGGGCCAGGCAATAGGAATAGTTTTGAGCACCGAAGCCGGCTGATGAGGCTTAGAGTGTCACTTCTGGCACCCCTTGCATTTTTGGACTAGAGACTTGGCATCCTCAAGAGCAGTCGGCCAGAAGAAGCCATGGCGGAAAGCTTTGGCGACAAGTGCTCTTGAAGCCGCGTGATGGTTAGGTAGCAGAAAGCTCCAAACGGCGCGATGAAGGCAGTCTTTAGCCTGTCGGCTGGGTTTAGCTTGATCTGGTGATATCCTGAATACGCATCCAAGAAACTCAACAGCTCGCATCCGGCTATGGAGTCTATCACTTGGTCGATCCTTGGCAAGGCGAACGGGTCCTTGGGGCATGCTTTGTTGAGGCTTGTGTAGTCAATACACATTCGCCATTGCTTGTTCTTCTTCAGTACCAAGACCGGGTTGGCCAGCCATTCTGGGAAGAATACTTCCATGATGAAGCCGGCTGCGAGCAGTCGGGCTATCTCTTCTCCAACAACTCTCCTCTTCTCTTCTGACAAGCGGCGTAAAGGTTGTCTGACTGGTTTGGCATCAGATCGGACGTGTAATTTGTGCTTGGCGAATTCCGTCGGGACACCTGGCATGTCCTTGGGGGACCATGCGAAGATGTCTCAATTCTCACGAAGGAAATCGACGAGCTCGCCTTCCTATTTGCTGTCGAGGTGGGCGCCTACGACAGCGTACCTCTCTGGGTGCTCCGGGTCCAAAGGTATCTTCTTTGTTTCCTTGGCCGGCTTGAACGAGCCCTCAGATTCCGTCTCTTTCGGATTAGGCGACATCTCTGGCTGCTTGCTTGCCATTGCCACAACTCGATCTAGCAGCTGCTTCTCAGCTACGATCACGAGGGACTCGGCCAACCGGCTGCTCTCTGATGCGCAGGCGGACGACTTCTTGTAGTCACCAGTTATGGTCAGAATCCCTTTGGAACTCGACATCTTCATCTTGAGGTAGGCATAGTGGGGGACGGCCATGAACTTGGCCAAGGCTGGCCGGCCAAGCAGTGCATGGTATGGGCTCTCTAGGTCCACCACCTCGAACCATATTGACTCACGGCGGAAATGATCTTTGTCTCCGAAGAGGACGTCGATCAAGATCTTGCCGATTGGCGAGCAGGAAAGGCCGGCGACTATGCCGTGGAACACCGTCCGGCTGGACTGCAGTTGCCTCTGCCTGATTCCCAACTTCTTCATGGTGTCTTTGTACAAGATGTTGATGCTGCTGCCGCCGTCTATCAGGACTCTGGAAAAACGAGCAGCTCGCTTGTCCGTGGCAAAGGTGGTATCCAAAACCAAAGCATAGGAGCCGGGTCTGGGCATTACTTCGGGGTGGTCAGCCCGACTCCAGCTGATGGGCTTCTCAGACCAGTGCATGAACTCCGGTGTGTCAGAAGCTATTGTATTCACCTCCTGCTGCTGCAGCTGTCTGTTGCATCGATCGTCGGCCTCACTGGTGAACACGACGTATGCTCCTTGCTCTTCTGGGTACTCATCTTGCACTGCGCCGACTGGTCTGACCGCCGGCTGCTTGGGCAGAGGGGGAGGTGGCTGCCCAGCAGGTGGGGGAGGCATAAGGCCGTCTCCCTTGGCGATCCTGGTGAGCCAGTGGCATTTCCGAGTGGTGTGGTTGGACGGCTTCGTGCCACTGTGGAACTTGCAGGGTCCATCCAGAGTCTGCTCATATGAGAAAGTCGGCTGCCAGTTGGACTTGCCACCCTTTTGACGTCTGGGCGAAGGCTGCCCTTCCGGCTGTTGATCTTCAACTGTTGCCACCTTCCGACTGGTGGAAGTCGGCGGGGGGCTTTACGCTTGTGGTCGTTCTGCTGTTGACGCCGACTGGTGTCTCCGGCTAGGGTTCAGGGAGCCTGAGGAGCCATCTTGCCGGTTGCGCCGACTTGAATCTCCGTCTTCATGGAGGAATCGGCCGTGGCGTATTTGTCTGCGATGATCAGCAGCTCGTCGAGGGTTTCCGGCTCATCACAGAGAAGCCTGTGCTTGAGGAGGGTGCCCTCTCGGCATCCTGCAGTGAAGTACCCAATGGCCTGCACCTCGTGCATGCCCTCACAAGAGTTGCGGAGCTCGGCCCAGCGCGTGAGGTAGTCGCGAATTGACTCGCTGGGGCCCTGCACGCACAAGGAGAGTTGGCGGGGTTTGGGAGGTCGCTTGTACATGCTGGTGGAGTTGCGGACGAAGGCATCGGTGAAGTCGACCCAACTGTTGATGTTGCGGGGTCTTAAGCTGTTCAGCCACGTCCGGGCCGTGCCCTGGAGCATGAGTGGAACGTACTTCATAGCAACACGCTTGTTGCCGTTTGCTATACTGACGGCCGTGGAGTAGTCGACCAGCCAGTCCTCCGGCTTCAAGGAGCCGGTGTACTTGGGTGTGTCTCTGGGGAGCGTGAAACCTTTGGGGAAGGGCTCATCTCGGATGCGGGGGCCAAAACACGGCGGACCCAACTCATCTTCCTCCTCAAGCGCCAGGGATCGGTGGAGATGGTCGATCCGATGGTGGGCGTCGTTCTCACCGACTCCCTCTCGACGGCCAAGGCGGTCGCCGAGCGTCGAGTGATCAACAGGCGGCAGGGAGACTCGCCTTTCCCTTCGAGGGGGAGGAGGCGGACAGTCGTCCCGTTGTTCCACTGCTCTTGGGCGGCCGTCTCGGTCACGCTCTATGGTGATGCAAGTCCGACTGTGGCTGGCAGCTGGCTCCTTGTCTTTTCTTCCGCAGACGGCGCCAGTTGGCGTCCGAGATTCCGCGCCTTGGTCTCGGTGTGGAAGCAGGTTGTCATTCCGTCGGCGTGGTGCATCAGTGTGGCAGCGGGCCTCATTCTGCTCAGCAGCCGCGTCAAGGAGTCGCTGCATGCGCTCCGTCATCAGGCGACACTCTTCGCCCTCGAACTTGCCCAGCTCGTCCGCCGCCGCCTGGCGGCTCGAATATTCTCCGCATGTGTGGCGTAGACGGGGCGATTTGCCCCGAATAGATCGGCGATAGCCGCATCGCGCTGCTGGACCGTGCCAAGGCGGCTAGGCCCAGCTGGAGCCGGCGTGCCACCCACCGCGCGGTCCATCTCGCGCTAGTAGGCTTCTGACAGGCGTCTCATGCTGGCCATCTTTTTGGCACCTTCGACTAGCTAAAGGCGGCGTGCCTCCAGCATCTCGGCGTCGGCATCTTCAGGGATGGGCGCTGCCAGGTCTTGCAGCGCCGCATGGAGCGGGTCGTAATCACCCCCGCCAGAGTGCTTGCCATGATCGATGATAAGCACTTCCATGATGGTGCTTCCACCACTCTCCGTGCGAGGAAGCGGCTCGTCGTAGACCACCACGTTGGTGGGGAACGTGTCAAGTGACACGGTGTCGGAGTCGACCAACATCGGATCAGTAGAGCCTACGGACTCCAAGTCCCCATGCCGCTCGCTGGCGACGTGAAGTTGATCAAGGAGGCCCGCGAGGAGGCTCTCGGAGCCGCCTGTGCCCGTGTTGGATGCGGGCTCGTGGGAAAGGCGGACCTCGCATACAAGATCGGCAAGGCAACTGGCCGCACAGGCGATTTTAGCGCCATGCAGCACGTCGGCGCAGACTCCGTCTGGCGTGCCGGGCTGGCTGCGCTCGCCAGGGAGGAAGAAGGTTCCCGTCCAGAACAGGTCTCCGAATGACGGTGCACCAGGCCCCACGGTGGGTGCCAAATGTCGGGGGTTGGGTGCGACATATGCCGATGGATGGCTTATCATGGTGGGGGCGAGTAGAACGTCGCCGGTGCCTAGAAACGGGATGAGGCGTAGACACGTACGCCGACGAACTTTACCCAGGTTCGAGGCTCTCCTAGGAGATAACACCCCTAGTCCTGCTCTGCGGGGTCTCTGCATGATCACTAAGGCAAAAGTGGGTACAATGGTGCTCCTCGAGCTATATCTGTGGACAGGAGGAGGCTAGGCCAGCTCTCTTCCTTCTCTAAGGTCTGGTCTAGTTCTAATGGGTCCGAACCCTTTGCATGGGTGCCCCGGGGGGTTTATATAGGCCTACCCCCCGGGGGTACAATGGTAAACCGACTGGGCGCAGGGCCCAGCCGTCAGTCTCTTCGCCTGCCGGCTTCTCCGCCGACTGCTGGGGCCCGCCGGCTGGTGGGCCCCGCCGACTGGTCTGGTACGGAGCTGACAAGCCATACCCGCTGCTTGCGGGTCTTGCCAGCTGCCAATTACTGTAGCCGTGCTTCTAATGACGCAGGCTTGGTCATGGGGTCGTGGCTACAGCCCTGCTACCGGGCGGACGTTTACTGTAGCCACTCCCCGTCTCGTCTGGTTAATGGCGCGTGGGACCCATGGGAGGGGCAGGCCGACTTCCAGGGGCCAGCTCTCTTCGGGTCCGACTGGTGGCACTCTTGCCGTCTTCTGGACTCTCGCTGACCGGTAGGGCCCATCGTCCGTAGATTGTACCGACACGCCATCATGGGTGCAGGACTCCGCCTACTGTTGCTGATGTCAGGGATGGCACGGCAACAGTGCCCCGCCGGACGGAGATCTCCACTGGTACGGCGCACTGTGGCCTTGCCATCCCATGAAAAGGGGAGGGAGTGGGCTTTACTATTGCCACTCCCCGTCCCATCCCCCCTTACATGGGCATGGGCTTTGTTGGTGTCGTGGGCCGACTCCCCATGGCCGGCTTCTCTGGGAGCCGCCAGGCGGGAGTCGGCCCGTCTTGACTTCGCCTCTAGGACTCGGCCACATGCGGGCAGTCGGCTGCTCCTTTAGCCGGCTTCTGGAAGGCGGTTCTCCATCTTGGTGTCCTGAGGGGCGCAGTCAGCCCTGATGTTTTGAAAGGTTCTGGGCCTCGGTTTAGCCTACCCGTGGCCCATTACTCCGACATTCATAGTCTGAATGCCAAAAGATGTAAGGTTGATAATGATAGTCACACATACTTGTGGCACTGCTGCCTTGGTCACATTGGTGTCAAACGCATGAAGAAACTCCATGGAGATGGACTTTTGGAGTCTCTTGATTATTAATCATTTGACACGTGTGAACCATGACTCATGGGCAAAATGACCAAGACTCCATTCTCCAGAACAATGGAGCGAGCAGCCAACTTATTGGAAATCATACATACGTGTCTAGTGCAGGTTGGCAGCCTTGGAGCAATATTGCCGGACTGGTTTGACACCAGCATGATGATGAAGATGACCTCAGGGGAGGCTTAAAAATTTATGGGAACGTGTTTAAAAACAACGCACAATACCCTAGAAGAGAATTCCTCTAAAAAGGTTGTCCAATATCACGTTCATAAAGAAACATGAATTCGGTTTGGATCCGTATTCGTGCAGAAAACGGATCCGAAAATTGGACCACTCATCGGAAGGTTCCCGGAGTTTGAACCATCGGATCGAGCTGAAATTTGGAGGGGTGGTAGATCTGGGAATTCCGCAGTAGATGAACGGTTGGATCTTCCAAAGGACCTCCGAGCTGGGCTCTGGAGACCACACCCTAAACTTGTCCAGATTCCCGTCCAGATTTGACAGGGCTCTGGTAATATCGTAGATTGTCGGAAATTCCTCCATCGGAACTCGACGAAATTTTGCATGGCTTTTGTAGATGTAATTCCGAACTATTCCATCGAAGCGATTGTCAAACCGACGCTCGAGGAGGCGGTGACGGCGAATACAAGTTCGCTGTCCATAAAATAGCATGGCCGCCCGAGGGCAATGTTGACATTGAGCCCTCGAGCTCCATGGATGATTCCTCCCTGATCTTGATAGATATCGAAGTTGATGTTTGATGAAGGCCCTCGTCCGAACATGGTGATCCGAACACGGGGCGCAGTTCTTGGTCGAACCAAGGTGACCAGTCGAGCTGGTGACGAAGATGCCGAAGTCGCAGTTGATCTACAGGCGAGCCATCGACCTTTTTGCCGATCACACAGCGGAACTCTCAATGAAAGCACCAATGTCGGTGTCAAAACCGGCGGATCTCGGGTAGGGGGTCCCAAACTGTGTGTCTAAGGCGAATGGTAACAAGAGGCAGGGGACACGATGTTTTACCCAGGTTCGGGCCCTCTTGATGGAGGTAAAACCCTACGTCCTGCTTGATTAATGTTGATGATATGGGTAGTACAAGAGTAGATCTACCACGAGATCAGAGAGGCTAAACCCTAAAAGCTAGCCTATGGTATGATTGTATGTATATGATCTATCGACTAGCCTGGCCTCGGTTTTTATAATGCACCAGAGGCCTAGGATAACAAGAGTCCTAGCCAAATACGCTGGTGGGGAGGAGTCCTTGTCTTGATCACCAAGTCTTGTGGAATCTTACATGTATGTGGCAGCTGTTCGAACTGCCCCATGAGTATACGGCCATGGGGGGTCCTCGGCCCAATCTAACAGATCGGGAGACAACATGGTGAGTACCCCCTAGTCCAGGACACCGTCAGCCATCGCAGCAACAAAGATCGAGTATAAAACGGTGTAGAGCTATTTCACCTAACAGATTGGCTACTAGACCACGGCAATCTACGTCACAATAAATATATGGCAAGATATTTTAGCAACTAATCGGCCTTGGCATGCCATCTCAGCTAAGCAGATTGAGTGCAGAACATGGTAAGGAAGCTTCTTAAGCAGAGCATATTGACAGTAAACTACTTCGGCAAATAGTGAGATTAACATCGTCTATCAGCTAACATTCAGCGCTACACCGACATGAACGTGGCCTCACTCTAGAATGCGCGTACCGTGGGAGAAGCTGACCGCCGTGCGTCTCCACACGAACGTCGCCAGCGGTGGTGGCGCTGACCGCCGTGCGCCTCCACAAGAACGTAGCTAGAGGTGGCGACGCGGCTAGAGGACGACAGTCTACGAGAGCATATTGTGGGAGCGAGAGGATCGCCGAACCGCGACGCCGACGTATCAGCGCGGCGGGGAGGGCGGCTTTGGCGGAGCGAATGGAGTGGAGAGGGACAGGTGGATGGGTTTGGGGAATATTATTGATTAGTTGGCCGAAGGGCGGTTGAATCGGATTTGGGGGGAATTTTTGGGTGTGGAGGGGAGGATTTTCACGCGGTGGGAGGGGAGAGTTTGGCGCATGGTTGGTTTCTCCAAGTGCAATCCCACGTGTCAGTGAAGGGGCAAGCCGAAGCGAGTTCCATTTGCGTGAGCCGTGTGCAGGACCGAATGTGTGTGGGGTGCAATGCGACCGCGACAAGAGTGTTGTGAGTGTACCACATTTTTTCCTTTTAAACTAGGTGCTTCGCCGCCTCAAAAAAAACTTGTTGCTTCACGCGATCCGTCGATACTACTGCTAGTAATTCGGTAATCCTGACTAAAATGGCGCGGCCAGGTCTTTTCCCGCGCGATATGCTGAGAGGTTGGCTTAGTTGGGTTTTTTAGGACGAGTAATGCTACACCTACGTAATCCCAGTTACGTAATTAACATAATGTGAAACGTGTGAGCTGTTGATTGTAGATTGGGGGAGGGAGGGGCCCACCACCATGAAAATTAGGGGAGGAGAGAGAGAGGCAATTTATGTTAACTCTTTCGTAGGTTCCCGTAGATGTAGAAAGATGTGAAATGCGTGAATGTGTAGTGGACGTACTATTGGAGTGCCTAAGATAATTTGTGTATGTATAGACCCTATGTGTTTATTTTACTTCACATGTTAGATTTGTCTCGGTTCAATAAAAAGCAGAGTTGGTGATGATGGTGTGCCTGTCATCCTGCAATATAGGCCGTCCGATCTATATCTAACGGATAGGAAGGAAACTATGACAATTTACCCGCACTCCTCTCCACATTTGCAGATAAGGCTTTCCCTCGTTCATCCTTTTCTCCCACAAGATCTTGATCTTCCATGCAACGCACAGGCATCTTGCTAGTACTCCCACAATATGTATATTATTGTGAAAGTTCATATACACCGGCCGAGATTAATGCAAACACGGCAGATTTTCATTACATTTCGAACTTTTATAGGACAGAAAAATAAAAGAAACCCGACCCTAAACCTATTCTACGGCGGCGACCGACGTCCTCCATCTGTGATCTCTATGTACGGGGGCGGGGTTCAAGACCCGTAAAGTGAAGGTGTTGTCTCCGGGGAGGAAGAGTAGAACACGGGATACGGACCGGCCAGTTGGCACACCATGCCCTGCCGCCTCCCATGCCCTACTCATCCTCGGAGGTGTCCCCGACCTCGGCGATGCCGGACATTGGACGGTGGCAAGTAGGATGCGTGGCTGACGGTGCTCCCGTCGTCGGCCGCTAGCATGGCCACCGCTTGTGCGGTCGCGTCCGCGTCCGGCTACGCCGCTATTGCGTCGCAAGAGGCGACTTGAGCGAGGGCGGCGACCTCGAGCATCATCCCCGAAGACAAGCCCTCCCGCAGAGCGTTTGCACTTGCGGTCATGGCGGATGTGGTGCCAAGTAGGAGGACGATGCGCTATGGTGTGGAGGTTAGCTGGGCGTTGCCGCTTTAAGTAGCGCATTCCGGTGAGGCCAAGCGTCCGGGTGTGTCATTAAGTCGCCGGCGTTGGTTCCTCGGGCACCGAGCCTCTTAACGAAGACATACGAACAGACGACATGAATGCGGACAGCTGGCGCCGGCTGAGAACGTACCGCGTGACGGTGCGAGGGACGAGGGTTTTGCTGTGCCAGGGTAGTCAGTTGTGGTTGTGGCAACGTTGGAGATACCCTGTGCTCACATGCGATCCCTGCATGTCATTGAAAAAGCAAGACGACCCAACATGGTCTCAGGTCCAGAGGATGCAGTTGGCCACGCTACACCACTCCGCAGACGCGTCACGGCGCCCCGTGCATCCTCGACGAGCCGGGTGTTGGGGTGTGTTTGGATTGTGGCCAAAGTGCACCTTACCAAAATTTTGGTCATGACCCAAAGATTTGTCTTTGTTTGGATGGTTGCCATTTTTTGGCATGCCAATGAACTCTAGCCAACTCTAGTTCATTTTTCTTGGCAATGTCGGCCAAATCATGGGCAACCAATACCTCAACCAAAATTTTGGCTACCCAATGCTTTGATGGGGCAACCTTGGGCACAAACCAAACATACCGTTGGTCATGCCACAGCACTAACGCCACCCTCGACACACTAAAACCGACCGTGTCTAGCGACGATATGAGTGTGTCGCTCACCGCGGTTGCCGTGCCCAGAGATGGTGTTGGAGTTGTGCCCCATTGTTGGCCCCAACGACCCAGATGAACGGTTGTCGGTGGCGAGGAGGTCGTGGGCCAGGTCCTCCATTGGACTAGTCTATGCTATGTCGTCCCAACGGGTGTGCCCCACATGTCGGTTTACCTGTTTTCCCGGCCATATTCGAGCATCAGTGCTCCGTGTTGCGCATTAGGCCTTTCACTATGTAGGCCAAGCGAGACAACTTATTGCTTATTTGATCCGTTCAAGTATAATCATGTGGCGTTTGCTTATTTCTCATTCCTCTCTAACCCTCTTCTCCATCGATCATGTCACCCTCCAGTCGAGTCCATCCTCCCACATGCCTCATTTGAACATTCCGCCGAGTATCATTCGCATGTACCCACCCTAGTCCACTTTCAATAGATCTCCGGATCTCGAGATGAAATCGAGAGGGAATGAGTGGGGGCACGTGATACCTAAGGTGGATTCAAAATTTTGAACTGGTGATCATAGCATGCGCAAATCATATATAAAGGGTATTCAATGTTCTTTTCATTTTTGAACGTACAATATACTCCCTCCTATCCTTTCTAGTTTACATATAAGTTTTATGTGTAGTCAAAGTATCTCTACTTTGATCAAAAAGGTATCAACATTCAATAACACCCAATCAATATTGTTAGATTCATACGTACTCCTAGATTTGTACTCGAGATGGTTTCCGATTTGACTATTGACAAGATTAATAGTACATGAGATGTATAATGTGAAAATTATATCATTGAGAACTCCTTTCACGTACGAATTTGACCGTATGCTTTGTGTAAGTTGCATGTCATATATTATTACTCTAACATTTGGTTAAAGTTAGCGTCGAAAAACGCATTAGACCCTGTATGCTTTGTGTAAGTTGCATGTCATATATTATTACTCTACATTTGTGTAAGTTGCATGTCATAAATTATTACTCTAACATTTGGTCAAAGTAGTATAGTGGAAGTGGATCCTCTGACGTAGATATCCCTGCCTTACCCTCCCTTTCGGTCACTTACTAGTAGACCCCATGCTTGCTAGGCCCCGCATGTCAGTTACTCAATGGGTTCGGCCACGTCATGGGATCCTCATCCGTAGTATACTCCCTCTGTTTTTATTTACTCCGCATAAAATGGAGGGAGTGGTGGTATAATAAATGACGCGGGCGGGGGAGGGGGAGGAACGTCAGTTTGCTCTCAACTATGGTCCCACAAGCGAGCAAAAATGCAAGACGAAGCACTTTCCATTCGGTGAGCGACGTGGAGGGTCCAGCGTGCCGGGCTGCAACGCGAACGCGACAAGAGCGATGTACAGTCAAAACCGATTGACCGGTCGTCATCGGAACCACTATTCACACCAGAACCTTCGCTGCTCGGCCTATGCCAGCCACTGCCCTAAAACCACACCAAATCTCCAGCCCATTCCCCCACATTTCGATCCCCTAGCCCGCATCAAGCGTCCCCTAGTTCGCCGGAAAGCCATGGTGCGCCGCAAGAGCACTTACTACAAGATGCTGATGCCGGAGCGCCACGCAGAAATCACGGCGGCGGTCGGCGCCACAGACCTCCGTTCCCAAGCTCGCTTTGCGGCGGGCCAATCCCCGAGTTCTCTGGATCCAAGCTACGAGGAGGAGGAAGCCGATCCAATGTTCATGGCGGAGGTCGCGGCGTAGAAGGCCCCCGATGGGTATGAGACGATGGACGTCGACTTCGTGCCGGCGTCCGAGTCCCCCATGGTGCAGGGAGACCAGCGGTTCAACATGGCGATACTAAAGGAGGACCGGGAGGCAGAGGCTCAACTCGACGCGGAGCGCACGCATGCCGCTGCCATCGAGGCTCTCCTGTAGGCGGAACCGGATGTCGTAGATGTGAACCGGGAGGCGGAGGCTCAACTTGAGGCAAAGCGCGCGGATGCCGCTGCCATCGAGGCCCTCTTGCAGTAGGAACCGGACGTCCTGGACTTGAACCGGGCGGCAGAGGCTCAACTCGACGCAAAGCGTGCGGATGCCGCTCTCATCGATGCCCTCCTGCAGATGGAACCGGACGTCCTGGACTTGAACCGAGCGGCGGAGGCTCGACTCAACGCAGAGCGCGTGGATGCCACTGCCATTGAGGCCCTCCTGCAGGCGGAACCGGACGTCCTCGACTTGAACCAGGTTGTGCTCTCGTCCTTGCAGAGCGCCCGCACGCTCCTCTTGAACGAGTAGCTGGAGGCCGAGGACAACCACGGTGTGGAGACACACGTCGGCAGCGACGGCTGGTTCGCGCCGGCATCCAAAGACGACGAGGACGTCTTTTTCCGCAAGCAGTGATAGTTTTTCTTTATGTTGTTGTTTTATGGATCTTTTGCTATGTAAAAACATATATTTGTTATGCAAGTCGCCTGACTTGGGTCAGTCTACCATTTCAGGCGGTTGGATGAATATCCTACGTCCCCTAACCCTTCTTTCCTTCTTCCTCACCTCTTCTTCTTCCCCAACAGACCACCGCACGGGCCGTACGGATACTCCCCAACATGCGGTTGGATAAACATACTCTATGAACGAAAATTATGTGTCAGCGATAGGATGGCTGAGTTTGGTTTGTTCACATGCGACAGCACGTGTCAGTGAGGGTGCGTTCCCTTGGTTGGGTTTGCGGCACGCAGGAGCGACTGTGTGAGGGTGCGGTGCGACCGCGGCGTGCAGGAGCGACCGTGTGAGGGTGCGGTGCGACCGCGACAGCCGTGCGCAAGTTTACCTCCTTCTCATTTTGAAAACTTTAGGCAAGCTTGCCAAAAATGTGTGGCGAAGTTTGGCAATGCAAGGCCTAGACCCAAACAGGATAAGTACGTACATACTAGGAGTACTAGTGTTAAAAAAGAAAGGCGGGGTTTTCCTTCGCGGGATTTAATCGATACAAATCCTCGTTTCATGTGTCAATTAATGCGTATTTTTTTCTCCAAAGACCAAAGAGCTAACCATCTCACTCCTCATCGCTTGATTAATGCAGCGCCATGCAAACCAACCTTCTCACTTTCGCATGCATGCAGAGGATATTAATGTCCTTGGTTGCTAACCCCATCAATTTTTCCTCAGTTAGTG
The DNA here is from genome assembly GCF_018294505.1 of Triticum aestivum. Taxonomy (NCBI): domain Eukaryota; kingdom Viridiplantae; phylum Streptophyta; class Magnoliopsida; order Poales; family Poaceae; genus Triticum; species Triticum aestivum. The sequence continues at coordinate 29,964,256 of NC_057803.1, forward strand.
TTAGTGGACCTTTGCAAATTGTAATTTTGATATACTGGCCTTGTGTACAAAAAAATGGAGGAAGTAACTATATTTGACTTCCTTCCCCATTGCTGTGACGTCGACAATATCTTTTTTTGGTGGTTTGGCGAAGTGCGTTCGACGGAGAACACCATTGAGGGAGAGCACGGTAAGTCATTCGCAAGTGCCGCCTGCAAGCTGAGACAACCACCTTATTTGCATCCATGAAGTCCTTTACTAGTACTACTAGGAGTGCTAGTGCGGTGAGATGGTTTCTCGAAGAAGACGATGGAGAAGCGGAGTCAGCGAAGAGTGAAATGATGGTTGCTTCGTCCGTGCTTTTGTGATTTGACGCCTCACTGCTTTGTGATTTGTGATAGAAGGGACAGGGGAGTAGACTCTGTGCTCTATACTATACTACATGCGTCCAAGCATGGGAGAAAGAGGAGAGACGTTGCATTTTTCTATTCCTTCAATCAATCAATCAGGGAGCTTCGGTTCCATCTTTTTGGCTTTTGCAACACCGTCCACAATGGTTCCCACGATGCCAAAAGCTATTTTCACATTTGGATACACATTGTGGATGCCCTTAACCGTACCACTTGGTTTTGCTCCTGTGTGCTATCTATATAAATCTCAATTATATTGATCTAAAAAATTATAGAATCAAGATTAGTAAAAAGGAGGTGATTTTGCCGCGCGGATGGCAGGGGAGGTTTCTTACTTGAGCAATGCTACATCCACGTAATGGTTTACGTAAAGTTACAAACTGATGTGATGTGGGACTATTTGATTGGATTAAAGGAGAGGATTAGGCCCACCCCACCTGAAAATCAGGGGGGCATATATAGATTAGATGGAAAGTATACGTAGCAGCTACGTAGCCCTTTGTAAGTCTAGGATTAGGCTTCTTATTTTTAGAGGACGTTGTCCTGGCGGTTTGCTAACATGCGATCCCACGTGTCAGTGCTTTACCAAGCCGATCCGCGTCCCACATGAGGCAGAACAACGGCAAAAGCAACACGTGGTTAAGTTGAAGAAGATGAGGGAGAAGCGGATTCAGCAACGAGTGAAATGATGGTTGCTTCGTCCCTCCAACTTAACCGTGGGAAAGGTGCAGCTTTGTGATTTGACGCCTCATTGCTCATTACTACGCCGGCGCCATGACTGGGGTGCTTCACCCCGGCTTCTCTGCACTGTATTCCGGTATGGCACGTGGACCCGGTAGCTTGATGTCCCACATGTCGGCGAAAGGGACTAGAAGATTTATGAAAGCGAGCGCTCCACTCTTACGACGGAGGAGTAGACGACACGACGGCCCAGTGAACTGTCACTTGTACTGTATAGTACTATAGTTTTGTTGTTTCACACGATCCATCGATACAAACCCGATTAAATAGGAAAGGGCGAGATTTTTCCCGCACGGTAGATGATACTGGTCATACATTTCAAAGGCAATTTTAATGTATGCAAACTGAATAATTATAAGTAACAATATGATATCTAGTAAAACTAAAAATACATATGATTTATTGTGTTAGAGTGTAGTAGTAGTGATGTATTGCATGGTTGTTAGATGTAACATGCGAGAACATGTAGAGATATAGTTTTGGAGGGCCTACAGAGAGAAAAGTGTAATACGGTCACCGAACTTCAGAATAAGCTGATTACGGTCACTGTATATGGTTTGCGGTGATTATACGGTCACTTGCTCACAGTTTAGCATCAGACTGCACTCTGTTGACCGGCCAAAAAGTCTGTGTGGCGCCATGTTGACTAGTTAAATTGACCACGTTCCTTGTGGGTCCCACATGTCAGTTCGCATAGGCAAAAGGTCAGATAAACACAAATTTACGTAGGTGTGACAAGCCTCCAACCCGTGCGCGGGAATCACCTAGTTGTGTATGTGTCTGTCAGGGCCTGATGTGTGCGCATGCACGTGTAGGTTGAGCACTTGAGCGTGAGAGTGTGTGTTGGTCGTGTGGTGTACTGGTGTGTGCATGCATGCGTGTGTGTGTGTGCATGTGAGTGTTGTGTGCGTGCGTGTGAGTGTTGCGTGCGTGCGTGGCTGCGTGTGTATGTGTGAGTGTTGCGTGCGTGCGTGGGTGCATGTGTTTGTGTGAGTGTTGCGTGGATGCAGTTCGTGTGCATGCGTGCGTGTGTGTATAATCACCACACCAGCTCCTGTGTGTTAAAACAGACGGCTCAGCATACCAATACAAGGCCACCTTGTCTGTTGTGCCCGCGGTCATGACTTCGAACCACCGTCCAAATATATTTTTTGTCGTTCGTTTTCATTCTTACTAGCAACATGCCCGTGCGTTGCACGTAACATCAAGATGCATTTGTATGACTTGTTTATCTTGTGAGAGAAAAGGTTGAACGGGGGAAGGCCTTATTTGCAAATGTGGAGAGGTGTGTGGGTACCTTTTTGCAAAATTGCCATAGTTTCTTTCCTATCCGCCAGATGTAAATCGGACGACCTATATTGCAGGATGGCAGGCACACCATCATCACCAACTCTGTTTTTTATAAGAGTGTATTTTATCTATTTTATAAGAGTGTAGATGTAGAGTAGATACAAGTCGACAGGTGGGCACGATGGTAGTGAGATAATGTGATGCAACACTAGAGGTGCCACATGGAGCATTTAACTATACAATGTGGAATAAATATCATTGTGGGCACCATGCAATGCAAATTAGCGTTCGTACTCCTCCATATAACTTTGTAATGTTGTATATATGTAGAAACTCTAAAATAATTTTTTGGCCACACTTTATTCAAAAGGAATGTTGTATGTGAAATAAACGTGAAGAGAGGGCTTTTTAGATCAATGGGGTACGTGATGTAACATGTGTGAATGTGTAGTTGATGCATTTGGCTGGGCCTAGAGAGGTATGTGTGTGTATTACGTATTTGAGAGAGGCGTGGGTAGAGGAGCCGACGGGGGGGCGTGGGAGAGATAGCACGAGAAATGAGAGTGGTCTAGAGAGAGACGAATATGATGTCACGACAAGAGATTCCATTCCCTTGAGTGTGTATATGCAAGGGGGGAGGGAATAGAGGCACCAGGAGAAATTTTCTGTGTGTGTGGTGTTTGTGTTGGTATGTGTGGGTGTGAGAAGATAATGAGACGTGGGGGCAGAGGGTGTGTCACCGCGTGAGGTCCGGTGGGTCGAGGTGAGGCCCTTCATTCGATTCCGTCCTACGCCACATTGGTCGGCCCGTGACGCATTTAGGAAGACCCATGGATGACTAGTCATACAAGACAAAGATAGCAGAATTGTGAAGGACTCTGTGTCCACTGACAAAGCCGGCTAGGATTTGTAACCCTAGGTTCTCGGACTAAGGTAACCCCTTTATCTCTAATATTACTATTCATCCAACCTAACTTTAAGGGGCATCCTACAGAATGCTCTGCTAGAATCATACTCGTCGATTAGGAAGAGAGGTGTGATACAATGCATGAGAGACAGGCATAAAGATAATGTGCGTACATGTGACACGTAGGCAGGTCCATGTATATAGAAAGGGTCGATGAGGATTGTGCGTGTGTATGTTTGCGAGAGGAAGAGTGCTTGTGATAAAGGTTAGTGAAAATAGTTGTAAATGGTTATGAGAGGGAGGGAGGGTTATATCTAGAGCATGTGTGCGAGAAAGATACCTCGGGAGAGAGTGTGTGAGCATGTGTGAGATACCACCGATGGAGAGTAAAACTACACGTAAAAGACTGCTCTACACATTGATTAAAGATATAAATTGTATCCAAATATTAGGATGGGATCATGATATTTGCAATTCGCGTAAGGAGCGGTCATTGATCCATCAGACATCTAGATTCTATCGAATTTGAGCATGTCTATGTTATTATTCGCCACAATTGATCCACATAGTTAGTATTTTGAACTCCAGACAATGCATCGCTTTAGCAATCGAATATAAACGTGAGTATAGTTCATGTTGTGTGTGTAAAGCACATTATACATACGAAAGTTACACAATGGACATTATAAATAGCTACCTATGAACTAGCATACATTTGAATTCAACTTAAGGTGGTTTAAAAAATCGAATTCAACATGAAGTCCATTCCATTATTTGAACTTGATATCATGGCATTTGTAAACCATACCTAAATTATGGGGGCACCAATCTTTGCTCTGATTTTGTACATAATAGCATATGTAGTCGTGTACAAAATAGATTCAAATTTAGCTCCTTCATTCCAAAATAATCGTAGTTATAGGATTTTCAAGTGTCAAAATTTCAAAAAGAAGTGGACAATTTAATGAGGTTTTCAAACATACAAGGTCAAATATAACGTTGTCTATTTAGGTCAATCCTCATAGTTCAAGAGCGCTCTAAACGTGAATGCTTGTGTTTCAAAATTTCGAACGAAGCGCCAAAAGAGCCTCTACTCGCCCAAAACCGCGTGAGACCAATGTTTGGTAGTACAAGGAAATTACTTTTCTAATAACTCCGACCCGTGAAACCTACCGGCCCGTCGTCCAAAGGTCTAAACTGAGGTAGGTTTGTAGCTTCATCTAGATGCCACGCAACCGCATCCAAAAAACATTCATACACAATGGCCGCCTAAGCACACATGTGCGCGGCCGAAATCGCTCTCGCCCACTATTTGGGACACCTGGGATTACCATCCTACCCCCGACCCGCAGTAGGTTCGAAATTTAAGAGGGGGCAAAGTTTGTACTTTCCCCAAATTTCAAACAAGTGCGTCCCATCTTCTGTTCAAAAAAGCCAAAAACAAGGGCGTCCCAGACCAAAACATGGTCCCCCACCCGTTTGATTCCCCATTCGTACTCCATGGGCGCCAAAACTACCTCTCCACCAGCCGCGAAACCCCGGCGTCCTCCGTCCGCCACCCCATCCCACCCATCAACCGCTGCCCTCCTCCATCACGCCGGAGCCGATACCCCAACGTCATCGTCCACTGCAACCTTAACCGCAACGCCCTCCACGGCTAGTAGTTGAAGCCGAGGACGAGCCGTCCGTACCCGAGCCAGTTCAACCACGTCGTCCTGCGCCTCACAGCTGCCGCTCCAACTTCGCCACCCTCCACCGCACCGGAGATGTTCCTTCTATGTCTTCCTTCGCCGCCTCGGATCTTCTTCCCCTCCGCCGACATACGGCCACGAAAACACAGTCAACAATTTGGCCATGGGTTCGTCCAAGCCTGCACCCTCCAGAACATCGGTTTCCCCGGTAAAAAGAAGAAGATCGGGGTGACATGTGGAGGTGACCACACCAGCAACCAAAAAAGGTACTCCCCTTCCCTTATTTGTGCAAATCTCATGTCTCTTCTTGCACGGTATTCATCCCACAAAAGACACTAGTGGACCGCTTCTTCTTGATACTAGATGTTCCTAGTAACTCGCGATGCACAAGGTTTCTCCTCATATACTATTTCACCTTAGCTAGAGGTCCGTCGCCCCCCCTGAATTTCAATTTCTGGCCAGTTGATTCCCAATTAACGGAAGCATTCCCCAGCGTAACAGGCGCTAGTACGCCTATTACGCCGGGGAAGTAGCGCCTTGGTGTTTATCTTAGGGGCGTGTGCGGCCTAGAGCTACTAGCGCCCGATCTGGAGGTCGGCCGGGATTAAAGGGATGGCCTGGGGGCGCTCCCAAGCACAGCGGTGGTGTGAGGTCGATGGGAGGGCAGGGCGGCGGAGGCAGGGGTCTGGGCCGGTGGTCGCTGGCGGTTCAAGAAAGATCGTCAACAGTGACTGGCGGGAGGTAGACGAAGGCCATCTGCCCGTTCCTTATAGATCGGACAGTTGTAGAGCTATCATATGTCTCCTATCATTTATTTTTCAGCCACCTGCTATCTGCTACTTTTAAAGTGCACTAGTTCTGCACACACTTCACCCTTACTCTCACTATTGTGTTTTTATGCAAGGGTATTTTAGACTATGCTGCCATGAGAGAAGCCAAAAAGAAAAGAGAGAAGTCGCTCCAGCTTCGTATGCGGGTAGGCAAGGCACGTTATAGCGCTATAAAGGGTGCAGCGTCAACAGATGGAGATGGTAAACGTGGCTCTAGAGTTGATGACCTCGCTCGCAATGAACCACCATCCCATGTGCTTGCTTTAACTTCGCGGTGTCATATGTGGTTGCATGTTCCATATGGTGTCTAGCTTGTATTCGAAAGGCCGAAGTCGGTAAGATAAGGAAAGATATTTTTTTACATGAACCACCATCCCGTGAGCACCAGAAGACAAATAGCTAGTTAGGGCACTGGCCGAGCCAGTGACAAGCCCAACAAAGATAGGCATCACCTGGAGGCCAACTAAAAAGCTGCGATGGTGGCGAAGCAGCCCGCCTCCCACCAGGCTCTCGGGTCCTAGATGATCATGCTCACCACTCTAGCCGGATGTCTAGCTAGTATTGTTTCGAATTTGGTTAAATTGCATCTGCTTAGCTTACACATTATACCTTTGAATATGACATGCCTTTCTATTTTTGGTACATACTAGTACATCTGTGTATTAACCATGTTCTTACATCAAACTAATGTTCTTGTGTACCCCTCATTAATCACTGATGACGAGGCAGGCATGCAAGGGGACTACTCCTCATTTAAAGAATGCAGCGTCAGCCTCCCGACATGATTCTCAAGAAATAGAAATGCTAGATGAAGATAGTGAACGTAGCTCTGTAGTTGATTACAGCATTTCCCCAACACTAGCATCGCAGGTGCTTGCTCTAACTTGGCAGCATGATATGTGGTTGCATGTTGAATATGGTGTCTAGATTGTAATTCTTCCAATCTGGTTAAACTGCATGTGCTAGTCTGCTTAGCTTATACATTATACCTGTTAATGTGACATGCCTTCCTGTATTTAGTACATAGTACATCTGTCTATTAAGCATGTCCTTACATAAAACTATTGTTTTTTTTGTATCCCGCATCAATCAACATGACGAGATACCTTTAGTATATGCAGTGTGATATTAGTTGCATCTTTCATATGATTTATAGCATGCGCTACTTCTAATTTATTGAAATTCCATTTATGATGGGGCGCTTTTCACTTGGCAGAGTCATGTTGGTTGCATCTTTCATGTGGTGTCTAGCTTGCATTGCTTCTTATTTGTTGGAATGGTTTCTGCTTAGTTTACACAAACAGTTGTGAACATGCCATGCCGTCCTGTTTTTCGTACATATTACATCTGGTATCATGTGTTTGCCTTACATCAAAGTAGTGATTGTCAGTATCATGCATGAATGAGTTCTGAAGAGAGAATTTTATTGCTTTTTCTTGTCGTTTTTACTTGACAATTCAAAATCAATAAAGCGGAAGGAAGTTAGCAAGGCAACGGATAAAGGTGCTCCTTCCAAACGGAGGGCCTCTACAGTTTCTACTCCTCCACACCCCTGCTACGTCATGAGCTGTTGCGACAAACAAGCAATCTAACACACGAGCAAACAAAAAGCAAGCGGACAAAAGAGGCAAACAGAGAGGGAGTATAGAGAGAGAGAGAGGGCGAATAAAACGGCAAGGGTGAATTGGGGGGGGAGGGAGGAAAACGTGAGGCAAATGGCAAATAATGTAATGCGAGAGATAGGGATTGTGATGGGTACTTGATATATTGACTTTTTGCATAGACTCCCTGGCAACGACGCCAGAAATCCTTCTTGCTACGTCTTGAGATTGCGTTGGTTTTCCCCGAAGAGGAAGGGATGATGCAGCAGAGTAGCGTAAGTATTTCCCTCAGTTTTTGAGAACCAAGGTATCAATCCAGTAGGAACCCACGCTCAAGTCCCTCGTACCTGCACAAAGTGATAACTACTCGCAACCAACGCGATTAGGGGTTGTCAAGCCCTTCACGGTCACTTACGAGAGTGAGATCTGATAGATAGAATAGTTTTGGTATTGTTGATATAAAGATGCAAAGTAAAAAAGTAAAGGCAAAGTAAATAGCAAAACAATATTAAAGTGATGGAGATTGATATGATGAGAATAGACCCGGGGGGCATAGGTTTCACTAGTGGCTTCTCTCAAAAGCATAAGTATTCTACGGTGGGTGAACAAATTACTGTTGAGCAATTGATAGAATTGTGCATAATTATGAGAATATCTTGGCATGATCATGTATATAGGCATCACGTCCGTGACAAGTAGATCGAAACGATTCTGCATCTACTACTATTACTCCACTCATCGACTTGCTATCCAGCATGCATCTAGAGTATTAAGTTAAAAACAGAGTAACGCTTTAAGCAAGATGACATGATGTAGAGAGATAAATTCATGCAATATGAAATAAACCCCATCTTGTTATCCTTTATGGCAACGATACAATACGTGCCTTGTTGCCCCTTCTGTCACTGGGTAAGGACACCGCAAGATCGAACCCAAAGCTAAGCACTTCTCCCATGGCAAGAACTACCAATCTAGTTGGCCAAACCAAACGGATAATTCGAAGAGACTTGCAAAGATAACCAATCATGCATAAAAGAATTCAGAGAAGATTCAAATATTATTCATAGATAGACTTGATCATAAACCCACAATTCACCGGTCTCAACAAACACACCGCAAAAAGAAGATTACATCGAATAGATCTCCGCAAGAGAGGGGGAGAACTTTGTATTGAGATTCAAAGAGAGATAAGAAGCCATCTAGCAACTAACTATGGACCCAAAGGTCTGAGGTAAACTACTCACACTTCATCGGAGGGGCTAGGATGATGTAGAAGCCCTCCGTGATGACGGCCCTCTTCCGGTGGAGCTCCGAAACAGGCCCCAAGATGGGATCTCATGGATACAGAAAGTTGCGGCGGTGGAATTAGGTTTTTGGCTCCTCTTCTGATCGTTTGGGGGTACGTGTGTATATATAGGAGGAAGGAGTACGTCAGTGGAGCACCGAGGGGCCCACGAGACAGGGGGGTGCGCCCTTGGGGGGCGCGCCCCCACCCTCGTGACTACCTCTTTGATCCCTTGCAGTAGGGTCCAAGTCTCCTGGATCACGTTCGGTGAGAAAATCACGTTTCCGAAGATTTTATTCCTTTTGGACTCCGTTTGATATTTTGTTTATCGAAAACACTGAAATAGGCAAAAAACAACAATTCTGGGCTGGGCCTCCAGTTAATAGGTTAGTCCCAAAAATAATATAAAAGTGGAAAATAAAGCCCAATATAGTCCAAAATAGTAGATAATATAGCATGGAGCAATCAAAAATTATAGATACGTTGGAGACGTATCAACCCCCAAGATGATTTCCAAGACAACACATGCATAGACACTCAACAAAGCTGTGTTTATGATGAGCACGTCTCCCCTAGTGCAGCATCATCGATGCTCCCTCTAACTTGGCACTGTTATATGTGGTTGCATGTTATGTGTGATGTCTAGCTTGTATTGCTTCTAATTTTGTTGAATTCCATCTGCTTACTTTACACATTATACTTGAATAAGACATGTGTTCCTATTTCTAGAACATACAATATCTGTCTATCACACCATGTTCTTACATCAAATTACTACTGTTGTGTAACCTGCAACAATCACTTATCATAAGACACGTTTGACTTCGGAGTGTGATATAGGTTACATCTCACATTCTTTTCTAGCTTGTACTACTAATTTGTTGAAATGGCACTTGTGACGAGACAGTTTTAACTTGGTAGAGTGATATTCGTTGCATCTTTCATATGATGTCTAGCTTTCATTGCTTCTAGTTTGTTGAAATGTCTTCTCCTTAGTTTACACATCATAAGCTGTGAATATGCAATACTGTGAATATGCAATGGCACTAATAACGAGAGACCTCTAACATGGTAGTGTGATGTTGTTTGCATCTTGCATATGATTTATTTCTTGTACTGCTTCACATTTGTCTAAACGCCATTTATGATGAGACATTGTTAACTTGGCAGAGCGATATTTGGAGCATCTTTCATATGGTGTCTACCTTCCATTGCATTGCTTCTAATTTAGTGAAATGTCTTCTTCTTAGTTTACACATCATAGTTCTGGTTATCTCTTCTGTCCTGTTTTTCATACATATTACATCCTCCTATCATGTGGTTGTCTAACATCAAAGTTCAGTTTGTCTGCATCATGCATCAATTTGTTCTGAAGAACTAAATTGTTATTCGTTTTTCTTGTCGGCTTGGCTTAACATGGCACAAAGAAAGAGGAAGAAACACAGAATGGCGGGGAATGAGAAGCGGATGAATCCTGCAGATTCTGCTGGTACTGATGGTGCAATAGAAGGTCAAAGTCTAGCGGAAAATTCTACAAACACGGCATCCCATGCTACACGAGTTGCAAAAAAAGCCAAACAGAAACAAATAGCTGCCACCAAACAAGCAAAGACAGCCCTAGTTCTTGCAACACCTACCACAGTACGACCAGCTGCACGACTTACTCGTGTGTCAACTGAGCTAGCAACACGTTCCCAAGCTCCCTTGCCACCTGACACTACTTCCCTAGCACTCTTGACACAAGACGAGTTGGCAATATCAGATGAACCTTATGAGCTTCAACAGCAAGAAGGTAGTTGCTGGAGTCAAGTTACAGTTGCATGCTTCTTTATATGTAGTCTCACAGTTTGATGTACACTAACACTTCCTATGTTCGTTGTTCAACTAGCACCTAGGCGCAAGAGGAAACAAACATCAGGGATAATGCTCGGTAGGTTAACTAAATCTAGAGGAGGAAGAATGGAGATCCGTTTTGAGGCAGGTTTAAAAAGGCCACTGATGCTACAGAGTCAGCCAAGTTAGTATCAGAGGCGGCAGTTGCCGTTAGGTGTCATGTACGTATCCTCCCAACATGGATTCCGTACTGGAATGACAAAGATGAAACCCAGTTCAACACCTTCCTCGACCATTTATCTGTAAGTATGGTTATGTATGGAAACTAGTAATATTGTCTTGCTCTGTCCCATACTTTCTAGGTTGCTGATAATGAGACTCCCATAATTTTCAACAGATGAGGTTCAAGTTGGATAGCCAAGATGATGCAACCAGACAAGCTTGCACCCATGTTTTCAAGTCTGCTCTGCGACAGTATCGGTATAACTTGAGGAAAACTCACTTTGAAGGTAAGGCTAACAGTGAACTTTCCCAAACATCTCCAGTGGAAAATATATCGGATGAAGACTGGAGGGGCCTTGTTAAACACTGGTCTGATCCGAAGTATCAGGTACATTATATATATATATATATATATATGAGCATATCACATGTTGAAGTCCTATTTACGCATGTGCCACACAAATCTATCTTCTTATAGGTGAACTGTTCAAAGAACAAGGCCAACCGTACGAAAGTGAAATTCCAACAGACGACAAGATCTCGTAGCTATATTGCACACTGTGAGGCTCTTGTAATTAGCTGTTGTTTGACTCTTTTCTCTGTACCATATTATCAGATCTATATTGACTTGTTCGAAATGCAGAGGAAAGCCCGCAAGGACCAAAAAGTACCTGAACCAAATGTTGTGGAAATCTTCAAGGACTGTCACACCAGCAAGAAGAAGGGCATGACTACACCAGTCAAAGCCGCTGTTGTAAGTCCTTAATCCTCATGCCTTTTAACTACTACTTACTCTGACTTGTGCCTTGAACTGCATGGTTTGCAGCCAATGTCTATTACACTTTTCAATTTTATACACAATTGTCTTAGCGTATCATTGCACCTTACAAGGTTTAAAAGAGAGGAGTGATGTTCCTTTGATCTTGACCCGTAATCTAGTTCCGTGCTGGACTTGCCCACACAACATTACAATTGCCTGTTTGTCTGTTCTCAGTTGTTTTGTGATATGAATGATGTCATACTATGCTTACCGTATTATAAACATCGTCTCTTTATCCTTAGCCGTCAATATAATGTGAAGAAATAGACAATACATTAGCGATGGTACATGGTCATATGTTAGGAACCTGGTTTTATTATGTACTTTGCAATAAAATACAACTAATATTTTACATGGGTTCACCAGAATAAGTTCTGTATATAGACCAAAGCTATTTTGTTTGGTTTTGCTACCTCCTTAATATCTTCTGTTCTGGTACTACTAATGTAAAACCTCAACTTTTCAGCGAGCTATGGAAAAAATGGTGGAACCGCCACCTTCTAAAGGTGGCGAGGCAACTATAACCGCAATGTCAACTCTTGTTGCAGTGGGTCAGTACCTGTCCACTAACAGTGCCAAAAGCACGTTCCTGCGTAATATTGGGTTGGTTGTTAAGACAATATCGTCCAAACTGCCTCATGATCAAGATAACCAAGCTCAAAGCAATGTTGTATCTGCGCTCCAGACACAAGTCCATTCCCTAACAGAGACCCTTTGTGAAACAAGGAGAAACATTGCTCAATGTCGTCAAGATATGCATGGTTTTGAAACCAGACTATCAGACATTTGCTATGTTGTTCAGGAGCCTAGGGGAAATGAAGGCGAGGGTTATGGTGCTCCATCGGACAATACAACATGAAAACGTAACAGTCAGGTCAAATGAACTGAGCTTCTGAACTTCTGGTGGTGCATTTATCTGCTAGACTGTTAAGTTTTATGCCAACCTTCCTTTTGTTATATAGTTGTAATTTGTTTTGGTGCGATACAAAATTTATTCTTAACGTGCAGCCACCGGCTGAAGAAAACAGCAAGCCATTTTTGTATAGTGTAGGGTGTTCCCTATATTTGCACTGGTGGCAATCTTTGATGCCGAGTGGATGTAATCTGTGCAATCGCCTTAATAGCCTAGCGTTAGTTTCGGCCTTATTTATTTCCTAGTCTTTCTTTTCCCTGGTTCTAGTGGCCGCAACTACCATGGGCCATATACAGGCCGTAGGATCCATGAGTCTCCTACGGGCCATCGATAAATGGGCCTGTAATCGGTGGGCCTCGGGCCGTCGGATAAATGGGTCTACATGGGCCGTAATCGGGCGTAATTGGTATCGGCCCAGCACGGTAACAGGCCATTAACAGGCCGTAGGATAGCAAAGGCTTAATTCTGTCACAGGCATAACGGGTCGTTAATGGGCCAGAATATAGGACGGGCTGGAAATGGCACAACGGGTTAACAGGCCAGAAACGGGCCGACTCTTGCCATGGGCCGAATTTGGCCCATTAGGGTAACAGGCCAGTAACGGACCGACTCTTGCCATGGGCCGAATTTGGCCCATTAGGGGAACAGGCCAGTAACGGCCGACTCTTGCCATGGGCCGAATTTGGCCCATTAGGGGAACAGGCCAGTAACGGGCCGGAAGTAATCGAGGGCCGAAAAGGAGCCCAAGAACGTATGGGCCGTCAATAGGCCAAAAGCTAACACGGGCTAGAAACGGCCCATGTAAATCATGGGTCGTTAACGGGTATAAAGAAAATTACTGTTCATTATGGGCTAGAGTCACCGTGGGCCTGTAAAGGGCCGAAAGATACGAAGGCCTCATATGGGCCGAAAGACGTCGTGGGCCATACATGGGCCGAAAGTGAAATGGGTTGGTGTTATATTCGACGGCCCACATGACGTTGTTGGGCCGATTTCCTTTAGGGCCTAACGGGACGTGAGTTAACGGGCCGTAAAATGGGCTATCTGCGAAGAGACGTTAACAGGCTTTTCATGGGCCAGCCCGTTAACTTTTGACCAAGTCAAACGGGCCGGCTTTGTAAGCTAAATGGGCCAGTGGTGGGCCGTGGCACGTGTCGACATATCATAGGCGCCTATCTGACCCACTGACGAGCTGACACGTGTTTCGTCCGGCCAATAAGAATTTTACACGTGGAAATTTCCCATTGGTCGGGGCTGTTAACGGGTTATCGGATCCAAAACCCGACCCGATAGCTTAATGGTGTTCCGTTACGGTGGATGCCACGTGTCGGTCACCCTTGACGAAAGCACTTCTGTGACGCGCGATTTATCGTCATGGAAGTGGACACTTCTGTGATGATAATTTTGGTAATGTCATGGAACACTTCTACGACATCACAGGTATGGCTATCTTGATTCTGTCATAAAATGGTCATGGATGTACATGCATGACAAAAAACGTGACCTACTGTGACAAACACGTATCGTCACGGAAGTGTATTTTTTTTTGTAGTGTCTCCGACAAGTTCTGTAGTTGTAAGATGGAGGAAAATAGTTCTGTCAGCGAGCATATACTTAAAATGTCTGGGTTGCACAACCGCTTATCTCAGCTGGGAGTTAATCTTCTAGATGACTCGGTAATTGACAGGATCCTCCAATCGCTTCCACCTAGCTACAAGAGCTTTGTGATGAACTACAATAACAATATGCAAGGGATGGAGAAGTCCATTCCTGAGTTATATTCAATGCTGAAATCAACGGAGGTGGAGATTAAAAAGGAACATCAAGTGTTGATGGTGAATAAAACCACTAGTTTCAAGAAAGGCAAGGGTAAAAAGAACTTCAAGAAGGACGGCAAGGGAGTTGCCACGCATGGTAAATCGGTTGCCAAGAAGAAGCCAAAGAATGGACCCAAGCCCGAGACTCAATGCCTTTATTGCAAGGGAAATGGTCACTGGAAGCGGAACTGCCCCAAGTACTTAGCGGATAAGAAGGCTGGCAACGCCAAAGGTATATGTGATATACATGTTATTGATGTGTACCTTACCAGTGCTCGCAGTAGCTCCTGGGTATTTGATACCGGTGCGGTTGCTCATATCTGTAACTCAAAACAGGAGTTGCGGAATAAGCGGAGATTGGCGAAGGACGAGGTGACGATGCGCGTCGGGAATGGTTCCAAGGTCGATGTGATCGCTGTCGGCACACTACCTCTACATTTACCTACGGGATTAGTTTTAAACCTCAATAATTGTTATTTATTGCCAGCTTTGAGCATGAATATTGTATCTGGATCTCGTTTAATGTGAGATGGCTACTCATTTAAATCCGAGAATAATGGTTGTTCCATTTATATGAGAGATATGTTTTATGGTCATGCCCCGCTGGTCAATGCTTTATTTTTGTTTAATCTCGAATGTGATGTTACACATATTCATAGTCGGGGGTTGGGTGCGACATATGCCAATGGATGGCTTATCATGGTGGGGGCGAGTAGAACATCACCGGTGCCTGGAAACAGGATGAGGCGTAGACACGTACGCCGGCGAACTTTACCCAGGTTCGGGGCTCTCCTAGGAGATAACATCCCTAGTCCTGCTCTACGGGGTCTCCGCATGATCACTAAGGCAAAAGTGAGTACAATGGTGCTCCTCGAGCTGTATCTATGGACAAGAGGAGGCTAGGCAAGCTCTCTTCCTTCTCTAAGGTCTGGTCTAGTTCTAATGGGTCCGAACCCTTTGCATGGGTGCCCCAGGGGGTTTATATAGGCCTGACCCCCGGGGGTACAATGGTAAACCGACTGGGCGCAGGGCCCAGCTGTCAGTCTCTTCGCTCGTCGTCTTCTCCGCCAACTGCTGGGGCCCGCTGGCTGGTGGGCCCCGCCGACTGGTCTGGTACGGAGCCGACAGGCCGTACCCGCCACTTGCTGGTCTTGCCGGCTGCCGATTACTGTAGCCGTGCTTCTAATGACGCAGGCTTGGTCATGGGGTCGTGGCTACAGCCCTGCTACCGGGCGGCGATTACTGTAGCCACTCCCCATCTCGTCTGGTTAATGGCGCGTGGGACCCGTGGGAGGGGCAGGCCGACTTCCAAGGGCCGGCTCCCTTCGGGTCCGACTGGTGGCGCTCTTGCCGTCTTCTGGACTCTCGCTGACCGGTAGGGCCCATCATCCATAGACCGTACCGACAGGCCGTCGTGGGTGCAGGACTCCGCCTACTGTTGCTGATGTCAGGGATGGCGCGGCAATAGTGCCCCGCCGGACGGAGATCTCCACTGGTACGACGCATTGTGGCCTTGCATCCCATGAAAAGGGGAGGGAGTGGGCTTTACTGTTGCCACTCCCCGTCCCATCCCCCCTTACGTGGGCATGGGCTTTGTTGGTGTCGTGGGCCAACTCCCCGTGGCCGGCTTCTCTGGGGGCCGCCAGGCGGGAGTCGGCCCGTCTTGACTTCGCCTCTAGGACTCGGCCGCATGCGGGCAGTCGGCTGCTCCTTTAGCTGGCTTCTGGAAGGCGGTTCTCCATCCTGGTGTCCCGAGGGGCGCAGTCAGCCCCGATGTTTTGAAAGGTTCTGGGCCCCGGGTTAGCCTACCCATGGCCCATTATGTTGGAAATATGCCCTAGAGGCAATAATAAAAGTATTATTATTATATTTCCTTGTTCATGATAATTGTCTTTTATTCATGCTATAACTGTATTATCCGGAAATCGTAATACACGTGTGAATACATAGACCACAATATGTCCCTAGTGAGCCTCTAGTTGACTAGCTCGTTGTGATCAACGGATAGTCATGGTTTCCTGACTATGGACATTGGATGTCGTTGATAACGGGATCACATCATTAGGAGAATGATGTGATGGACAAGACCCAATCCTAAGCCTAGCACAAAGATCGTGTAGTTCGTTTGCTAGAGCTTTGCCAATGTCAAGTAACTCTTCCTTTGACCATGAGATCGTGTAACTCCTGGATACTGTAGGAGTGCTTGGAGTGTATCAAACGTCACAACGTAACTGGGTGACTATAAAGGTGCACTACAGGTATCTCCGAAAGTATCTATTGTTTTATGCGGATCGAGACTGGGATTTGTCACTCCGTGTAAACGGAGAGGTATCTCTGGGCCCACTCGGTAGGACATCATCATATGCGCAATGTGACCAAGGATTTGATCACGGGATGATGTGTTACGGAACGAGTAAAGTGACTTGCCGATAACGAGATTGAACAAGGTATTTGATACCGACGATCGAATCTCGGGCAAGTAAAATACCGCTAGACAAAGGGAATTGAATACGGGATTGATTAAGTCCTTGACATCGTGGTTCATCCGATGAGATCATCGTGGAACATGTGGGAGCCATCATGGGTATCCAGATCCCGCTGTTGGTTATTGACTGGAGAACATCTCGGTCATGTCTGCATGTCTCCCGAACCCGTAGGGTCTACACACTTAAGGTTCGATGACGCTAGGGTTATAAAGGAAGCTTGTATGTGGTTACCGAATGTTGTTCGGAGTCCCGGATGAGATCCCGGACGTCACGAGGAGTTCCGGAATGGTCCGGAGGTAAAGATTTATATATAGGAAGTCCTGTTTCGGCCATCGGGACAAGTTTCGGGGTCATCGGTATTGTACCGGGACCACCGGAAGGGTCCCGGGGGCCCACCGGGTGGGGCCACCTGCCCCGGGGGGCCACATGGGCTGTAGGGGGTGCGCCTTGGCCTACATGGGCCAAGGGCACCAGCCCCAAGAGGCCCATGCGCAAGGAAACTTGGAGAGGGAAGAGTCCTAAAGGGGGAAGGCACCTCCGAGGTGCCTTGGGGAGGATGGACTCCTCCCCATCCTTAGCCGCACCCCTTCCTTGGAGGAGGGGGCAAGGCTGCGCCTCCCCCCTCTCCCCTGCCCCTATATATAGTGGAGGGGAGGGAGGGCATCCACACCTGAGCCCTTGGCGCCTCCCTCCCTCCCGTGACACCTCCTCCTCTCCCGTAGGTGCTTGGCGAAGCCCTGCAGGATTGCCACGCTCCTCCATCACCACCACGCCGTTGTGCTGCTGCTGGATGGAGTCTTCCTCAACCTCTCCCTCTCTCCTTGCTGGATCAAGGCGTGGGAGACGTCACCGGGCTGTACGTGTGTTGAACGCGGAGGTGCCGTCCGTTCGGCACTAGGATCATCGGTGATCTGAATCACGACGAGTACGACTCCATCAACCCCGTTCACTTGAACGCTTCCGCTTAGCGATCTACAAGGGTATGTAGATGCACTCCCCTTTCTACTCGTTGCTGGTCTCTCCATAGATAGATCTTGGTGTTACGTAGGAAAATTTTTGAATTTCTGCTACGTTCCCCAACAGTGGCATCATGAGCTAGGTCTATTGCGTAGATTCTTTGCACGAGTAGAACACAAAGTAGTTGTGGGCGTTGATGTTGTTCAATATGCTTACCGTTACTAGTCCAATCTTGTTTCGACGGTATTGTGGGATGAAGCGGCCCGGACCGACCTTACACGTACTCTTACGTGAGACAGGTTCCACCGATTGACATGCACTTGGTGCATAAGGTGGCTAGCGGGTGCCAGTCTCTCCCACTTTAGTCGGAACGGATTCGATGAAAAGGGTCCTTATGAAGGGTAAATAGCAATTGGCATATCACGTTGTGGTCTTGCGTAGGTAAGAAACGTTCTTGCTAGAAACCCATAGCAGCCACGTAAAACATGCAAACAACAATTAGAGGACGTCTAACTTGTTTTTGCAGGGTATGCTATGTGATGTGATATGGCCAAAAGGATGTGATGAATGATATATGTGATGTATGAGATTGATCATGTTCTTGTAATAGGATTCACGACTTGCATGTCGATGAGTATGACAACCGGCAGGAGCCATAGGAGTTGTCTTTATTTTTTGTATGACCTGCGTGTCATTGAAGAACGCCATGTAAATTACTTTACTTTATTGCTAAACGCGTTAGCCATAGAAGTAGAAGTAGTCGTTGGCGTGACAACTTCATGAAGACACGATGATGGAGATCATGATGATGGAGATCATGGTGTCATGCCGGTGACAAGATGATCATGGAGCCCCGAAGATGAAGATCAAAGGAGCTATATGATATTGGCCATATCATGTCACTACTCTTATTTGATTGCATGTGATGTTTATCATGTTTATACATCTTATTTACTTAGAACGACGGTAGTAAATAAGATGATCCCTCATTAAAATTTCAAGAAGTGTTCTCCCCTAACTGTGCACCGTTGCTACAGTTCGTCGTTTCGAAGCACCACGTGATGATCGGGTGTGATAGATTCTTACGTTCACATACAACGGGTGTAAGACAGTTTTACACAGCGAAAACACTTAGGGTTAACTTGACGAGCCTAGCATGTACAGACATGGCCTCGGAACACAGAGACCGAAAGGTCGAGCATGAGTCGTATAGTAGATACGATCAACATGAAGATGTTCACCGATGATGACTAGTCCGTCTCACGTGATGATCGGACACGGCCTAGTTTGACTCGGATCATGTAATCACTTAGATGACTAGAGGGATGTCTATCTGAGTGGGAGTTCATAAGATGAACTTAATTATCCTGAACATAGTCAAAAGACCTTTTGCAAATTATGTCGTAGCTCACGCTATAGTTCTACTGTTTTAGATATGTTCCTAGAGAAAATATAGTTGAAAGTTGAAAGTAGCAATTATGCGACAGTAGAAAGCTTATGTCCTTAATGCACCGCTTAGTGTGCTGAACCCCAAACGTCGTTTGTGGATGTTTCGAACATCGAACATACACGTTTTGATAACTACGTGATAGTTCAGTTAAATGGTTTAAGTAGAGGCACCAAAGACGTTTTCGAAACGTCGCGGAACATATGAGATGTTTCGAGGGCTGAAATTAGGATTTCAGGCTCGTGCCCACGTCAAGAGGTATGAGACCTCCGACGATTTTCTTAGCCTGCAAACTAAGGGAGAAAAGCTCAATCGTTGAGCTTGTGCTCAGATTGTCTGAGTACAACAATCACTTGAATCAAGTGGGAGTTGATCTTCCAGATGAAATAGTGATAGTTTCTCCGAAGTCATTACCACCAAGCTGCTAGAGCTTCGTGATGAACTATAACATATCAAGGATAGAGATGATGATCCTTGAGGTATTCGCGTTGTTTGACATCGCGAAAGTAGAAATCAAGAAGGAGCATCAATTGTTGATGGTTGGTGAAACCACTAGTTTCAAGAAGGGCAAGGGCAAAAAGGGATACTTCATGAAACGGCAAATCAACTGCTGCACCAATGAAGAAACCCGAGGTTGAACCCAAACCCGAGACTAAGTGCTTCTGTAATAAGGGGAACAACCACTGGAGCAGGATTACCCTAGATACTTGGTAGATGAGAAGGCTGGCAAGGTCGATAGAAGTATATTGGATATACATTATGTTAATGTGTACTTTACTAGTACTCCTAGTAGCACCAGGGTATTGGATACCGGTTCGGTTGCTAAGTGTTAGTAACTCGAAATAAAAGCTACGGAATAAACGGAGACTGGCTAAAGGTGAGCTCACGATATATGTTGGAAGTGTTTCCAAGGTTGATATGATCAAGCATCGCACGCTCCCTCTACCACCGAGATTGGTGTTTGCGTTGAGCATAGACATGATTGGATTATGTCTATCGCAATACGGTTATTCATTTAAGGAGAATAATGGTTACTCTATTTTTGAATAATACCTTCAATGGTCTTGCACCTAAAGGAATGGTTTATTGAATCTCGATCGTAGTGATACACATTTTCATGCCAAAAGATATAAGATAGTAATGATAGTACCACTTACTTGTGGCACTGCCATGTAAGTCATAATGGTATAAAACGCATGAAGAAGCTCCATGTTGATGGATCTTTGGACTCACTCGTTTTTGAAAAGTTTGAGACATGCGAACCATGTCTATTGGTATATATGCATGAAGAAACTCCATGCAAATGGACCGTTTGAACTCACTTGATTTTGAATCACTTGAGATATGCAAATCATACCACATGGGCAAGATGACTGAAAAGCCTCGGTTTCAGTAAGATGGAACAAGATAGCAACTTGTTGGAAGTAACACATTTTGATGTGTGCAGTCCAATGAGTGCTGAGGCATGCAGTGAATATCGTTATGTTCTTACTTCACAGATGATTCGAGTAGATGTTGAGAATATTTACTTGATGAAACACAAGTCTGAATTATTGAATGGTTCAAGTAATTTCAGAGTGAAGTAGAAGATCATTGTGACAAGAGGATAAAATGTCTATGATATGATCATAGAGATGAATATCTGAGTTACGAGTTTTGGCACACAATTAA
Source organism: Triticum aestivum (assembly GCF_018294505.1). Classification (NCBI taxonomy): domain Eukaryota; kingdom Viridiplantae; phylum Streptophyta; class Magnoliopsida; order Poales; family Poaceae; genus Triticum; species Triticum aestivum. Next base: position 29,985,156 of record NC_057803.1, read on the forward strand.
GACATTGTGGAAATTGTTTCGCAATTAATACCGCCTGGAACACCATAATGTGATGGTGTGTCCGAACATCATAGTTGCACCCTATTGGATATGGTGCGTACCATGATGTCTCTTATCGAATTACCACTATCGTTCATGGGTTAGGCATTAGAGACAACCACATTCACTTTAAATAGGGCACCACGTAATTCCGATGAGATGACACCGTATGAATTATGGTTTAGAGAAACCTAAGTTGTCGTTTCTTAAAGGTTTGGGGCTGCGACGCTTATGTGAAAAAGTTTCAGGATTGATAAGCTCGAACCCAAAGCGGATAAAATGCATCTTCATAGGAAACCCAAAACAGTTGGGTATACCTCCTAATTCAGATCCGAAAGCAATATGGATTGTTTCTTGAATCGGGTCCTTTCTCGAGGAAAGGTTTCTCTCGAAAGAGTTGAGTGGGAGGATGGTGGAGACTTGATGAGGTTATTGAACCGTCTCTTCAACTAGTGTGTGACAGGGCACAGGAAGTTGTTCCTGTGGCACCTACACCAATTGAAGTGGAAGCTTATGATATTGATCATGAAACTTCGGATCAAGTCACTACCAAACCTCGTAGGACGACAAGGACACGTACTACTTCGGAGTGGTAAGGTGATCCTGTCTTGAAGGTCATGTTGCTAGACAACAATGAACCTACGAGCTATGGAGAAGCGATGGTGGGCCCGGATTCCAATAAATGGCTCGAGGCCATGAAATCCGAGAATGGATCCATGGACTTTGGTGGACTTGCCCGTTGATCGGCAAGCCATTAAGATAAATGGATCTTTAAGAAGAAGACGGACGTGGATGGTAATGTCACCATCCATGAAGCTCGACTTGTGGCAAAAGTTTTTCACAAGTTCAAGGAGTTGACTACGATGAGATTTTCTCATCCGTAGCGATGCTTAAAGTCCGTCGGATTCATGTTAGCATTAGCTGTATTTATGAAATCTGGCAGATGGATATCAAAACGAGTTTCCTTACCAGTTTTCGTGAGGAAAGGTTGTATGTAATACAATCAGAAAGTTTTTGTCGATCCTAAGGATGCTAAAAGGTATGCTAGCTCCAGCGATCCTTCTAAGGACTGGAGTGAGCATCTCGGAGTTGGAATGTATGCTTTGATGATGATCAAAGATTTTGGGTTTGTACAAAGTTTATGAGAAACTTGTATTTCCAAAGAAGTGAGTGGGAGCACTATAGAATTTCTGATGAGTATATGTTGTTGACATATTGTTGATCAGAAATGACGTAGAATTTCTGGAAAGCATATAGGGTTATTTTGAAAGTGTTTTTCAATGGAAAGCCTGGATTAAGCTACTTGAACATTGAGCATCAAGATCTATAAGGATAGATCAAAATGCTTAATAATACTTTCAAATGAGCACATACCTTGACATGATCTTGAAGGTGTTCAAGATGGACCAGTCAAAGAAGGAGTTCTTGCCTGAGTTGTAAGGTACGAAGTTAAGACTTAAAGCTCGACCACGGCAGAATAGAGAGAAAGGACGAAGGTCGTCCCCTATGCTTAAGACGTAGGCTCTTCAGTATGCTATGCTGTGTACCGCACCTGAAGTGTGCCTTGCCATGAGTCAGTCAAGGGGTACAAGAGTGATCCAAGAATGGATCACAGGACAGCGGTCAAAGTTATCCTTAGTAACTAGTGGACTAAGGAATTTTCTCGATTATGGAGGTGGTAAAAGAGTTCGTCGTAAAGGTTACGACGATGCAAGCTTGACACCTATCCGGATAGCTCTGAGTAGAGAGACCGGATACATATAATGGAGCAATAATTTAGAATAGCTCCAAGTAGAACAGTTGTTTGGAATAGCTCCAAATAGAGCGTGGTAGCTGCATCTAGGAGATGACATAGAGATTTGTAAAGCACACACGGATCTGAAAGGTTCAGACCCGTTGACTAAAACCTCTCTCACAAGCAACATGATCAAACATAAAACTCATTGAGTGTTAATCACATAGTGATGTGAACTAGACTACTGACTCTAGTAAACTCTTGGGTATTAGTCACATGGCGATGTGACCTGTGAGTGTTAATCACATGGCGATGTGAACTAGATTATTGACTCTAGTGCAAGTGGGAGACTGTTGGAAATATGCCCTAGAGGCAATAATAAAAGTATTATTATTATATTTCCTTGTTCATGATAATTGTCTTTTATTCATGCTATAACTGTATTATCCGGAAATCGTAATACACGTGTGAATACATAGACCACAATATGTCCCTAGTGAGCCTCTAGTTGACTAGCTCGTTGTGATCAACAGATAGTCATGGTTTCCTGGCTATGGACATTGGATGTCGTTGATAACGGGATCACATCATTAGGAGAATGATGTGATGGACAAGACCCAATCCTAAGCTAGCACAAAGATCGTGTAGTTCGTTTGCTAGAGCTTTGCCAATGTCAAGTATCTCTTCCTTTGACCATGAGATCGTGTAACTCCTGGATACCGTAGGAGTGCTTTGGGTGTATCAAACGTCACAACGTAACTGGGTGACTATAAAGGTGCACTACAGGTATCTCCGAAAGTATCTATTGTTTTATGCGGATCGAGACTGGGATTTGTCACTCCGTGTAAACGGAGAGGTATCTCTGGGCCCACTCGGTAGGACATCATCATATGCGCAATGTGACCAAGGATTTGATCACGGGATGATGTGTTACGGAACGAGTAAAGTGACTTGCCGGTAACGAGATTGAACAAGGTATTGGATACCGACGATCGAATCTCGGGCAAGTAAAATACCGCTAGACAAAGGGAATTGAATACGGGATTGATTAAGTCCTTGACATCGTGGTTCATCCGATGAGATCATCGTGGAACATGTGGGAGCCATCATGGGTATCCAGATCCCGCTGTTGGTTATTGACCGGAGAACATCTCGGTCATGTCTGCATGTCTCCCGAACCCGTAGGGTCTACACACTTAAGGTTCGATGATGCTAGGGTTATAAAGGAAGCTTGTATGTGGTTACCGAATGTTGTTCGGAGTCCCGGATGAGATCCCGGACGTCACGAGGAGTTCCGGAATGGTCCGGAGGTAAAGATTTATATATAGGAAGTCCTGTTTCGGCCATCGGGACAAGTTTCGGGGTCATCGGTATTGTACCGGGACCACCGGAAGGGTCCCGGGGGCCCACCGGGTGGGGCCACCTGCCCCGGGGGGCCACATGGGCTGAAGGGGGTGCGCCTTGGCCTACATAGGCCAAGGGCACCAGCCCCAAGAGGCCCATGCGCAAGGAAACTTGGAGAGGGAAGAGTCCTAAAGGGGGAAGGCACCTCCGAGGTGCCTTGGGGAGGATGGACTCCTCCCCATCCTTAGCCGCACCCCTTCCTTGGAGGAGGGGGCAAGGCTGCGCCTCCCCCCTCTCCCCTGCCCCTATATATAGTGGAGGGGAGGGAGGGCATCCACACCTGAGCCCTTGGCGCCTCCCTCCCTCCCGTGACACCTCCTCCTCTCCCGTAGGTGCTTGGCGAAGCCCTGCAGGATTGCCACGCTCCTCCATCACCACCACGCCGTTGTGCTGCTGCTGGATGGAGTCTTCCTCAACCTCTCCCTCTCTCCTTGCTGGATCAAGGCGTGGGAGACATCATCGGGCTGTACGTGTGTTGAACGCGGAGGTGCCGTCCGTTCGGCACTAGGATCATCGGTGATCTGAATCACGACGAGTACGACTCCATCAACCCCGTTCACTTGAACGCTTCCGCTTAGCGATCTACAAGGGTATGTAGATGCACTCCCCTTTCTACTCGTTGCTGGTCTCTCCATAGATAGATCTTGGTGTTACGTAGGAAATTTTTTGAATTTCTGCTACGTTCCCCAACACATTACTCCAACAGTAGTCTCCGAAGCTAGTGAGGCGCCACGGACGATCAGCCGTGGAGCCTCAGCAGTTTCTTTCTCTGAGTGCTTGAGGTGAGACCTTGTTTGACTTCTGCCGGGCCGACTGGTAGGAGTCGGAGTCGCCTGACTTTGACTAGTCCAAAAATGCTTTCGAATCCCCCGGCGGGAACTCGGTAGCGTATGAGCTAAGCTTCCTGACCGCCACCCACTCTGTGCCCGCCATGTGTCAACCAATGGCCGGGCCAGCCCACCTACCCCTCCGTGAAATGGGACATGTCCGCAGGCGGGGCCCGCCACTACCATGCCTCGGCGCGCAAGCGGATCTGCTGCAGCCGTGGGGGCGGTTGAGGTTCCCACGGAATTACCGCGCGCAGTAACTTTGCGTGAAAAACATGGGGGGCGTGGAGTAGTGGGCGCAGTAAATCCCACTACTGCCCCCTCTCCGCTCCTCGAGCCTCGTCGAACGTCGCGGCGGTCCGCTCACGATGAGCTCTTCCTCCGCCGTTACGCCTCCGACGGCGCACTCCGGCACTTGGGATGGTTCGGAGGTCCACGAGGATCACATCGACTTCCTCCGCAAGATGCGTCGACTGCCTAGCGAGGATCTCGTGAGGGTCCGCCTTGCGCAGAGGGGAGAGATCTCGCCAGTGCCGCAGGAGGGCGAGCGGGTCGTCTTCCGCTCGCACTGCCTGCGCGGCCTGGGCCTACCGGCGAGCAACTTCTTCCGCTCCTTCCTTGAGTTCTACGGACTCCAGCCTCACCACCTTACCCCCAACACGGTGGTGTTGTTGTCCACCTTCGTCACCCTGTGTGAGAGCTTCATCGGCGTTCTCCCCACCATGGAGCTCTGGGGGGAGTTCTTCTTCTCCAAGCTCGGTACCCAGGCCGCGGGCGTGCCGGCTCACTGCGGCGTGTTCATTGCCGTGCGGAGGTCGGGGGCCGACAACCCGTTTGCCTCCATCGGGCTGATCAAATCGGTGAAGATGTGGCAGCGGCCGTACTTCTACGTGAAGAACGTCTCCGCGGAGGGCGACTGGATCAACCTGCCGGCCTTCGTAGCCGGCCCGCCGGCTGGGAGGCAACCCAACTGGTCGCATCGGGCCCGGACGTTGACGCCTGCGGGAGCCGGTGCCGTTGCGCGGCTTCGAGTACTGGCGCAGTCCGAGGGCCTGACCGGGCCGGACATGCTGGCCGCCTTCATGGCGCGCCGCGTGCTGCCCCTCCAAAGTTGCCCCCACATGATCTGCCAGATGAGCGGACACCGAGACCTGAGCCGGATGTGCACCAAGGAGATGCCTCACGAGGAGGTAGCCTACATGGTGAACTACCTTGCGAGCTGCGACCTCAACAAAGAGTGGCAGTTCGGCAAGGAGTCGTATTCACGTGTCGCCCCTCCACCTCCGATGAGTCATTTTCTTTTTCTCTTTCTCTCTGACTTCTTCGTTGCCGAGTCCGTTTTGTCCGATCTGACCAGCCGGCTTTGGTCAGAACCCCCTCCTCCAGACAGCTGCCGGCACCGCGGGGCTGGACCGTGAATTCCTCCTCCACCGGGCGGAGAGTGATGTTGACGACCCCGACCTAGGGGCGGCGGCCCTGGAGGACGACGCCGAGGGAGGAGGCGGCGCAACGGGCGGCCCGAGACTTGGGGCCAGTCTCAAGGACTGGCCCGATGATGACGAGGAGGTCGTCCCACGCCACCAGCCAAGAGCCGGCCAGTCGGGCGCGGGCTCGTCAGCTCCCCCAGATGCACAAGGCGGCGGCAAGAAGCGCAGGGCCGGGGCGAGCCTGTTTGGCAGCCGGCCGAAAAAGCCCAAGGGCTCAGCCGCGGTGACCAAGCGGGACGAGGCGGCCGCAAAGGCCAACCGCTTTCGCAAGGTGGTGAAGACGCCGCAGCCTATTTCAGCGTAAGAACCACCTCCCTTCGTATCTTCGTATTTCTTTATTGAGTCTGTCTGAAATTTCTTTACTTTGTTTTCCATCTTAGGGCCCCTCTATCTCTTGAGAAGTTGGCCGCCGGCTCCGTCATGAAGTCGGCGGAGACCTCCTCCACCACCCGGCGGGTTGACCCCGCCGCCGACCTCCGGGAGGCGACGGAGCGGAACACGCAGGAGGCGCATGAGGAGTGGGAAGCCACCCGCCTGAAGAAGGCGGAAGCCGACAAGGCGGAGGCTGCCGCCCTGAAGAAGCTGGCAGAGGCCGAGGCCGCCGATGCGAAGAAGAAGCGTGCAGAGGAAGCCACACGACGCCAGTCGGCGGTGTTTGTCGTCCCCTTGAACTCCGCACCGCCGCCACCGTAGTTCTCAATGCAGACTAGGGAAGCTGGGGACGAGAATCCGATCATGGAGAGGGACACCGACGTCACCGCTACGCCGGAGGTCGTTGTGCCGCCACCGCCACCCTCCGAAGGCGCGCCAGGCGGACAACCGGAGGCGCCGCGACGACAGGCCTGGCCCTCGAGGTCAGTACACCGACGCGCCGCCGTCTCGCGAAGGCGGCCTCAGCGCCGCGTCCTCTGGATACCGGCGCTGCGAGCTCCTCGATCCCGGACACCGAGGTGTCGAGCGCCGCGCCCACCGGGTGGGTGCGGGGAGGCGGGACGGGCCCGTTGAACTGGGCGCTCTTGGACGTCCAAGCCAAGCTCCGGGCCGAGGGCGACTCCATCAAGGAGTGCACCAAGGCATACCTGGCATCACGAACGGCCATCCGGGTACGCATCCTTTCTTTGCTTTGCTTCCTTTTTTTTCTTTGTGGGGGCGCTCCAGCGCACCCACTGGGTGGAGTCCCCGAGTTTCGGGCCGGCTGCTGAGCAGGCGGCTCAGAACTCTAATCGGCGAGTTCCAAGTACCAACGCTTCTTTTTTTACACAGGATTACCACAATCTTTGCGTGACCTCCTTCAACGCCAACATTGAGGAGATGGCCAAGCGGACCGCTGACTTGTCAGACAGCCGGGGTGAGTTTTCTTCTTTCTCTGCGGGGGCGCGCTGGCGCACCCGCGGGTTGTAGTCCCCGAGATTCGGGCCGACTGCTGAGCAGTCGGGCCGGATCTCCCCGGCGACCCTTCTTCTTTGCTGACGACTGACATCCCTCACCCTCCTTTTTTAGAGGCCAACGCCGCCCTTCAGCAGCAGCTGGGTGAAGTCAAAACCGCACTGCGCATCAGGGAGGAGGAGTGCGGCTGGCTAATGGAGGAGCGCGACCGGCTGGCTACGCAGCTGGCGGAGCAGAAGGAGCTGCTCCAGAGGGCTAGAAGGAGGCGGAGGACAAGGAGACCGCCCTTCTTGCTGAATTTGCGTCCGAGCGCTCCTCCTGGACCGACAAGGAGGCGACGCTGGTCTCCGGCTTCCAAGCAATCGAAGATCTTGTCGATGGTGAGCTTCCACTTGTTTCCTTTTCCGAGCTGCCGACTGCTAGTCGAGTCGGCCTTAAATTTTTAAATTTGTTTCTTTGCTCTTCTTCATTAGCAGACTTCTTCCCCGGGCATTCTGATGCCGCCAATCAAGCCATCGAGGCTGATCGTGAAGCACGGAGGGCGGATGGCGCACAGGTCACCGCCGACGCCCCCCGAACTCTTAACGAGCAGATTCTAAGCATCGAGGCCCGTCTTCGGCCAGCCCACCGGATGCTGCGCCGGCTTCAACGCATCGGCGCCCAGGCGATTGCCGCCCTGTGGCCGGACATGCAGGCGCCACGCAACCCCAGTCGGACTGCCGACTGGTTGGAGGTGGCAGCCGGTCATCTTAAGGCCTGGAAGGGCTCTGCAGCCCGGGCTGGAGCCCGCCGGGCCTTGGAATTCGCCAAGGCGTGGTATCCTGGGCTGAGTTTAGCCCAGTTAGCCACGTTCCGGCTGGAAGCTCAGGCGGAGCTGGCAACGGTGGAGGATGATCTCATCAGGCGCGCCGCATCGATCGCTGAGTACACCGACACCAGTGTCTTCATCCCAGAGCGGGCTGAGAACGGCGAGGAGGCGCCGCCGGAGTGGTTCGGGCTGAACCCGGACGACGGCGAGGACTCCGCGGAGGTGATCGACTCCAGTGGCGAAGAGGAAGGCGAGGAGGAGGAGGGGGACGAGGAGGAGGCGCCAGTGGTCGAGGCAGACGGCCAGCCCCAGTCCGACCGCGCCTCTAGCAACGAGCCGCGCTCAACTGAGCTAGCTGTCGCCAGAGGTGATCAGGCGGAGACCAACCAGCCACTGCCCCGGCAACTGGCACCGCCGACCCCTCCGGTTCTCCAAGTCCGTCTGCGGCTTCCTAGGCTGCCACTTTATCTTTGCTTTACCTGCTTAGTAGTCTCAATGAACTTGTTATTTTGCACAATTCCACCCACTGGGTGTATCTTGAATTTCCGCTTGATGATTCGGCTAAGGGCCTTTTTATGTAAATATTTATCCGTATTCTATCTTTTCTTGTTCTTTGCTCTTTGACTTTTTCCTTTGCCGCCTTCCCTTAGTTGCCGTTTTGCTAGTCGGACAACCGCTCTACGAACTGCCGCTAGATCAAATACTTGGCTTCTTCGGGAAGGCAAGTACTTAGCCTTTTAGAGTTTTTAGCAAGTTAATTTAGGAAACGGCGAGCCGGCTGCTCGAGAGTCGGTTGCAAAAAGATGAAAACCGGCTTAAGCTCTGTGCATGCTTTGAGTCCTTAGCCATTTTTCATATGGACACCCATTCTACCTTACTCCTGCTTGCCAGTCAGTCACTCTGTGATCTGTGGCTTCTAACAGGAGACGGCTTGAGTACCACACACTACTTGTCCGGCTGCAGGAAGTCATTTCATAGATTAAGACGGCAAGTCCCCGGGCCGACTAGTCGAACCCGGTGCCAAGCGGTAAAGAATAACATACTCATAGGCATAACTCATTATCATATAGATAAAAGAAGGCAGTCCCCGAGATCGTCTTGAGGGGCCCGAAGTCTTCGTACTTTAATACAAAAAGGTAGCGTGATACATACTGCATTAACTGTAAAATCTTCGGAGGAGATTTGCATTCCATGGCCGCTCCGTCTCTTTGCCGGAGTCGTCCCTTTTGCGCGCTCGGGGCTTCTGAGCGTCGATCAGGTAGTAGGAGTCATTGCCCAACACCTTGCTGACGATGAAGGGGCCTTCCCAAGGTGCTGAGAGCTTGTGCTGGCCAGCTGTTCGCTGAATCAGCCGAAGCACAAGGTCTCTGAGGGAGTCCTGGACTCGAGCCAAACCCATGGAACGCAATCCGTCTCCGAAGATTCTATGCCTAGCGCCGGACTCTGTGTTCGTCTCCTTCCTCTGTCCATTTTTTATATATTTTCTATCTTACATTTCTCTTCTTCTCTCTCTCTCTCTTATAGCCTTTAAAGGCTCATAAAGTGACACGCTATCCGCGCTCATTAAACCTGGGGGCTTCTTTAAATAGAAGCTTATTCATACGGGCTTCATGCCCGACACATGTGTCACACTTCCGCATGTACCTTTTATTCACCATTATATGCATCGATATGACTTAAGTTTTGGCCAAGCTGGGTTGCCTGGCTCCTGTGCTTACCCCTACGTTCCCGATTGTTCGGCTAGGTGGTAAAGGGAGCACCTCTGCGATTGTTACTGCCAGGTCAGCCGGACGTGTACCTCAGACTGGGTGAAGCCGAAAGCTAGCGTTCTTAAGGGAATATTCGGTTGGTGAACTAAAGATGATCTTTTTTTATTTTTATCTATACACCCCCAGATGTTTTTCTTGTGTTTCTTTTCGCAGCATGGACATGCACCTTAGGGCATGCCTCCCAGGGAAAGGAACCCCTAACGGAACTATTCTCATTGGAAGATGTTTCTTAGTAAGCATGTAATATAACATAACTAGTCAGGCACTTGTCTGTTCAAGCACTAATGACCCCTATGCCTGGTCTCCATGCATTCCCTGGTTCCTATATAACCGCATGGGAATTCGGACACACTCCGGACTGTCAGGTCCCGAGGCTGAAGCGAAAAGGTCGGCCATGACAAACGATCTACAATTCCGCTAGAAGGCATTATAAATGTCAATTAAATTACATAGTCATTTTGACTGATTGTACTCCTCTTCAATACCATCTAACAGGTTGTCTAATTTACAGTCCTGCTGGGAATACTTTGCGGCCAACTCTACTTGGTCGTATACTAAGCTTACAGGGATCTCCTTCCCATCGGGCCCTACAGGACCGACCTCGGCCATGTGGTTGGGGTCAGCCTTTGCGCACCGCGTTTTCACCATGGCCCAGGCCTCCCTAGCGCCTTGACGGCAGGCCAATATCTTCCACAATCGGAAGCGCCGCCATGCTCCCTTTAGCTTCTCCGCAAGCTCTCCAAGACCTTCGGGCATGGAGACGGATGGCCACAGGGCCTGGGCGACACCTTGCATCGCCTGCCGAACTCGATCGAGCAGTTGCGAGAGCTCGGGAAGAAGGTCACCCGTAGAACTGGGCATCTCCTCCGCAGGACGACCTGTTAGCACACCTACAGACATTGCTCTGTTAGTCGACTTCCCCGCCGAACTTTCTTTCAAAGGTTCGTTCAAGCACTTACTAAATATGCCACGCCGAAGCCGCTGATTCTCCTTCACGGAGTCTGACAACTGGGCACGAACATCTTTCAGCTCGACGCCCAGCTTGGTGTTGGCATCTTGGAGATCGTTCTTCTCCCGCCTCACCTTTGTCAGCACCTTCTCACCAGCCTTTAGCTGGCGTAGGAGGTGTTGCCTTTCCGGATTCAATCCGGCGCCATCTGCAATTTCATTTGTCAGATTCGCACCCATGTCGTGCTTCACAAAATACTTATCTTTCGAAGTGTATATTACCAGAGGGGGTCTCCTTGGGCTCCCCTGCCGCGGCTAGTGCGGCCTCACCTTGGGATTTGCACTCTTCCAGCTCCTTGGACTGTAGGGAATTCTTTTCTGTAAGAACCTTCATAACAAATGATCCTTAAATCAGTTATTCTAACTGTTTCAAGTCACGGGGGCTACAGGTATATATATATAATTACCAAAATTTTCTTACCCGTATGTCTTTTACATATTGCTCCATGGCTCTGGCTAGACCATTTTGAGCGGCACGGAGGTACGCATCTCCCGAGTTAAAGGCATCTAACGCCCCTTGGGAGAAACAAGCGTCGCGAAGAATTGTCCGGCGACGCATGTGGTTCATGGCACTCTCCACCTCAGAGTTGGTGGCAGACAACCCGTCCACATCCTCCGTCGGAGGAGCGTCTGGCGCGCGCCTTGCGTTTGCCTCCGCCTCCGGACCAGTCTTTGGAGCCTGGCTGGTGGAGGCGCGATTGGCAGCCTCTCCAGATATAGTCCAACGAGGTCTCTTTGTCCTGAAGAGAGCACGAGTGACAATGTGCCTCAAAGGTATAACACCTGGGATAAGGGGGCGCACCATACCTTTGCACTGACGCCTCGGTCCGGACTGCACTTCTTTTCTGCCCACGGGGCCCTGCGGCCCCTCGTTGGCTTGTGGCCGCAGGTTCGGCCTTCCGCCTTAAAACCCTCCCTTACAAAGTTCAGTTGTAATCAGGAAACTGAAAACACGAGAGGGCGGACACCTATTCAGGGTACTGGGACTTCGATCTTAGTTACCTGGGAGGCTGGGATTAGCCCGGGGTAATCGGCCGTAATGGCCACCAAGGCGTTGTCCTTGCTCAATTGATGGAACACTCCATCAACCAGCTCCATAGATATGTCCGGATCGTCTTGAGAGGCCGGGTCAAGGGACCGTCCTGGGTCCTCGGGTTGTGGAGGAGGGCTGCTTATTTCCTTAACAGCCCGGCGCAGTTCCCGCATTGAAGTCGTCAGACTGAATATTTAACAATGGGAATACAAAATGGACGGGCAAGTAAATACAATCGCTTACCCAGCTTGGGGGATTGTGCATAGAGAATCCACCATGTGGGTTGACGCGGAGAAATTCCTCCTCTTCTCCCTTATACAAAGTGAACAAGATCTTTAGTAGAGCGGCAGCTGAATCTGGTCCCTTACGGCCGTAGCGGGTGGCGTCGTCCTCCCCGTTGAAGTCCCACATGGGGTGGCTTCTATACTGAAGCGGTTGCACCCCCCGCATAATGCATTCGGCCATAACCCCGATCATGGTTAGTCCGGAATGGGCTAACAATCTTATTCGGCCCATTAGGTAAATGATGTCCCTGTCACTTTCCCTCTAAGGGCTCCGTGGGCGCCAGCTTAGGCGCTTCTTTAAGGGAGCACTGTCGAATTCAGGGAGGCCGATCCGGACAGGATCCGGCAGCGGTACGTCTTCTATATAAAACCATTCCGAGGGCCAGTCTTCGGATGCCTTCTTTGGGGTTCCGGACAGATATCCGGTCCCGGCAATGCGCCACACTTCGGCTCCGCCCACTTGATACATTGACCCCTCCTTAGAGCGGGGCACAAGGCAGAATAACCTTTTCCATAGCCCGAAATGAGCCTCGATACCCAAAAACAGCTCGCAGAGGGCTACGAAGCCTGCGATATGCAATACGGAGGCAGGCGTGAGATTGTGTAGCTGGAGGCCATAGAACTCCAGGAGCCCCCAGAGAAATGGATGGATTGGAAATCCGAGCCCCCTTATTAAATAAGGGACGAGGCACACCCGCTCTCCTTTGGAGGGATTAGGGGCACTCTCCGCTTGCTCTCCGCCATTATAGATGGCAAGGCCGGCTCGAACCGGGAACATATAGGCCGGGGGGAGAAATCCCTTGGTCTGGAGTGTCACTAGCTCGCTATGCAGGATGGAGCATCTCTCTCAATATCCAAGCTGAGGGCGGGAAGGACGAGAGGAGGAGTCGCAACGGCTGGCCATGGTGGACGAACACTCGCGAAGGGGGGAAGATGTGGTTTGGATCTAAATCCTCGTCCCCTTAAATAGGTCAGCTCATTTACGCGGCTAGGGGTGTGAATGTAAAAACACTCAGACTTTTCATATTCGTTTGACATGTGGGAAGCGGCCATTATTGGGCGTAGAAGCCAAGGAGCGCAACATCTACAAGAAGCCGGACTTTATTCAACAGGTACACGGAATTTGGAGGAGAACCCACCTTGCAATGTCGAAGACAATCTGCGCGCCGGACTCATCGTCATTGAAGCTTGGTTCGGGGGCTACTGAGGGAGTCCTGGATTAGGGGGTGTCCGGATGGCCGGACTATACCTTCGGCCGGACTCCTGGACTATGAAGATACAAGATTGAAGACTTCGTCCCGTGTCCGGAAGGGACTTTCCTTGGCGTGGAAGGCAAGCTTGGAGATACGGATATGCAGATCTCCTACCATTGTAACCAACTTTGTGTAACCCTAACCCTCTCCGGTGTCAATATAAACCGTAGGGTTTTAGTCCGTAGGACAACATACACAACAACAATCATACCATAGGCTAGCTTCTAGGGTTTATCCTCTCCGATCTCATGGTAGATCTACTCTTGTATTACCCATATCATCAATATTAATCAAGCAGGACGTAGGGTTTTACCTCCATTGAGAGGGCCCGAACCTGGGTAAAACTTCGTGTCCCTTACCTCCTGTTACCATCCGGCCTAGACGCACAGTTCGGGACCCCCTACCCAAGATCCGCCGGTTTTGACACCGACAGTCTCCTTATTGGAAAGATCGCGGCTTGACCTTCCGATTGTAGTATCGGCGTATGATCTGCTGGTAGATGCTGGAGCGGTTGAGTGCCAACAGCCGGCCCTCTTCCAGTAGATCGACGCCGTCTTGACGTGCTTCCTCTGCTTCCACCTCGGTGTACATGGTGACTCGAGGGGAGTCGAACTCTATGTCCGTTGGGATGACGGCTTCGGCACCGTAGACGAGGAAGAAGGGCATGAAGCTGGTTGACTTTGGTTGGAGTCGTGCGCAGGCTCCAGAGGACGGCTGGCAACTCATCAAGCCAGCAGCCTACCGAGCGCTCCAGAGGCTCGACCAGCCGGGGCTTGATGCCGAACAGGATTAGGCCATTTGCTTGCTCTACTTGGCCGTTGGACTGCGGATGGGCAACGGATGCTAAGTCAAGTCGGATGCCCTGCGTCGCGCAAAAATGGGCCAAGGCACCTTTAGCAAAGTTTGTGCTGTTGTCAGTGATGACGTTGTGCGGTATGCCGTACCGAATTGTGATGTTGGAGATGAAGGTCACAGTAGTCGGACCATTCAAACTCTTGATTGGCTTTGCTTCTATCCACTTGGTGAACTTGTCCATTGCAACAAGTAAATGAGTCAAACCACCTCGCGCCGTCTTGAATGGTCTGACCATGTCCAGGCCCCAAACAGCAAAGGGCCAGGCAATAGGAATAGTTTTGAGTGCCGAAGCCGGCGGATGAGGCTTAGAGCGGAACTTCTGGCACCCCTTGCATTTTTGGACTAGAGACTTGGCATCCTCAAGAGCAGTCGGCCAGAAGAAGCCATGGCGGAAAGCTTTGGTGACAAGTGCTCTTGAAGCCGCGTGATGGTTAGGTAGCAGAAAGCTCCAAACGGCGCGATGAAGGCAGTCTTTAGCCTGTCGGTTGGGTTTAGCTTGATCTGGTGATATCCTGAATACGCATCCAAGAAACTCAACAGCTCGCATCCGGCTATGGAGTCTATCACTTGGTCAATCCTTGGCAAGGCGAATGGGTCCTTGGGGCATGCTTTGTTGAGGCTTGTGTAGTCAATACACATTTGCCATTGCTTGTTCTTCTTCAGTACCAAGACCGGGTTGGCCAGCCATTCTGGGAAGAATACTTCCATGATGAAGCCGGCAGCGTGCAGTCGGGCTATCTCTTCTCCAACAACTCTCCTCTTCTCTTCTGACAAGCGGCGTAAAGGCTGTCTGACTGGTTTGGCATTAGATCGGACGTGTAATTTGTGCTCGGTGAATTCTGTCGAGACACCTGGCATGTCCTTGGGGGACCATGCGAAGATGTCTCGATTCTCAAGGAGGAAATCGACGAGCTCGCCTTCCTGTTTGCTGTTGAGGTGGGCGCCTACGACAGCGTACCTCTCTGGGTGCTCCGGGTCCAAAGGTATCTTCTTTGTTTCCTTGGCCGGCTTGAACGAGCCCTCAGCTTCCATCTCTTTGGGATCAGGCGACATCTCTGGCTACTTACTTGCCATTGCCACAACTCGATCTAGCAGCTGCTTCTTAGCTGCGATCACGAGGGACTCGGCCAGCTGGCTGCTCTCTGATGCGCAGGCGGACGACTTCTTGTAGTCACCAGTTATGGTCAGAATCCCTTTGGAACTCGGCATCTTCATCTTGAGGTAGGCATAGTGGGGGACGGCCATGAACTTGGCCAGGGCTGGCTGGCCAAGCAGTGCATGGTATGGGCTCTCTAGGTCCACCACCTCGAACCATATTGACTCACGGCGGAAATGATCTTTGTCTCCGAAGAGGACGTCGATCAAGATCTTGCCGATTGGCGAGGAGGAAAGGCCAGGGACTATGCCGTGGAACACCGTCCGGCTGGACTGCAGTTGCCTCTGCCTGATTCCCAACTTCTCCATGGTGTCTTTGTACAAGATGCTGATGTTGCTGCCGCCGTCTATCAGGACTCTGGAAAAACGAGCAGCTCGCTTGTCCGTGGCAAAGGTGGCATCCAAAACCAAAGCATAGGAGCCGGGTCTGGGCATTACTTCGAGGTGGTCAGCCCGACTCTAGCTGATGGGCTTCTCAGACCAGTGCATGAACTCCGGTGTGTCAGAAGCTATTGTATTCACCTCCTGCTGCTGCAGCTGTCTGCTGCGTCGATCGTCGGCCTCACTGGTGAACACGACATATGCTCCCTGCTCTTCTGGGTACTCGTCTTGCACTGCGCTGACTGGTCTGACCGTCGGCTGCTTGGGCGGAGGGGGAGGCGGCTGCCCAGTAGGTGGGGGAGGCATAAGGCTGTCTTCCTTGGCGATCCTGGTGAGCCAGTGGCATTTCCGAGTGGTGTGGTTGGACGGCTTCGCGCCACTGTGGAACTTGCAAGGTCCATCCAGAGTCTACTCATATGAGAAAGCCGGCTGCCAGTTGGACTTGTCGTCCTTCTGACGTCTGGGCGGAGGCTGCCCTTCCGGCTGTTGATCTTCAACTGTTGCCACCTGCCGACTGGTGGAAGTCGGCGGGGGGGCTTTACACTTGTGGTTGTTCTGCTGTTGATGCCGACTGGTGTCTCCGGGGGAGCCTAAGGAGCCACCTTGCCGGTTGCGCTGACTTGAATCTCCGTCTTCATGGAGGAACCGGCTGTGGTGTATTTGTCTGCGATGATCAGCACCTCGTCGAGGGTTTCCTGCTCATCGCAGAGAAGCCTGTGCTTGAGGAGGGTGCCCTCCCGGCATCCTGCAGTGAAGTACTCTATGGCCTGCACCTCGTGCACGCCCTCGCAAGAGTTGCGGAGCTCGGCTCAATGCGTGAGGTAGTCATGAGTTGACTCGCTGGGGCCCTGCACGCACAAGGAGAGTTGGCGGGGTTTAGGAGGTCGCTTGTACGTGCTGGTGAAGTTGCAGACGAAGGCATCGGTGAAGTCGACCCAACTGTTGATGTTGCGGGGTCTTAAGCTGTTCAGCCACGTCCGGGGGGTGCCCTGGAGCATGAGTAGTCGACCAGCCAGTCCTCCGGCTTCACGGAGCCGGTGTACTTGGGTGTGTCTCTAGGGAGCGTGAACCCTTTGGGGAAGGGCTCATCTCGGATGCGGGGGACAAAACACGGCGGACCCAACTCATCTTCCTCCTCAAGCACCAGGGATCGGTGGAGATGGTCGATCCGATGGCGGGCGTCGTTCTCACCGACTCCCTCTCGGCGGCCAAGGCGGTCGCCGAGCGTCGGGTGATCAACAGGCGGCGGGGAGACTCGCCTTTCCATTCGAGGGGGAGGAGGCGGATAGTCTTCCCGTCCTTCCACTACTCTTGGACGGCCGTCTCGGTCATGCTCTATGGTGATGCGAGTCCGACTGCGGCTGGCAGTCGGCTCCTTGTCTTTTCTTCCGCGGACGCCGCTAGTTGGCGTCCGAGATTCCGCGCCTTGGTCTCGGCGCGGAAGCAGGTTGTCATTTCGTCGGCACGGCACATCAGTGTGGCAGCCGGCCTCGTTCTGCTCAGGAGCCGCGTCAAGGAGTCGATGCACGCGCTCCGTCATCAGGCGACGCTCTTCGCCCTCGAACTTGTCCAGCTCGTCCGCCGCTGCCTGGCGGCTCGAATATTCTCCAAAGTTCTGGCGTAGACGGGGCGATTCGCCCCGAACAGATCGGCGATACCCGCACCGCGCTGCTGGACCGTGCCAAGGCGGCTAGGCCCAGCTGGAGCCGGCGTGCCGCCCACCGCACGGTCCATCTCACGCTGGTAGGCTTCTGATAGGCGTCTCATGCTGGCCAGCTTTTTGGTGCCTTCAACTAGCTGAAGGCGGCGTGCCTCCAGCGTCTCGGCGTCGGCATCTTCAGGGATGGGCGCTGTCAAGTCTTGCAGCGCCGCAAGGAGCGGGGCGTAATCACCCCCGCCGGAGTGCTCGCCATGATCGATGACAAGCACTTCCATGACGGTGCTTCCGCCGCTCTCCGCGCGAGGAAGCGGCACGTCGTAGACCACCATGTTGGTGGGGAACGTGTCAAGTGACACGGTGTCGGAGTCGACCAACATCGGATCAGTGGAGCCTACGGACTCCAAGTCCCCATCCCGCTCGCTGGCGACGTGAAGTTGATCGAGGAGGCCCGCGAGGAGGCTCTCGGGGCCGCCTGTGCCCGCGTCAGATGCGGGCTCGTCAGAAAGCCGGACCTCACATACAAGATCGGCGAGGCAACTGGCCGCACAGGCGATTTCAGTGCCATGCAGTGCGTCGGCGCAGACTCCGTCTGGCGTGCCGGGCTGGCTGCGCTCACCAGGGAGGAAGAGGGTTCCCGTCCAGAACAAGTCTCCGCACGACGGTGCACCAGGCCCTACGGTGGGCGCCAAATGTCGGGGGTTGGGTGCGACATATGCCAATGGATGGCTTATCATGGTGGGGGCGAGTAGAACGTCGCCGGTGCCTGTAAACGGGATTAGGCGTAGACATGTACACCGACGAAGTTTACCCAGGTTCGGGGCTCTCGTAGGAGATAACACCCCTAGTCCTACTCTGCGGGGTCTCCACATGATCACTAAGGCAAAAGTGAGTACAATGGTGCTCCTCGAGCTGTATCTATGGACAGGAGGAGGCTAGGCCAGCTTTCTTCCTTCTCTAAGGTCTGGTCTAGTTCTAATGGGTCCGAACCCTTTGCATGGGTGCCCCGGCGGTTTATATAGGCCTACCCCCGGGGGTACAATGGTAAACCGACTGGGCGCAGGGCCCAGCCGTCAGTCTCTTCGCCCGCCGGCTTCTCCGCTGACTGCCGGGGCCCGCCGGCTGGTGGGCCCCGCCGACTGGTCTGGTACGGAGCCGACATGCCGTACCTGCCGCTTGCGGGTCTTGCCGGCTGCCGATTACTGTAGTCATGCTTCTAATGACGCAGGCTTGGTCATGGGATGGCTACAGCCCTGCTACCGGGCGGGCGATTACTGTAGCCACTCCCCATCTCGTCTGGTTAATGGCGCGTGGGACCCGTGGGAGGGGCAGATCGACTTCCGGGGGCCGGCTCCCTTCGGGTCCGACTGGTGGCGCTCTTGCCGTCTTTTGGACTCTCGCTGACCGGTAGGGCCCATCGTCCGTAGATCGTACCGACAGGCCGTCGTGGGTGCAGGACTCCGCCTACTGTTGCTGATGTCAGGGATGGCACGACAACAGTGTCGCGCCGGACGGAGATCTCCACTGGTACGACGCACTGTGGCCTTGCCATCCCATGAAAAGGGGAGGGAGTGGGCTTTACTGTTGCCACTCCCCGTCCCATCCCCCCTTACGAGGGCATGGGCTTTGTTGGTGTCGTTGGCCGACTCCCCGTGGCCGGCTTCTCTAGGAGCCACCAGGCGGGAGTCGGCCCGTCTTGACTTCGCCTCTAGGACTCGGCCGCATGCGGGCAGTCAGCTGCTCCTTTAGCCGGCTTTTGGAAGGCGGTTCTCCATCCTGGTGTCCTGAGGGGCGCAGTCAGCCCCGATGTTTTGAAAGGTTCTAGGCCTCGGGTTAGCCTACCCGTGGCCCATTACTCCGACATTCATAGTCTGAATGCCAAAATGTGTAAGGTTGATAATGATAGTCACACATACTTGTGGCACTGCTGCCTTGGTCACATTGGTGTCAAACGCATGAAGAAACTCGATGAAGATGGACTTTTGGAGTCTCTTGATTATGAATCATTTGATACGTGTGAACCATGCCTCATGGGCAAAATGACCAAGACTCCATTCTCCAGAACAATGGAGCGAGCAGCCAACTTATTGGAAATCATACATACGTGTCTAGCGCAGGTCGGCAGCCTTGGAGCAATATTGCCGGACTGGTTTGACACCAGCATGATGATGAAGATGACCTTTGGGGAGGCTTAAAAATTTACGGGCACGTTTTTAAAAACAACGCACAATGCCCTAGAAGAGAATTCTCTAAAAAGGTTGTCCAATATCACGTTCATAAAGAAACATGAATTCGGGTCGGATCCGTATTCGTGCAGAAAATGGATCCGAAAATTAGACCACTCATTGGAAGGTTCCCGGAGTTTGAACCGTCGGATCGAGCTGAAATTTGGAGGGGTGGTAGATATGGGAATTCCGCAGTAGATGAATGGTTGGATCTTCCAAAGGACCTCCGAGCTGGGCTCTGGAGACCACGCCCTAAACTCGTCCAGATTCCCGTCCAGATTTGACAGGGCTCTGGTATATCGTAGATTGTCAGAAATTCCTCCATCGGAAGTCGACGAAATTTTGCATGGCTGTTGTAGATGTAATTCCGCACTATTCCACCATAGAGATCGTCAAACCGACGCTCGAGGAGACGGTGACGGTGAATACAAGTTCGCTATCCATAAAACAGCACGGCCGCCGAGGGCAACGTTGACGTTGAGCCCTCGAGCTCCATGGATGATTCCTCCCTGATCTTGATAGAAATCGAAGTTGATGCTAGATGAAGGCCCTCGCCCGAACATGGTGATCTGAACATGGGGCGCAGTTCTTGGTCGAACCTAGGTGACCAATCGAGCTGGTGACGAAGATGCCGAAGTCGCAGTTGATCTGCACGCGAGCCATCGACCTTTTTGCCGATCACACAGCGGAACTCTCAATGAAATCACCAATGTCGGTTTCAAAACTAGCGGATCTCAGGTAAGGGTCCCAAACTGTGCGTCTAAGGCGAATAGTAACAGGAGGCAGGGGACACGATGTTTTACCCAGGTTCGGGCCCTCTTGATGGAGCTAAAACCCTACGTCCTGCTTGATTAATATTGATGATATGGGTAGTACAAGAGTAGATCTACCACGAGATCAGAGAGGCTAAACCCTAAAAGCTAGCCTATGGTATGATTGTATGTATATGATCTATCGACTAGCCTGGCCTTGGTTTATATAATGCACCAGAGGCCTAGGATAACAAGAGTCCTAGCCGAATACGCCGGTGGGGAGGATTCCTTGTCTTGATCACCAAGTGTTGTGGAATCTTCCATGTATGCGGTAGCTGTCCGAACTGGTCCATGAGTATACGACCATGGGGGTCCTCGGCCCAATCTAACAGACGGGAGACAACATGGTGAGTACCCCCTAGTCCAGGACACCGCCAGCCATCGCAGCAGCAAAGATCGAGTATAAAACGGTGTAGAGCTATTTCACCTAACAGATTGGCTACTAGACCATGGCAATCTACGTCACATTAAATATATGGCAGGATATTTTAGCAACCAATCAGCCTTGGCATGCCATCTCAGCTAAGCAGATTGAGTGCAGAATAGGGCAAGGAAGCTTCTTAAGCAGAGCATATTGACAGTAAACTACTTCGGCAAATAGTGAGATTAACATCGTCTATCAGCTAACATTCAGTACTACACCGACATGAACGTGGCCTCACTCTAGAATGCGCGTACCGTGGGAGAAGCTGACCGCCGTGCGTCTCCACACGAACGTCGCTAGCGGTGGCGGCACTGACCGCCGTGCGCCTCCACAAGAACGTCGCTAGCGGTGGCGGCGCGGCTAGAGGACGGCAGTCTACGAGAGCGTACTGTGGGAGCGAGAGGATCGCCGAACCGCGATGCTGACGTATCGACGCGGTGGGAAGGGCGGCTTTGGCGGAGCGAATGGATTGGAGGGGGGACAGGGGGATGGGTTTGGGGAATATTATTGGTTAGTTGGCCGAATGGCGGTTGAATCGGATTTGGGGGGAATTTTTGGGTGTGGAGGGAAGGATTTTCGCACGGTGGGCAGGGGGAGTTTGGCGCATGGTCGGTTTCTCCAAGTGCAGTCCCACGTGTAAGTGAAGAGGCAAGCCGAAGCAAGTTCCGTTTGCGTGAGCCGTGTGCAGGACCGAACGTGTGTGGGGTGCAATGCGACCGCGACAAGAGTGTTGTGAGTGTACCGCATTTTTTCCTTTTAAACTAGGTGCTTAGCCCCCTCAAAAAAAACTTGTTGCTTCGCGTGATCCATCAATACTACTATTAGTAATTCGGTAATCCCGACTGACTAAAACGGCACGGCCGGGTCTTTTCCCGCGCGATATGCTAAGAGGTTGGCTTAGTTGGTTTTTTTCGGACGAGTAATGCTACACCTACGTAACCCTAGTTACGTAATTAACGTAATGTGAAACGTGTGAGCTGTTGATTGTAGATTGGGGGAGGGAGGGGCCCACCACCATAAAATTAGGGGAGGAAAGAGAGAGGCAATTTATGTTAACCCTTTCGTAGGTTCCCGTAGATGTAGAAAGATGTGAAATGCGTGAATGTGTAGTGGACGTACTATTGGAGTGCCTAAGATAATTTGTGTATGTATAGACCCTATGTGTTTATTTTACTTCACATGTTAGATTTGTCTCGGTTCAATAAAAAGCAGAGTTGGTGATGATGGTGTGCCTGTCATCCTGCAATATAGGCCGTCTGATCTATATCTAACGAATAGGAAGGAAACTATGACAATTTACCCACACTCCTCTCCACATTTGCAAATAAGGCTTTCCCTCGTTCATCCTTTTCTCCCACAAGATCTTGATCTTCCGTGCAACGCACGGGCATCTTGCTAGTACTCCCACAATATGTATATTATTGTGAAAGTTCATATACACCGACCGAGATTAATGCAAATACGACAGATTTTCATTACATTTCGAACTTTTATAGGACAAAAAAATAAAAGAAACCCGACCCTAAACCTATTCTACGGCGGAGACCGACGTCTTCCATCTGCGATCTCTATGTACGGGGGCGGGGTTCAAGACCCATGAAGTGAAAGTGCGGTCTCTGGGGAGGAAAAGTAGAACACGGGATACGGACTGGCCAGTTGGCACATCATGCCCTGCCGCCTCCCATGCTCTACTCATCCTCGAAGGAGTCCCCGACCTCGGCGGTGCCAGACATTGGACGGCGGCAAGTAGGACGCGTGGCTGATGGTGCTCCCGTCGTCGGCCGCTAGCGTGGCCACCGCTTGTGCGGCCGCGTCTGCGTCCAGCTACACCGCTATTGCGTCGCGAGAGGCGACTTGAGCGAGGGCGGCGACCTCGAGCTTCATCCCCGAAGACAAGCTCTCCCACAGAGCGTTCGCACTTGCGGTCATGGCAGATGTGGTGCCAAGTAGGAGGACGATGCGCGATGGTGTGGAGGTTAGCTGGGCGTTGCCGCTTTAAGTAGCGCATTCCGGTGAGGCCAAGCGTCCGGGTGCGTCATTAAGTCATCAGAGTTGGTTCCTCAGGCACCGAGCCTCTTAACGACGACATACGAACGGACGGCATGAATGCGGGCAGCTGGCGCCGGCTGAGAACGCACCGCGTGACGGTGCAAGGGACGAGGGTTTTGGTGTGCCAGGGTAGTCAGCTGCGGTTGGGGCAACGTTGGAGATACCCCGTGCTCACATGCGATCCCCGCATGTCATTGAAAAAGCAAGACGGCCCAGCATGGTCTCAGGTCCAGAGGATGCAGTTGGCCACGCTACACTACTCCGCAGACGCGTTGCGGCTCCCCGTGCATCCTCGACGAGCCGGGTGTTGGGGTGTGTTTGGATTGTGGCGAAAGTGCACCTTACCAACATTTTGGTCATGACCCAAAGATTGGTCTTTGTTTGGATGGTTGCCATTTTTTGGCATGCCAATGAACTCTAGCCAACTCTAGTTCATTTTTCTTGCCAATGTCGGCCAAATCATGGGCAACCAATACCTCAACCAAAATTTTGGCTACCCAATGCTTTGATGGGGCAACCTTGGGCACAAACCAAACATACCGTTGGTCGTGCCACAGCACTAACGCCACCCTCGGCACACTGAAACCGACCGTGTCTAGCAATGATATGAGTGTGTCACTCACCGCGGTCGCCGTGTCCAGAGGCGGTGCTGGAGCTGCGCCCCGTTGTTGGCCCCAACGACCCACATGAACGGTTGTCGGCGGCGAGGAGGTCGTGGGCCAGGTCCTCCATTGGACTAGTCTGCGCTATGTCGTCCCAACGGGTGTGCCCCACATGTCGGTTTCCCTGTTTTCCCGGCCATATTCGAGCGTCAGTGCTCCGCGTTACGCATTAGGCCTTTCACTATGTAGGCCAAGCGAGACAACTTATTGCTTATTTGATCCGTTCAAGTATAATCATGTGGCGTTTGCTTATTTCTCATTCCTCTCCAACCCTCTTCTCCATCGATCATGTTGCCCTCCAGTCGAGTCCATCCTCCCACGTGACTCATTTGAACATTCCGCCGAGTATCATTCGCATGTACCCACCCTAGTCCTCTTTTAATAGATCTCCGGACCCCGAGATGAAATCTAGAGGGAACGAGTGGGGGCACGTGATACCTAAGGTGGATTCAAAATTTTGAACTGGTGATCATAGCATGCGCAAATCATATATAAAGGGTATTCAATGTTCGTTTCGTTTTTGAACATACAATATACTCCCTCTATCCTTTCTAGTTTACATATAAGTTTTATGTGTACTCAAAGTATCTCTACTTTGATCAAAAAGGTATCAACATTCAACAACGGCCAATCAATATTGTTAGATTCATACGTACTCCTAGATTTGTACTTGAGATGGTTTCGAATTTGACTATTGACAAGATTAATAGTACATGAGATGTATAATGTGAAAATTATATCATTGAAAACTCCTTTCACATACGAATTTGACCATATGCTTTGTGTAAGTTGCATGTCATATATTATTACTCTAACATTTGGTCATAGTTAGCCTCGAAAAACGCATTAGACCCTGTATGCTTTGTGTAAGGTTCATGTCATATATTATTACTCTAACATTTGTGTAAGTTGCATGTCATATATTATTACTCTAACATTTGGTCAAAGTAGTATAGTGGAAGTGGATCCTCTGACGTAGATATCCCTGCCTTACCCTCCCTTTCGATCAATTACTGGCAGACCCCATACTTGCTAGGCCCCGCATGTCAGTTACTCAATGGGTTCGGCCACGTCAGGGGATCCTCATTCGTATATACTCCCTATGTTTTTATTTACTCCGCATAAAACGGAGGGAGTGGTGGTATAATAAATGACGCGGGCGGGGGAGGGGGAGGAACGTCGGTTTGCTCTCAACTGCGGTCCCACAAGCGAGCAAAAATGCAAGACGAAGTGCTTTCCATTCGGTGAGCGACGTGGAGGGTCCAGCGTGCCGGGCTGCAATGCGAACGCGACAAGAGTGATGTACAGTCAAAACCGATTGACCGGTCATCACCGGAACCACTATTCACACCAGAACCTTCGCTGCTCGGCCTACCCCAGCCACTGCCCTAAAACCACACCAAATCTCCAGCCCATTCCTCCACCTTTCGATCCCCTAGCCCGCATCAAGCGCCCCCTAGTTCGCCGGAAAGCCATGGTGCGCCGCAAGATCACTTACTACAAGATGCTGACGCCGAAGCGCCACGCAAAAATCGCGGCGGCGGTTGGCGCCACAAACCTCCGTTCCCAAGCTCGCTTTGCGGCGGGCCAATCCCCGAGTTCTCTGGATCCAAGCTATGAGGAGGAGGAAGCCGATCCAATGTTCATGGCGGAGGTCGCGGCGCAGAAGGCCCCCGATTGGTATTAGACGATGGACGTCGACTTCGTGCTGGCGTCCGAGTCCCCCATGGTGCAGGGAGACCATCAGTTCAACATGGCGATACTAAAGGAGGACCGGGAGGCAGAGGCTCGACTCGACGCGGAGCGCACGCATGCCGCTGCCATCGAGGCTCTCCTGTAGGCGGAACCGGATGTCGTGGATGTGAACCAGGCGGCGGAGGCTCAACTTGAGGCAGAGCGCGCGGATGCCGCTGCCATCGAGGCCCTCCTGCAGTAGGAACCGGACGTCCTGGACTTGAACCGGGCGGCAGAGGCTCGACTCGACGCAGAGCGCGCGGATGCCGCTCTCATCGATGCCCTCCTGCAGATGGAACCGGACGTCCTGGACTTGAACCGGGCGGCAGAGGCTCGACTCAACGAGGAGCGCGTGGATGCCGCTGCCATTGAGGCCCTCCTGCAGGCGGAACCGGACGTCCTCGACTTGAACCAGGCTGTGCTCTCGTCCTTGCAGAGCGCCCGCACGCTCCTCTTGAACGAGTAGCTGGAGGCCGAGGACAACCACGGTGTGGAGACACACGTCGGCAGCGACAGCTGGTTCACGCCAGCATCCAAAGACGACGAGGACGTCTTTTTCCGCAAGCAGTGATAGTTTTTCTTTATGTTGTTGTTTTTTGGATCTTTTGCTATGTTAAAACATATATTTGTTATGCAAGTCACCTGACTTGGGTCAGTCTACCATTTCAGGCGGTTGGATGAATATCCTACATCCCCTAACCCTTCTTTCCTTCTTCCTCACCTCTTCTTCTTCCCCAACAGACCACCGCACGGGCCGTACGGATACTCCCCAACATGAGGTTGGATAAACATACTCTATGAACGAAAATTATGTGTCAGCGATAGGATGGCTGAGTTTGGTTTGTTCACATGCGACAGCACGTGTCTCTGAGGGTGCGTTCCCTTGGTTGGGTTTGCGGCATGCACGAGCGACTATGTGAGGGTGCGGTGCGACCGCGGCGTGCAGGAGCGGCCGTGTGAGGGTGCGGTGCGACCGTGACAGCCGTGCACAAGTGTACCTCCTTCTCATTTTGAAAACTTTAGGCAAGCTTGGCAAAAATGTGTGGCGAAGTTTGGCAATGCAAGGCCTAGACCCAAATTGGATAAGTACATACGTACTAGGAGTACTAGTGTTAAAAAAGAAAGGCGGGGTTTTCCTTCGCGGGATTTAATCGATACAAATCCTCGTTTCACGTGTCAATTAATGCATATTTTTTTATCCAAAGACCAAAGAGCTAACCATCTCACTCCTCATCGCTTGATTAATGCAGCGCCATGCAGAGCAACCTTCTCACTTTCGCATGCATGCAGAGGATATTAATGTCCTTGGTTGCTAACCCCATCAATTTTGCCTCGGTTAGTGTTAGTGGACCTTTGCAAATTGTAATTTTGATATACTGGCCTTGTGTACAAAAAAATGGAGGTAGTAACTATATTTGACTTCCTTCCCCATTGCGGTGACGTCGACAATATCTTTTTTTGGTGGTTTGGCGAAGTGCGTTCGACGGAGAACACCATTGAGGGAGAGCATGGTAAGTCATTCGCAAGTGCCGCCTGCAAGCTGAGACAACCACCTTATTTGCATCCAGGAAGTCCTTTACTAGTACTACTAGGAGTACTAGTGCGGTGAGATGGTTGAAGACTATGGAGAAGCGGAGTCAGCGAAGAGTGAAATGATGGTTGCTTCGTCCGTGCTTTTGTGATTTGACGCCTCACTGCTTTGTGATTTGTGATAGAAGGGACAGGGGAGTAGACTCTGTGCTCTATACTGTACTACATGTGTCCAAGCATGGGAGAAAGAGGAGAGACGTTGCATTTTTCTATTCCTTCAATCTATCACTCAGGGAGCTTCAGTTCCATCTTTTTGGCTTTGGCAACACCGTCCACAATGGTTCCCACGATGCCAAAAGCTATTTTCACATTTGGATACACATTGTGGGTGCCCTTAACCGTACCACTTGGTTTTGCTCCTGTGTGCTATATATACAAATCTCAATTATATTGATCTAAAAAATTATAGAATCAATATTAGTAAAATGGAGGTGATTTTGCCGCACGGATGGCAGGGGAGGTTTCTTACTTGAGCAATGCTACATCCACGTAATGGTTTACGTAAAGTTACAAACTGATGTGATGTGGGACTATTTGATTGGATTAAAGGAGAGGATTAGGCCGACCCCACCTGAAAATCAGGGGGGGATATATAGATTAGATGGAAAGTATATGTAGCATCTACGTAGCCCTTTGTAAGTCTAGGATTAGGCTTCTTATTTTCGGAGGACGTTGGCCTGGCGGTTTGCTAACATGCGGTCCCACGTGTCAGTGCTTTACCAAGCCGATCTGCGTCCCACATGAGGCAGAACAACGGTAGAAGCAACACGTGATTAAGTTGAAGAAGATGAGGGAGAAGCGGATTCAGCAACGAGTGAAATGATGGTTGCTTCGTCCCTCCAACTTAACTGCGGGAAAGGTGCAACTTTGTGATTTGACGCCTCATTGTTCATTACTACGCCGGCGCCATGACTGGGGTGCTTCACCTCGGCTTCTTTGCACTGTATTCCGGTATGGCACGTGGACCCGGTAGCTTGATGTCCCACATGTCGGCGAAAGGGACTAGAAGATTTATGAAAGCGAGCGCTCCACTCTTACGACGGAGGAGTAGACGACACGACGACCCAGTGAACTGTCACTTGTACTATATAGTACTATAGTTTTGCTGTTTTGCACGATCCATCGATACAAACCCGATTAAATAGGAAAGGGCGAGATTTTTCCCGCGCGGTAGATGATACTGGTCATACATTTCAAAGGCAATTTTAATGTATGCAAACTGAATAATTATAAGTAACAATATGATATCTAGTAAAACTAAAAACACATATGATTTATTGTGTTAGAGTGTAGTAGTAGTGATGTATTGCATGGTTGTTAGATGTGACATGCGAGAACGTGTAGAGATGTAGTTTTGGAGGGCCTACAGAGAGAAAAGTGTAATACGGTCACCGAACTTCAGAATAAGCTGATTACGGTCACTATATATGGTTTGCGGTGATTATACGGTCACTTGCTCACAGTTCAGCATCGGATTGCACTCTGTTCACCAGCCAAATAGTCTGCGTGGCATGTTGACTAGTTAAATTGAACTTGTTCCTTGTGGGTCCCACCTGTCAGTTCGCATAGGCAAAAGGTCAGATAAACACAAATTTACGCAGGCGTGACAAGGCTCCAACCCATGCGCGGGAATCACCTGGTTGTGTATGTGTCTGTCAGGGCCTGATGTGCGCGCATGCACGTGTAGGTTGAGGACTTGAGCGTGAGAGTGTGTGTTGGTCGTGTGGTGTACTGGTGTGTGCATGCATGCGTGTGTGTGTGTGCGTGTGAGTGTTGTGTGTGTGCGTGTGAGTGTTGCGTGCGTGCGTGGCTGCGTGTGTACGTGTGAGTGTTGCGTGCGTGCGTGGGTGCATGTGTTTGTGTGAGTGTTGTGTGGATGCAGTTCGTGTGCATGCGTGCATGTGTGTATAATCACCACACTAGCTCATGTGTGTTAAAATAGACGGCTCAGCATACCAATACAAGGCCACCTTGTCTGTTGTGCTCGCGGTCATGACTTCGAACCACCGTCCAAATATTTTTTTGTCATTTGTTTTCATTCTTACTAGCAACATGCCCGTGCGTTGCACGTAACATCAAGATGCATTTGTATGACTTGTTTATCTTGTGAGAGAAAAGGATGAACGAGGGAAGGCCTTATTTGCAAATGTGGAGAGGTGTGTGGGTGCCTTTTTGCAAAATTACCATAGTTCCTTTCCTATCCGCCAGATTTAAATCGGACGGCCTATATTGCAGGATGGCAGGCACGCCATCATCACCAACTCTGTTTTTTATAAGAGTGTATTTTATGTATTTTATAAGAGTGTAGATGTAGAGTAGATACAAGTCAACAGGTGGGCACGATGGTAGTGAGATAATGTGATGCAACACTAGAGGTGCCACGTGGAGCGTTTAACTGGTCAACTAGTCATGTCATGAGCAAATACAGAGTTGTACGGTGAGCCCGTGACTGTATAATAACCACTAAATGTAAATGGTGACCGTAATGAGTGGATTCTGAAGTCCAATGTACGTATCGTGCTTTCGCTTCAAATACAATGATCGTCATTGCATATATCGCGAGAGAAAGATGAAATGTGCGTGAATTTTCTGGGGGCTTACTTTTAGAGGACCTGGAGATAGTTTTGTGTGCATACGTGAAAGGGGCATACAGGGGGGTATGCGATGGAGAGAGAGATGCTCTTCGTTTCTCTTTATTATGACTAACTTTGTATATAGTATAAAAATATACAAATTCACAGTGTGGAATAAATATCATTGTGGGCACCATGCAATGCAAATTAGCGTTCGTACTCCTCCATATAACTTTGTAATGTTGTATATATGTAGAAACTCTAAAATAATATTTTGGCCACACTTTATTCAAAAGGAATGTTGTATGCGAAATAAAACGTGAAGAGAGGGCTTTTTAGATCAATGTTGTACGTGATGTAACATGTGTGAATGTGTAGTTGATGCATTTGGCGGGGCCTAGAGAGGTATGTGTGTGTATTACGTATTTGAGAGAGGCGTGGATAGAGGAGCCGACGGGGGGGGGGGGCGTGGGAGAGATAGCACGAGAAATGAGAGTGGTCTAGAGAGAGAGACGAATATGACACGACAAGAGATTCCATTCCCTTGAGTGTGTATATGCAAGGGGGGAGGGAATAGAGGCACCAGGAGAAATTTTCTGTGTGTGTGGTGTTTGTGTTGGTATGTGTGGGTGTGAGAAGATAATGAGACGTGGGGGCAGAGGGTGTGTCACCGCGTGAGGTCCGGTGGGTCGAGGTGAGGCCCTTCATTCGGTTCCGTCCTACGCCACATTGGTCGGCCCGTGACGCATTTAGGAAGACCCATGGATGACTAGTCATACAAGACAAAGATAGCAGAATTGTGAAGGACTCTGTGTCCACTGACAAAGCCGGCTAGGATTTGTAACCCTAGGTTCTCGGACTAAGGTAACCCCTTTATCTCTGATATTACTATTCATCCAACCTAACTTTAAGGGGCATCCTACAGAATGCTCTGCTAGAATCATACTCGTCGATTAGGAAGAGAGATGTGATATAATGCATGAGAGACAGGCATAAAGATAATGTGCGTACATGAGACACGTAGGCAGGTCCATGTGTAAGTGCATCTAGTGCCACCCCTAGTTGGTTTTGGAGTATTGACAAGAAACCTAGTTGAGGGACTAATGTGTTTGTGAGAATTACAGGATAACACAGGTAGAAGTCCCTCATTGATTCGGTTTTCCTACCAGAGATGACCCCTAAAAATGTATGAAGACATTGAAGTCAAATGTGGTATATGAAGATATTCACATTGAAGACTATGACAAGAGAAGACACTGCATGAAGCCTATGGAGCTCGAAGACTTAGATCTCTCATAGTTCTTCTTCATTTGTGTTGAGTCATAGGAACCACCGTACTATTAAGTGGGGTCCAAGAGAACCAGTCAGAATGACTGAAGTGATGCCTAACCAAAAACCTATGTCTTCGAGTGAAGACTATGAGAGTGAATCTTGTCCAGAGTCGGACAAGTCAGCTTTACTTGTAGCCCAAGTAAAGTTGTCGTGTGAGTTTGAAATCTGACCGTTGGAACACGTGTCAGTTCCTTAGTCACCCAGGGTCATTTCGGACAAATCAGGTCGGGTTGCCAAGTGGCTATAAATAGCCCACCCCCTACAACCATAAACGGTTGGCTGCTCAGATTGAGAATACGGCTTTTGTCGTTTGAGAGCAACCCACCTCGAAGCCTTTGAGAGAGAGAATTCCTTGCGAGGAAAAAGCCCTAACCACCCAGAGCCAGAGAGAATTAGGCATCACTTAAGTCTTCGTGTCTGAGTGATCTGAAGACTTATTACACTTGAGGACTGTGCATCCTCCAGCCGGTTAGGCATCGCGTTCTGAGCATCCAAGAGACATTGTGGATTGCCGCTGAACGAAGTCTGTGAAGGTTTGGGAGTCTACCTTGAAGACTTACCAGAGTGATTGGGCGAGGTCTGTGTGACCTTAGCTCAAGGGGAATACGGTGAGGACTGGGTGTCCTGAGCTGCGTGTTCAGGACTGGGTGTCCGGGACTGTGTGTCCTAAGCTTTAAATACCTAGCCGCCCTAACCAGACGTACAGTTGTCACAGCAACTGGAACTGGTCCAACAAATCATTGTCTTCAGAGAGTCACTGGTTTCATCCTTTCATTCCCTTTACTTACTGATTTCTCCTTGTGAAGTCATTGTATGATTGCCTTATCTTTTGGCTTCACTAAGTGACTACTTGTTCTGATTGGCTTCATAATATCTTCCTACCTGATCCTTACTACCTAGCTGCTATCAGTCATTGTGCTTTCACTTCATTGAATACCTGACTATGGTTTGCCTAGTGTAGTCTACCTTCCGCTGCATGGTAATAGGCTTATTTCTATCGTAAGTCTTCAAAACTTCCACATTTTGAAGACTTTCATAAAAATCGCCTATTCACCCCCCTCTAGTCGATATAACGCACTTTCAATTGGTATCAGAGCAAGGTGCTCCCTTGTTCTGTGTGATTCGGTTTAACCACCTGGAGTTTTAGCTATGTCGACTGCAGGGATAATCAAAGTCTCTGCTGCGTGCCCCGTCTTCGATGGAACTGAATATCCCTATTGGAAGAATAAGATGTGCATGCATATTGAAGCCATTGACGTCGACCTATGGTATGTCGTCAAGAACGGCGTTCCCAAGGCTGGAGAAGGTGTCACTGCTGCTGATGTCAAGAAGTTCGTTCAACTGGACTCTACTGCCAAGAATATCATCTGTGGTCATCTGACTAAAGGACAGTATGGCCGTGTGAGTGCTTTGGAAACATCTAAGCTGGCCTGGGACTGGCTCTCCAAGGTCAATGAAGGCGTCTCAACCCAGAGAGATCAGAGAATCAGCGTCCTTCGCAACCTCTTCAACCGCTTCAAGCGAAATGACAATGAGAATGTCCAGCTCACATTTAACCGACTCACTGACATCACAAATGAGCTTCAAGCCCTCGGCACTACTGAGATCACCAAGCATGAAGTCGTCAAGACACTACTGAGATCACTTGACAGTTCGTTTGACACCCTAGCCCTGATGATTCAAGAACGTCCTGATTTCAAGACACTCGAGCCGTCTGACATACTTGAGAGGCTCAACACACATGAGTTTCAGCTTTCTGAGAAAAGAGATATCTACGGTCCAAACTATGGGTGAACTCGTGCCTTGAAGGCAAAAGCTGTCTCCTCATCTGAAGAAGAATCTGACAGCAGTTCTGATGATCCTAAAGACATTGGAAGGGAACTTGCTATGCTTGTGAAGAAGTTCCAAAAATTCACCAAGAAGCTCACGGAATGATGAAGCTTCTGCTCATGACTACAAGAAGAAAACATGCCACAAGTGCAAGAAAACTGGACACTTCATCTTTGAGTGTCCACAGTGGGACAATGAGAACAGAAAGAAGAAGAAGAGCAAGGAATATGACTCTGATGACAAGAAGAAGAAGAAATACTCAAAATCTTCTTCCAAGTCTTCCTCAAAGTCTTCATCACACAAGAAGAGCTCATCTGGCAAGGCACGTGCGTTTCTTGGCAAGGAAATGGATTCAGAGGAGGAGTCTGCTTCTGAGGAGGCGGAGGTGGAGTCTGAGGAGGAGTCCGACTCTGGCATTGCAAGTCTGGCTACGGCATACGTTGCAAAGTCCATCTTCAACACTGAAGACAATGACTTCATCACCGACACCGATGCAAATGACAAGGACTACTCCGCTCCTCCCTACTGCTTCATGGCATGCGGTGCCAAGGTAAACACACGCACTACTCACTATCAAACATCTAGTGACGATGACTCTGATTGTGGTTCAAAACCCAGCTACAAAACACTTGCTAAAATTGCAACTGAACAACAGAAAGCTATGGAACATATTCAAAAACTGTTAGACAGAAGCGATGATCTGTTGGGTGCTGAAATGACTCAATCTGAATCCTTAATTGAAGACATAAAAAATCTTCACGTTAAGTATCAGGAACTTGAAAGTCGTCATGAAACTCTCTCAACAACTCATGAGAAGCTTTCCTATGATTATCTTCAAAGGAAGCAAGATCTTGAGAAATTGAGAGCGGCCAATGAAGATCTTCAAAGGGAAAACGAGTCACTTCGCGCCGAACAGGTCAGTTCCGCTCAGGAAGGATTTGAACCACCATGTCTTAAATGCATTGAGCGTGATAATGCTGCTTCTGTTGCTGAATGTTCTATTGCTACTACTGTTGCAATATCTTCAACTATTGATGTGGTAACTAACCCCTCTGCTGAGGATACCACTGCCATTGCTGATGAGAATGCTAGATTGAAGACATTGCTTGAAACAGGGATGTACAAAAGTCTTAAAGGGCATCAGACACTATGTGATGTCCTTAAAAAGCAAACACTGAACCGAAACCCTAGGAAAGAGGGTGTTGGGTTCGTAAGGAAAATGAATGCTGATGGCTCTTACTGGAAGCCTGAGCAGTACCCCAAAACCACATGGGTTGCTGCAAAGGAACCTTCAGCTGATCCATCCAATCTATCTGGCTTCACTTGTGCTAACCCCATTATCATCGATGAATCTCTTGATGCAAACTATAAACTATTTAAGAATCAGAATGGTGAAGTGTTTGCCAGGTACATTGGTACTAACTGCAGGAATGGACCGCCTATGAAGAAGATTTGGGTTCCGAAAAGGTGTCTGGAGAATCTTCCTGTGAATGTCATCATGACACCTCACTTGAAGAAGACAAACCTCAGTCCAAAGGCTTCATACGGTCCAAAGGCTTCATACAGACAGAGGACTCACCTGAGTCGGACTAACGCAAATGTTTTGCAGGGAAACCATACTCAGGCATATGAATATGAGACTGGTTCATCAAACCGTCATGTTCATAAGACCAAGAACTATTCTGCTTATTCTTATGAGTACTATTGTCAGCCTGCAAGACTGTTTGCTAGGGCTCCAAAGCCAAAGTTCTCATATGCTGCACTTAGACTTATTGCTTCTAAGCCACCCTTGAAGATGTGGGTGGCTAAGAAAGCTTAACTCTCTTTTGCAGGGAAAGGTCTCCAGCAGAAAACCAAAATCGTCTGACGCTATTGCTGGGGACCTTAAACATCTTGTAGGGTGCAAGATCAAATGCCCGAATGGCATTACTATGTACTTCGTTCCTGAATCGCATGCCACTCTCCCTATTAGTCCTAATCTGGATCTAAGTTTTCATAACCCACTGGCTCGTCAAATGTTTTTGCTTCACAATTCTCTTCGTGAAGCCTATCCCCCTAACTGCACTGTAGGGTACGACACCAGCGTCTTCAGAATGGATTATTGACATTGGGTGTACAAATCACATGACTGGCAAAAGAAGCCTTCTTATGGACTCAAGCTTACGTCCATCCGACAAGAGCCACATCACATTTGCTGACACTAGTAAAAGTAAGGTATTGGGTCTAGGTAGAGTTGCAATCTCAAGGGATCAACACATGGATAAAGTCATGCTTGTTAAATCCCTTGGCTTCAACTTAATGTTTGTCTTAATGCTTTGCGATTTAAACATGACCGTAATATTTGGAAAATATCACTGCCTTGTTCTAATGGAATCTGACAAGTCTCTAGTGTTTGAAGGGTGTCGGAAAGATGATTTGTACGTGGTAGATTTCTCAGCAGGGCCACAGTTCGCCGTATGTCTTCTAGCAAAAGCTTCAGAATGTTGGCTCTGGCATCGGAGGCTTGGGCATGCTGGCATGAGGAACCTCCACACTCTTGCAAAGAAGAAGTATGTCATAGGCATCGAGGGCGTCAAGTTCAAGAAAGTTCACTTATGCGGTGCCTGTGAAGCAGGAAAGATGACGAGAGCCAAACATCCCTCGAAGACAATCATGACCACTACTCGACCCTTCGAACTGCTTCACATGGATCTTTTTGGTCCCACTCATTACTCAACTCTTACTACTACTGCTTGTCTCTATGGCTTCGTCATTGTTGATGATTACTCTAGATATACTTGGGTGCACATAATTCGTTTCAAGACTGAAGCGCAGGATGTCTTCAGACGCTTCGCCAATCGAGCAATGAACAATTATGGCGCCAAGATAAAGCACATAAGAAGTGACAATGGCACTGAATTCAAGAACACTGGCCTTGATACATATCTTGATACCTTGGGCATCACACATGAATTCTCGGCCCCGTACACGCCACAGCAGAATGGCGTCATTGAACGCAAGAACAGAACACTCATTGAGATGGCCAGAACGATGCTAGATGAATACAAGACTCCAAGAAAATTCTGGCCTGAAGCCATTGATACTGCATGCCATACAATCAATCGTGTTTATCTTCATAAGCTTCTGAACTAGACATCTTATGAGCTCCTTACTGGCAAGAAGCCAAATGTCAGTTACTTCAGAGTATCTGGCGCCAGGTGCTGGATCAAGGACCCACATCACACCTCAAAGTTTGCACCAAAAGCACATGAGGGTTTTATGCTTGGATATGGAAAGGATTCGCACTCCTACAGAGTCTTCAATCTCTTTCATTACAAAGTGGTTGAAACAGTGGATGTGCGGTTCGATGAGACCAATGGTTCATAAAGAGAGCAACTGCCAAATGTGCTAGATGAAGTTCCATCCAGTGAATCAATCAAGCTAATGGGAACTGGAGAAATTATACCTTCTGAAGCTCATCCTAAAGAAGAACTTATCATCTCAGCACCTGATCAACATGAAGACAATGCTTAGCCTGAAGACATTCCCTCTAACAACGACAATGATCAGCAAGAGCAAAATCTTCTCCCTATACATCCTCGCGTTGCCAATGAAGTGTAGATTGAAAGAATAATTGATAGCATAAATGCACCCGGTCCACTCACTCATTCAAAGGCAACTCAGCTGGCAAATTTCTGTGGTCACTTCTCATTCGTCTCAATAACAGAACCCAAGAAAGTTGAAGAAGCCTTCATGGAACCTGAATGGATTCAAGCTATGCAAGAAGAGCTTCAACAGTTTGAGCTGAATAATGTATGGGAACTGGTTAAGCGTCCTGATCCACGGAAGCACAATATAATAGGCACCAAATGGATATACCGCAACAAGCAAGATGAGCATGGTCAAGTTGTCAGAAACAAAGCTCGTCTCGTTGCTCAAGGATATACTCAAGTGGAAGGCATTGACTTCGATGAAACATTTGCTCCTGTGGCTAGACTTGAAGCCATACGTATACTGCTGGCCTATGCAAATCATCATAACATACTTCTATATCAAATGGATGTGAAGAGTGCCTTTCTCAATGGCAAGATTGAATAAGAAGTGTATGTTGCACAACTGCCTGGCTTTGAAGATCCAAAACATCCTGACATGGTATACAAGCTCAAAAAGGCACTATATGGCCTCAAACAAGCCCCTCGGGCCTGGTATGACACACTCAAATACTTCCTCAAGAGCAAAGGCTTCATACCTGGTTCCCTAGACCCCACTCTCTTCACGAAGACATATGATGGTGAACTGTTTGTGTGCCAAATATATGTGGATGACATTATCTTCGGCTGCACCAATCAGAAGTATAGTGAAGAGTTTGGATATATGATGCAAGAGCAATATCAGATGTCCATGATGGGAGAGCTGAAGTTCTTCCTCGGTCTTCAAATACGACAACAACGCAATGGCATGTTCATATCTCAAGAAAAGTATCTCAAAGATTGCCTGAAGAAGTTTGGTATGCAAGACTGCAAAGGCTTCACAACACCAATGCCAGCCAAACATCATCTGGGTCCTGACGACAATGGTAAAGAGTTCGATCAAAAGGTATACCACTCCATGATTGGTTCTTTACTTTATCTATGTGCATCTAGGCCAGATATTATGCTTAGTGTTTGCATGTGTGCTCGATTTCAAGCGGCACCAAAGGAGTCGCATCACTTAGCTGTGAAGCGAATTCTTCGATATTTGGCTCACACCCCAACTCTAGGATTATGGTATCCAAAGGGCTCATAGTTTGATCTGGTTGGATTCTAGGATGCTGATTATGCTGGTGACAAAGTTGATCGCAAGTCTACATCAGGCACATGTCACTTTCTGGGACGATCACTTGTATGTTGGTCTTCAAAGAAGCAGAACTGTGTATCTCTCTCCACTGCTGAATCTGAATACATTGCTGCTGGATCTTGCTGCGCTCAGCTTCTGTGGATGAAGCAAACACTCAAGGACTATGGCATTCATCTGAAGCAAGTGCCACTTTACTGCGACAACGAAAGTGCCATCAAGATTGCCAACAACCCAGTTCAGCACTCGAAGACAAAGCACATTGAAATTCGTCATCACTTTCTCAGAGATCATGTTGTGAAGGAAGATATTGATATCATACACGTCAACACTGAAGAGCAATTGGCAGATATCTTCACCAAGCCCTTGGATGAGAAGAGATTTTGCAAGTTACGGTGTGAGCTAAATATCCTGGAACCCTCAAATGTCCTGTGATCAGGCACACATCCTAACCCTTATGCATACTAATGACTTAGATGTGCAACACACAAAGTAAAGTATATCTTCAATCAATGAAGACATACATTCTAAGTGTGAATACATTAATGTGGAATTTGACTTCGGAGGGCCACGATAATTGTGCGCCGTGTCTGGGTCCAATACTTCCTATACGGTGGGTAACGCCACCATCAAACGTTCTACTTTGAAGTGTTTCACTCATGGCGTTACCTTGCAATGTCTTCACATTTGGTTTGGCTTCAATCTCAACATGTCTTCATGATTATCTTCACGGTGTTGATTATATATATATATATATATATATATATATATATATATATATATATATATATATATACTAGTGTTTTGTCCTCAACAGCATTCACTTATAGCTATGTCTTCTTGTTGATCTTTTGAACTAAGTGAATGTGATCGGACCCTAACCTCTCTAGGCTTTCTAT
Source organism: Triticum aestivum (assembly GCF_018294505.1). Classification (NCBI taxonomy): domain Eukaryota; kingdom Viridiplantae; phylum Streptophyta; class Magnoliopsida; order Poales; family Poaceae; genus Triticum; species Triticum aestivum. Next base: position 30,023,179 of record NC_057803.1, read on the forward strand.
CTCAAATTCTATCTCTCCAAATCATATGCATTCTATTGAAACTGTCGAATGTCTTCTCTGCGTCCTTGTCAGCAGAAGATACAGAGACAACCATTAAGTCCGTTTTCAATGCTCATTCCTCCACTTGAACCCGGAGAAGTAGGAACGACCACCCGACAATCCAGGCGTGCGTGGGACGTGGAACAAACCCCAAACTTCCGCATGATGGCCACGTGTTCCTCAGATGCGAATCGCTAGGGGCACCTGTGTAATAACGTAGTGCCGCCCCTGTACCTATAAATACACACTTCACAGCGGTCATTATCTCTTCTTCCACTCTCGCACGAACCCTAGCGCCACCACTAGCTCTCGACGACGCCGGCGACGAAGTGCTTCGCTGCCGCAACCTCTCCGACGCTGTCTTCACGCCGACCGCGAACATCGTCCTCTCCACTGTCGCTGTAGGTGTCCTCCGTCGCCAAGTTAGGGCACGGAAGATCGAACTGCTCGGCCTCATCTTCCACTCCGTCTAGCAGTTCTCAGTGTGGTAAATAAAACTTCCTTTTCACAGCACCGTTGATCCTATGGATTTGTCACTTTCTACCACAAGCAGTTTCTGTTCACACAAGTTAGATCTCGTTCATACTGCATCTCATAACATGCCTAGTATATTCACTTATGCTTCACAAAGTAGTTAGATTACTCACTTGTACTGATCTGTGGATTCGTACAAATCTGGAACCAACTCCTTATCTATGAGTGAATGTCTTCGCACGATGAGGTCAATGTCTTCTAAACTGATTTGTCGTCAAAATCTTCTGAGAATGCATATGACCTCTTCCCCTTCCCTCGCACCTTAATATTGTCACAGGTACATGTCCGTGGGAGAATCCTTTGGTTCTCATAGTCTGCATTCATTTGCAGAATTCTTGCAGCATCACATAAACTCTCTCGAAGCCAGTTCCTGTTGGTCCAGCAAGAGAAAACCTTTGAAGCCTTTGAACGTTTTGAAGCCTTTCAAGTTAAAATTCATGGCTTCAGAAAAAGCTGCAAGGAAGGGAGGCAGACAGCGTCGTGGCGGAACATCCAGAGATCTGCCTGATGACCTCTCAGAACTTTACAAGACAGATCCTGAAGAGGATTATAGTCAGCGCAAGACCCGAATCCAGTGGATTCGAAGATATTGGGCAGAACAATGGTTCAAATACCGGTTTGTGACCCAGGAATATGCTGAAAAATGTGCCATCAAGAGACCATGGGGAGACATCCTATACAAGAATCTTCTACCCAGGTCCAGAGATGAAGCCATTGCTCAAGGCTTCTATCCCTGTATGGTCCATGGGCCACAGCCTGCTGATGCAGACCCATCGTCACTTCTATGGTGTCGTGAAGACAATCTGTTCAAGCGCAACTTCCAGTTTGCCCAGAACTCAGCGAAGCAGAACAAGAAGACTTTGGGGTTAGACTTCAACCCTGGTCCTCAGCACCAAGGGCAGATGGCACACGAGATGCAGAACCCAATGAAATCGGCCCCTTCTACGACCTTGCAGGCCTCATCACCCACATCTTGGTTCAAGGGACTGCAGTAAATGAGCCTGCAGCTGACGCTGACTCAGATGAGGCGCATGCAGCTCCGACGCCTCAGAAGTCAAAGAAGCCTAAAGCTTTAAAGCCTGCCCCTTCACCAAAAATCTCACGGGCGAAGCCACTGGCAACTGCACCTCCTGAAGACAGTGTGCAGTCTGAAGACTTATCACGCATCTCCAAGCCCCAGAAGAGCAAGATGCCTCTGCCACATACCGGCCAAGAGCTCACAGCTGCTGCCATTCTGCGCAATGATGACATTGATCTGTCAAGTGACGAAGATCTCGTAGATGACGCTCTTGAGCAACTCATCAAGAGCAAGGAAGAAGCAGAAATTTTCAATGACCTGCCGCTCTTTGATGTCACAATCATTCACAACTTCATTGATGAATGGTTTGACACGCCAAACATCAGCTTTGATGATCTGCAGCTACCAATTGGCCTCAGTGTCGCCTTCCATGGCGCCATTGCTTCAGAACTAGCCATCGCCCAGCGAGTTGTTGAACTGAAGCAGAAAATTGACTATGAAAAGGATCAGCTCAAGAAGCATATGACCAAGCTCAGCGTGCAAGATGTGAAGAACTTCAAGATCATGATGCACGAGCTCAAGGAAGCCTTTCTGAAGAAACATGCAGAAGCTCAGGGTTCGCGTGAGCGCATGAAGACTCTGGCTGACAGATGTGTGCAAGCCTACAATGAGGCTGAGAAGCACAAGGCACTTGGGCGTCCTGGCATCGACCCCAGGATGGCCGCAAAGAAGAAGAAGAAGCCTGTTACGGCTGAACCCGATGCACCAAGGCAGGAAGCAGTTCCGATTGTCTTCCCCACAAGAATGACTGGCTCGAAGCCAAAAAGCCGGTCAACAGCTTCAGAGCTCAAGAAGACGAGGACTGCTAAGGCTGAAGCGAGGAAAAGGAAATATCCTGAAGCCTCTCCTACTGCCCCCTCCAAGAAAAAGAGAAAGACCAAGAAAGATCGGGCTGCTCCCACAGAGCCCTTGGTTGTTGAACCCATTTCCATGGTTCACCCCGACGCCAATCCACAAGAATGCCAACTGACCATCCATGTGCCTGCTTTCACAGAGGCTCATGGAGCTGAAGACATTCCAGCAGCCGATCCCATCGCTGCTGAAGACATTGGTCAACATGACAATGTAGAAGATGGTGCAGTCCTTCCTCAGTTCGAGAACAGCGAACTCATCAGCATTGGTCGTCCTCTGACGCCAATCGCTTAGGATGCTTCATGGGCGGATCGCCCACAAGTGGAAGAAGACAATGAGGCCCAACCAACTCCATCTGCACATGCGTCGCCTGCACTGTGCAGGCTTCGCAAAGGTCCAAGGCCTCAAGTCTCTGCTGAAGACATTCCGGCTGCATCAGCCTCGGAAGAAGAAGTTCCACAAGTTCCCAACCCCCTGTCCCATCAAGAAGCAGTTCTCGAGGAGAACGTGCTTGTGACCGACCCTCCAGCTCGTCAAGTGGAGGATGAAAATCTTGAGGCTGCCAGAACCACCAATGAAGCTAATGTGGAGCCCTCCCCACCAAAAGCATCAGAAGACAGTGAAGCCACTGATCCTGACACTTCTGTTCCTGAGTCTGCTACCGGTCCTCAGTTCGACTATCATGTTGAGCACAGGCCTCAGGTCCAGAAGCCAATCCCAAGATTGCCAAGGTTCCCAGGTCCTGCATCAGCACCTGGCTCCTTCAATATCAATGGCTTCAGAGCAGACAACACATTCTTCAAAAGCTCCAGGAATCCCTACTCAAGGGAAAGGATATCATCTGATCGGTTCTGGAGCTATCCTCAGCGAAGCTATTACTCATGCATTCTCTACAACCAAGGTCGCATCTTCCCACACAAGCGCCTTGACATTGAAGCTATAGCTGGTCTGCCCTGTTTGGAAGAAGCTTTGGATTGCTTCAAGGAAGTTGGTCTGCTGCCATTCGTTACTGACCAAGAGCATTGGAATGAAGAGCTACTCCTCCAATTCTATGCCACACTTCACATTCGAGGGGATAGCAGAGATCCGAAGACTTGGGTCCTGGAGTGGATGACTGGAAATGTTCATCACGAAGCAAAAGCCTTTGACATCATTGAGCTCACTGGCTTGCCCACTCCTGGCGATCTCTTCGAGCATGGCTGTCAGCTGCATAGTGAAGCTATTGAGAGCATCTTCAAGAAGCCTGAACCGAATATGAGTCAGATGCTCAGCATGATGAAGCCATTGCCCCAAGATGCTGCTTATCCCACGGAGTTCTTCGTTGAAGACCTTGAGTATCTGCCAAGAACCATCTATCACATTCTCAGGCGGACTCTCTGGCCCATCAAAGGGCACTCTCCACATGCCAAGCTTGAAGGTGCAATGAAGACATTGGTCTTCTGTATTCTTCATGGAAAATGCTTCAATGCACAGGATTTATTCATTCGCCAACTTGCTGCATCAGGCACCGATCTGTTTGGCTTGAAGTTCTACGCCCCATGGGTAATGCGGCTAATCAAACTTCACTCTGATATCTCATATCAGCCATCAGCTTGCAATCATCGCATTTTTCTGCCTGATGTGGATATCTCAATTGAAGCCATCTATCCTGAGCCTGCCAAGAAACCTCTAAGTCTTCAGAATGCAGAGCATCAGAGCTTCTCTCAGAACATTGAAGGCGTTGAAGCAGTCACTCGGGTGTATCCTTTGGCTGGCACTACACGTGCACCACACCCTGCTTCCACTGAAGCCACTGATAGTACAATTGTTCCAAGACCCAAGAAGCGCACTCGTGTTCTCAATGACCGAGAGCTTCTTGTGGCCCTTCATCAAAAATAGGATAGGCATCATGACTAGCTGAAGCGTCAGATGAAAAGCCTCTTGGTGGATGTTAATCGCATTCGAAATCTTGCCACCAAGAATGCTTTCGTTACCCATGAAACCTGTCGCCGCACATGGAAAGGGCTAACAATGATGTGTTCTGAAGCTGATCTTCAAGAGGATGGCTTCACTGAGCGATTCAAGTTTGACTCCACGCCTCCTCGAAGGGCTGTGCTGCGAGAAACACCATCCCTTGAAGACTCTGAGTTCTCTTCCTCTGCTGCAATAGTGACTGCCAGAGTTATCGAGGATGAAGATGATGCTACTTCACCGCCACCTCCTTCAGCACACTTCGAATCTGCTCCAAGCTCTTCTGCACCGCCACACACCACCGACGACCCTGCTACTTCACCTACTCCTCATGGGAACGAGTAGATGCTCTATGTCTTCAAACCTTTTTGGTCCTCACTGACAAAAGGGGGAGAAGCATATGAGGTTGATAGTCTTCAAGCGGGTCCATATGGGAGGGTGCTTTATATTTTGCTTCGTGCTTACAACTCTCGTTTTGCTACATTTGGTTCTTTGAGTTGTAACACTTAAACTCGATGGTCGTCTGCTACTTATTTGCCAACTTGTTTTGCGATGATAAATTCTACATGTGCGATGATAAATTCCGCACTTAGATCATTTTGCAGACGTCCATTTTTCATTATGCATGTCATTATCTTCATATACTTTCACATGCATAGTGGATTGTCATCATAAGTTGAAGTGGATCTCCACAAGTACAACCTGCCATGTGCATTTGCATTCCAAAAGCAAATTACTTATATGCACATCTTCAGGGGGAGCCCTTGCAACTTATGAAGACAATTCCTTATCCTTTAAAATTTCACAGATTATATTCCCCGTTGAAAACTTCAACTAGTTTGTCATCAATCACCAAAAAGGGGGAGATTGTAAGTGCATCTAGTGCCACCCCTAGTTGGTTTTGGAGTATTGACGACAAACCTAGTTGAGGGACTAATGTGTTTGTGAGAATTGCAGGATAACACGGGTAGAAGTCCCTCATTGATTCGGTTTTCCTACCAGAGATGACCCCTAAAAATGTATGAAGACATTGAAGTCAAAGGTGGTATATATTCACATTGAAGACTATGACAAGAGAAGACACCGCATGAAGCCTATGGAGCTCGAAGACTTAGATCTCTCGTAGTTCTTCTTCTTTTGTGTTGAGTCATAGGAACCACCGTACTGTTAAGTGGGGTCCAAGAGAACCAGTTAGAATGACTGAAGTGATGCCTAACCAAAAACCCATGTCTTCGAGTGAAGACTATGAGAGCGAATCTTGTCCAGAGTCGGACAAGTCAGCTTTACTTGTAGCCCGAGTAAAGTTGCCGTGTGAGTTTGAAATCTGACCATTGGAACACGTGTCAGTTCCTTAGTGACCCAGGGTCATTTCGGACAAATCAGGTCGGGTTGCCAAGTGGCTATAAATAGCCCACCCCCTACAACCATAAACTGTTGGCTGCTCAGATTGAGAATACGGCTTTTGTCGTTTGAGAGAAACCCACCTCGAAGCCTTTGAGAGAGAGAATTCCTTGCGAGGAAAAAGCCCTAACCACCCAGAGCCAGAGAGAATTAGGCATCACTTAAGTCTTCTTGTCTGAGTGATTTGAAGACTTATTACACTTGAGGACTGTGCATCCTCCAGCCGGTTAGGCGTCGCGTTCTGAGCATCCAAGAGACATTGTGGATTGCCGGTGAACGAAGTCTGTGAAGGTTTGGGAGTCTACCTTGAAGACTTACCAGAGTGATTGGGCGAGGTCTGTGTGACCTTAGCTCAAGGGGAATACGGTGAGGACTGGGTGTCCTGAGCTGCATGTTCAGGACTGGGTGTCCGGGACTGTGTGTCCTAAGGTTTAAATACCAAGCCGCCCTAACCAGACGTACAGTTGTCACAGCAACTGGAACTGGTCCAACAAATCATTGTCTTCAGAGAGTCACTGGTTTCATCCTTTCATTCCCTTTAATTACTGATTGCTCCTTGTGAAGTCATTGTATGATTGCCTTATCTTTTGTCTTCACTAAGTGACTACTTGTTCTTATTGGCTTCATAATATCTTCCTACCTGATCCTTACTACCTAGCTGCTGTCAGTCATTGTGCTTTCACTTCATTGAATACCTGACTATGGTTTGCCTAGTGTAGTCTACCTTCCGCTGCATGGTAATAGGCTTATTTCTATCGTAAGTCTTCAAAACTTCCACGTTTTGAAGACTTTCATAAAAATCGCCTATTCACCCCCCTCTAGTCGATATAACGCACTTTCACCATGTATATAGAAAGGGTCGATGAGGATTGTGCGTGTGTATGTTTGCGAGAGGAAGAGTGCTTGTGATAAAGGTTAGTGAAAATAGTTATAAATGGTTACGAGAGGGAGGGAGGGTTATATCTAGAGCATGTGTGCGAGAAAGACACCTCAGGAGAGAGTGTGTGAGCATGTGTGAGATACCACCGATGGAGAGTGAAACTACACGTAAAAGACTGCTCTACACATTGATTAAAGATATAAATTGTATCCAAATATTAGGATGGGATCATGATATTTGCAATTCGCGTAAGGAGCGGTCATTGATCCATCGGACATCTAGATTCTATCGAATTTGAGCATGTCTATGTTATTATTCGTCGCAATTGATCCACATAGTTAGTATTTTGAACTCCAGACAATGCATTGCTTTAGCAATCGAATATAAACGTGAGTATAGTTCATGTTGTGTGTGTAAAGCACATTATACATACGAAAGTTACACAATGGACATTATAAATAGCTACCTATGAACTAGCATACATTTGAATTCAACTTAAGGTGGTTTAAAAAAATCTAATTCAACATGAAGTCCATTCAATTATTTGAACTTGATATCATGGCATTTGTAAACCATACCTAAATTATGGGGGCACCAATCTTTGCTCTGATTTTGTACATAATAGCATATGTAGTCGTGTACAAAATAGATTCAAATTTAGCTCCTCCATTCCAAAATAATCGTAGTTATAGGATTTTCAAGTGTCAAATTTTCAAAAAGAAGTGGATAATTTAATGAGGTTTTCAAACATACAAGGTCAAATATAACGTTGTCTATTTAGGTCAATCCTCATAGTTCAAGAGTACTCTAAACGTGAATGCTTGTGTTTCAAAATTTCGAACGAAGCGCCAAAAGAGCCTCTGCTCACCCGAAACCGCGTGAGACCAATGTTTGGTAGTACAAGGAAATTACTTTTCTAACAACTCCGACCCGTGAAACCTACCGGCCCGACATCCAAAGGTCTAAACCGAGGTAGGTTTGTAGCTTCATCTAGATGCCATGCAACCGCATCCGAAAAACATTCATACACAATGGCCACCTAAGCACACATGTGCGTGGCCGAAATCACTCTCGCCCACTATTTGGGACACCTGGGATTACCATCCTACCCCCGACCTGCAGTAGGTACGAAATTTAAGAGGGGGCAAAGTTTGTACTCTCCCCAAATTTCAAACAAGCGCGTCCCATCTTTTGTTCAAAAAAGCCAAAAACAAGGGCGTCCCAGACCGAAACATGGTTCCCTCCCACCCGTCTGATTCCCCATTCGTACTCCGTGGGCGCCAAAACTACCTCTCCACCAGCCGCGAAACCCCGGCGTCCTTCGTCCGCCACCTCATCCCACCCATCAACCGCCGCCCTCCTCCATCACGCCGGAGTTGATACCCCGACGTCGTCGTCCATCGCAACCTCAACCGCAACGCCCTCCACGGCTAGTAGTTGAAGCCGAGGCCGAGCCGTCCGTACCCGAGCCAGTTCAACCACGTCATCCTGCGCCTCACCGCTGTCGCTCCAACTTCGCCACCCTCCACCGCATCGGAGGTGTTCCTTCTACACCGTCCTTCGCCGCCTCAGATCTGCTTCCCCTCCGCCGACATACGGCCACGACAACATAGTCAACAATTTGGCCATGGGTTCGTCCAAGCCTGCACCCTCCAGAACATCAGTTTCCCTGGTAAAAAGAAGAAGATTGGTGTGACATGTGGAGGTGACCACACCGGCAACCGAAAAAGGTACTCCTCTTCCCTTATTCGTGCAAATCTTACGTCTCTGCTTGCACGGTATTCATCCCACAGAAGACACTAGTTGACCGCTTCTTCTTGATACTAGATGTTCCTAGTAACTCGCGATGCATAAGGTTTCTCCTCATATACTATTTCACCTTAGCTAGAGGTCCGTCGCCCCCCTGAATTTCAATTTCTGGCCAGTTGATTCCTAATTAACGGAAGCATTCCCCGGCGTAACAGGCGCTCGTACGCCTATTACGTCGGGGAAGCAGCGCCTTGGTGTTTATCTTAGGGGCGTGTGCGTCCTAGAGCTACTAGCGCCCGATCTGGAGGTCGCCCGGGATTAAAGGATGGCCTGGGGGCGCTGCCAAGCACAGCGGTGGTGTGAGGTCGATGGGAGGGCGGGGCGGCGGAGGCAGGTGTCTGGGCCGATGGTCGCTGGCGGTTCGAGCAAGATCGTCAACAGTGACTGGCGGGAGGTAGACAAAGGCCATCTACCCGTTCCTTATAGATCGGACGGTTCATTAAAAAATCGACTGACCTCTTTATTTTCAGTCGACTGTTACCTTAAATATGACCACATGTGGTGGTGCGCTGGAGGAGTACCTGCATTTCCTGTGCTCATATATTACAAAGTCATACGGAGTAGAATCTAATTTTGTTTGCCATGCAATGTTGTAGAGCTATCATATGTCTCCTATCATTTATATTTCAGCCACCTGCTATCTGCTACTTTTACAGTGCACTAGTTCTGCACACACTTCACCCTTACTCTCAATATTGTGTTTTTATGCAAGGGTATTTCAGACTCTGCTGCCATGAGAGAAGCCAAAAAGAAAAGAGAGAAGTCGCTCCAGCTTCGTATGCGGGTAGGCAAGACACATTATAGCGCTATAAAGGGTGCAGTGTCAGCAGATGGAGACGGTAAACGTGGCTCGGGAGTTGATGACCTCGCTCGCAATGAACCACCATCCCATGTGCTTGCTTTAACTTCGCGGTGTCATATGTGGTTGCATGTTCCATATGGTGTCTAGCTTGTATTCGAAAGGTCGAAGTCAGTAAGATAAGGGAAGATATTTTTTACATGAACCACCATCCCGTGAGCACCAGAAGACAAATAGCTAGTCAGGGCACTGGCCGAGCCAGTGACAAGCCCAACAAAGATAGGCATCACCTGGAGGCCAACTAAAAAGCTGCGATGGTGGCGAAGCAGCCCGCCTCCCACTAGGCTCTCGGGTCCTAGATGATCATGCTCACCACACCAGCCCGATGTCTAGCTTGTATTGCTTCCAATTTGGTTAAATTGCATCTGCTTAGCTTACACATTATACCTTTGAATATGACACGCCTTTCTGTTTTTGGTACATACTAGTACATATGTGTATTAACCATGTTCTTACATCAAACTAATGTTCTTGTGTATCCCTCATCAATCACTTATGACGAGGCAGGCAGGCAAGGGGACTACTCCTCATTTAAAGAATGCAGCGTCAGCCTCCCGACATGATTCTCAAGAAACAGAAATGCTAGATGAAGATAGTGAACGTAGCTCTGTAGTTGATTACAGCATTTCCCCTACACTAGCATCGCATGTGCTTGCTCTAACTTGGCAGCATGATATGTGGTTGCATGTTGCATATGGTGTCTAGATTGTAATTCTTCCAATCCGGTTAAACTACATGTGCTAGTCTGCTTAGCTTATACATTATACCTGTTAATGTGACATGCCTTCCTGTATTTAGTACATAGTACATCTATTTATTAAGCATGTCCTTACATAAAACTATTGTTTTTTTTGTATCCCGCATCAATCAACATGATGAGACACCTTTAGTATATGCAGTGTGATATTAGTTGCATCTTTCATATGATTTATAGCATGCGCTGCTTCTAAATTTGTTGAAATTCCATTTATGATGGGACGCTTTTAACTTGGCAGAGTCATGTTGGTTGCATCTTTCATGTGGTGTCTAGCTTGCATTGCTTCTTATTTGTTTGAATGGTTTCTGCTTAGTTTACACAAACAGTTGTGAACATGCCATGCCGTCCTGTTTTTCGTACATATTCCATCTGGTATCATGTGTTTGCCTTACATCAAAGTAGTGATTGTCAGTATCATGCATGAATGAGTTCTGAAGAGAGAATTTTATTGCTTTTTCTTGTCGGTTTTACTTGACAATTCAAAATCAATAAAGCGGAAGGAAGATAGCAAGGCAGTGGATAAAGGTGCTCCTTCCGAACGGAGGGCCTCTATAGTTTCTACTCCTCCACACCCCTGCTACGTCTTGAGCTATTGCGACAAACAAGCAATCTAACACACGAGCAAACAAAAAGCAAGTGGACAAAAGAGGCAAACAGAGAGGGAGGATAGAGAGAGAGAGAGGGCGAATAAAACGGCAAGGGTGAATTGGGGGGAGAGAGGAAAACGAGAGGCAAATGGAAAATAATGTAATGCGAGAGATAGGGATTGTGATGGGTACTTGGTATATTGAATTTTTGCGTAGACTCCCCGGCAACGGCGCCAGAAATCCTTTTTGCAACGTCTTGAGCTTGCGTTGGTTTTCCCCGAAGAGGAAGGGATGATGCAGTAGAGTAGCGTAAGTATTTCCCTGAGTTTTTGAGAACCAAGGTATCAATCCAGTAGGATCCCACGCTCAAGTCCCTCGTACCAGCACAAAGCGATAACTACTCGCAACCAACGCGATTAGGGGTTGTCAAGCCCTTCACGGTCACTTACGAGAGTGAGATCTGATAGATAGAATATTTTTGGTATTTTTGATATAAAGATGCAAAGTAAAAAAGTAAAGGCAAAGTAAATAGGAAAACAATATTAAAGTGATGGAGATTGATATGATGAGAATAGACCCGGGGGCCATAGGTTTCACTAGTGGCTTCTCTCAAAAGCATAAGCATTATACGGTGGGTGAACAAATTACTGTTGAGCAATTGATAGAATTGTGCATAATTATGAGAATATCTAGGCATGATCATGTATATAGGCATCACGTCCGTGACAAGTAGATCAAAACGATTCTGCATCTACTACTATTACTCCACTCATCGACTTGCTATCCAGCATGCATCTAGAGTATTAAGTTAAAAACAGAGTAACGCTTTAAGCAAGATGACATGATGTAGAGAGATAAATTCATGCAATATGAAATAAACCCCATCTTGTTATCCTCGATGGCAACGATACAATACGTGCCTTGCTGCCCCTTCTGTCACTGGGTAAGGACACCGCAAGATCGAACCCAAAGCTAAGCACTTCTCCCATGGCAAGAACTACCAATCTAGTTGGCCAAACCAAATGGATAATTCGAAGAGACTTGCAAAGATAACCAATCATGCATAAAAGAATTCAGAGAAGATTCAAATATTATTCATAGATAGACTTGATCATAAACCCACAATTCATCGGTCTCAACAAACACACCGCAAAAACAAGATTACATCGAATAGATCTCCGCAAGAGAGGGGGAGAACTTTGTATTGAGATTCAAAGAGAGAGAAGAAGCCATCTAGCTACTAACTATGGACCCGAAGTTCTGAGGTAAACTACTCACACTTCATCGGAGGGGCTAGGATGATGTAGAAGCCCTCCGTGATGACGGCCCTCTTCCGGCGGAGCTCTGAAACAAGCCCCAAGATGGGATCTCGTGGATACAGAAAGTTGCGGCGGTGGAAGGTTTTTGGCTCCTGTTCTGATCGTTTGGGGGTACGTGTGTATATATAGGAGGAAGGAGTACGTTGGTGGAGCACCGAGGGGCCCACGAGGCAGGGGGGCGCGCCCTAGGGGGGCGCCCCCCACCCTCGTGACCACCTCTTTGATCCCTTGCAGTAGGGTCCAAGTCTCCTGGATCATGTTCGGTGAGAAAATCACGTTTCCGAAGATTTTATTCCGTGTGGACTCCGTTTGATATTCTGTTTATCCAAAACACTGAAATAGGCAAAAAAACAGCAATTCTGGGCTGGGCCTCCGGTTAATAGGTTAGTCCCAAAAATAATATAAAAGTGGAAAATAAAGCCCAATATAGTCCAAAACAGTAGATAATATAGCATGGAGCAATCAAAAATTATAGATACGTTGGAGACGTATCAGCCCCCAAGATGATTTCCTAGACAACACATGCATAGACACTCAACAAAGTTGTGTTTATGATGAGCACGTCTCCCCTAGTGCAGCATCATCGGTGCTCCCTCTAACTTGGCACTGTTATATGTGGTTGCATGTTATGTGTGATGTCTAGCTTGTATTGCTTCTAATTTTGTTGAATTCCATCTGCTTACTTTACACATTATACTTGAATAAGACATGTGTTCCTGTTTCTAGAACATACAATATCTGTCTATCACACCATGTTCTTACATCAAATTACTACTGTTGTGTAACCTGCAACAATCACTTATCATAAGACACGTTTGACTTCGGAGTGTGATATAGGTTACATCTCACATTCTTTTCTAGTTTGTACTACTAATTTGTTGAAATGGCACTTATGACGAGACGGTTTTAACTTGGTAGAGTGATATTTGTTGCATCTTTCATATGGTGTCTAGCTTTCATTGCTTCTAGTTTGTTGAAATGTCTTCTCCTTAGTTTACACATCATAAGCTGTGAATATACAATACTGTGAATATGCAATGGCACTAATAACGAGAGACCTCTAACATGGTAGTGTGATGTTGTTTGCATCTTGCATATGATTTATTTCTTGTACTGCTTCACATTTGTCTAAACGCCATTTATGATGAGACAATGTTAACTTGGCAGAGCGATATTTGTAGCATCTTTCATATGGTGTCTACCTTCCATTGCATTGCTTCTAATTTGGTGAAATGTCTTCTTCTTAGTTTACACATCATAGTTCTGGTTATCTCTTCCGTCCTGTTTTTCATACATATTACATCCTCCTATCATGTGGTTGTCTAACATCAAAGTTCAGTTCGTCTGCATCACGCATCAATTTGTTCTGAAGAACTAAATTGTTATTCGTTTTTCTTGTTGGTTTGACTTAACATGGCACAAAGAAAGAGGAAGAAACACAGAATGGCGGGGAATGAGAAGCGGATGAATCCTGCAGATTCTGCTGGTACTGATGGTGCAATAGAAGGTCAAAGTCCAGCGGGAAATTCTACAAACACGACATCCCATGCTACACGAGTTGCAAAAAAAGCCAAACAGAAACAAATAGCTGCCACCAAACAAGCAGAGACAGCCCTAGTTCTTGCAACACCTACCACAGTACTACCAGCTGCACGACTTACTCGTGTGTCAATTGAGCTAGCAGCACGTTCCCAAGCTTCCTTGCCACCTGACACTACTTCCCAAGCACTCTTGACACAAGACGAGTTGGCAATATCAGATGAACCTTGTGAGCTTCAACAGCAAGAAGGTAGTTGCTGGAGTCAACTTACAGTTGCATGCTTCTTTATATGTAGTCTCACAGTTTGATGTACACTAACACTTCCTCTGTTCATTATTCGACTAGCACCTAGGCGCAAGAGGAAACAAACATCAGGGATAATGCTCGATCGGTTAACTAAATCTAGAGGAGGAAGAATGGAGATCCATTTTGAGGCAGGTTTAAAAAGGCCACTGATGCTACAGAGTCAGCCAAGTTAGTATCAGAGGCAGCGGTTGCCATTAGGTGTCATGTACGTATCCTCCCAACATGGATTCAGTACAGGAATGACAAAGATGAAACCCAGTTCAACACCTTCCTTGACCATTTATCTGTAAGTATGGTTATGTATGGAAACTAGTAATATTGTCTTGCTCTGTCCCATACTTTCTAGGTTGCTGATAATGAGACTCCCATAATTTTCAACAAATGAGGTTCAAGTTGGATAGCCAAGATGATGCAACCAGACAAGCTTGCACCCATGTTTTCAAGTCTGCTCTTCGACAGTATCGGTATAACATGAGGAAAACTCACTTTGAAGGCAAGGCTAACAGTGAACTTTCCCAAACATCTCCAGTGGAAAATATATCAGATGAAGACTGGAGGGGCCTTGTTAAACACTGGTCTGATCTGAAGTATCAGGTACATTATATATATATGTGATCATATCACATGTTGAAGTCCTATTTACGCATGTGCCACACAAATCTATCTTCTTGTAGGTGAACTATTCAAAGAACAAGGCCAACCGTACGAAAGTGAAATTCCAACAGACGACAGATCTCCTAGCTATATTGCACACTGTGAGGCTCTTGTAATTAGCTGTTGTTTGACTCTTTTCTCTATACCATATTATCAGATCTATATTGACTTGTTCGAAATGCAGAGGAAAGCCCGCAAGGACCAAAAAGTACCTGAACCAAATGCTGTGGAAATCTTCAAGGACTATCACACCAGCAAGAAGAAGGGCATGACTACACTAGTCAAAGCTGCTGTTGTAAGTCCTTAATCCTCATGCCTTTTAACTACTACTTACTCTGACTTGTGCCTTGAACTGCATGGTTTGCAGCCAATGTCTATTACTCTTTTCAATTTTATACACAATTGTCTTAGCGTATCATTGCACCTTACAAGGTTTAAAAGAGAGGAGTGATGTTCCTTTGATCTTGACCCGTAATCTAGTTCCGTGCTAGACTTGCCCACACAATGTTACAATTGCCTGTTTGTCTGTTCTCAGTTGTTTTGTGATATGAATGATGTCATACTATGCTTACCGTATTATAAACGCCGTCTCTTTATCCTTAGCCCTTAATACAATGTGAAGAAATAGAAAATACATTAGCGATGGTACATGGTCATATGTTAGGAACCTGGTTTTATTATGTACTTTGCAATAAAATACAACTAATATTTTACATGGGTTCACCAGAATAAGTTCTGTATATAGACCAAAGCTATTTTGTTTGGTTTTGCTGCCTCCTTAATATCTTCTGTTCTGGTACTACTAATGTAAAACCTCAACTTTTCAGCGAGCTATGGAAAAAATGGTGGAACCACCACCTTCTGAAGGTGGCGAGGCAACTATAACCGCAATGTCAACTCTTGCTGCACTGGGTCAGTACCTGTCCACTAACAGTGCCAAAAGCACGTTCCTGCGTAATATTGGGTTGATTGTTAAGGCAATATCGTCCAAACTGCCTCATGATCAGGATATGCAAGCTCAAAGCAATGTTGTATCTGTGCTCCAGACACAAGTCCATTCCCTAACAGAGACCCTTTGTGAAACAAGGAGAAACATTGCTCAATGTCGTCAAGATATGCATGGTTTTGAAACCATACTATCAGACATTTGCTATGTTGTTCAGGAGCCTAGGGGAAATGAAGGCGAGGGTTATGGTGCTCCATTGGACAATACAGCATGAAAACGTAACAGTCAGGTCAAATGAACTGAGCTTCTGAACATCTGGTGGTGCATTTATCTGCTAGACTGTTAAGTTTTATGCCAACCTTCCTTTTGTTATATAGTTGTAATTTTTTTTTGGTGCGATACAAAATTTATTCTTAACGTGCAGCCACCGGCTGAAGAAAACAGCAAGCCATTTTTGTAGTGTAGGGCGTTCCCTATATTTGCACTGGTGGAAATCTTTGATGCTGAGTGGATGTAATCTGTGCAATCGCCTTAATAGCCTAGCATTAGTTTCGGCCTTATTTATTTCCAAGTCTTCTTTTTCCCTGGTTTGCTAGTGGCCGCAACTACCATGGGCAATATACAGGCCGTTGGATCCATCGGTCTCCTACGGGCCATCGATAAATGGGCCTGTAATCGGTGGGCCTCGGGCCGTCGGATAAATGGGTCTACATGGGCCGTAATCGGCCGTAATTGGTATTGGCCCAGCATGATAACAGACCATTAATAGGCCGTAGGACAGCAAAGGCTTAATCTGTCACAGGCATAACGGGTCGTTAATGGGCCAGAATATAGGACAGGCTGGAAATGGCGCAACGGGTTAACAGGCCAGAAATGGGCCGACTCTTGCCATGGGCCGAATTTGGCGCATTAGGGTAACAGGCCAGTAACGGGCCGACTCTTGCCATGGGCCGAATTTGGACCATTAGGGGAACAGGCCAGTAATAGGCCTACTCTTGCCATGGGCCGAATTTGGCCCATTAGGGGAACATGCCAGTAACGGGCCGGACGTAATCGAGGGCCGAAAAAGAGCCCAAGAACGCATGGGCCGTCAATTGGCCAAAAGCTAACACGGGCTGGAAACGGCCCATGTAAATCACGGGTCATTAATGGGTATAAAGAAAAATACTGTTCATTATGGGCTAGAGTCACGTGGGCCTGTAAAGGGCTGAAAGATACAAAGGCCTCATATGGGCCGAAAGACATCGTGGGCCATACATGGGCCGAAAGTGAAATGGGTTGGTGTTATATTCGACGACCCACATAACGTTGTTGGGCCGATTTCCTTTAGGGCCTAACGAGCCGCGAGTTAACGGGCCGTAAAATGGGCTATCTGCGAAGAGATCGTTAACAGGCTTTTCATGGGCCAGCCCGTTAACTTTTGACCAAGTCAAACGGGTCGGCTTTGTAAGCTAAATGGGCCAGTGGTGGGCCGTGGCACATGTCGACATATCATAGGCGCCTATCTGACCCACTGACGAGCTGACACGTGTTTCGTCCGGCCAATAAGAATTTTACATGTGGAAATTTCCCATTGGTCGGGGCTGTTAACGGGTTATCGGATCCAAAACCCGACCCGATAGCTTAACGGTGTTCCGTTACGGTGGATGCCACGTGTCGGTCACCCTTGACGAAAGCACTTCTGTGACGCGCGATTTATTGTCATGGAAGTGGACACTTCCGTGATGATAATTTTGGTAATGTCATGGAACACTTCTACGACAACACAGGTATGACTATCTTGATTTTGTCATAAAATCGTCAGGGATGTACATGCATGACAAAAAACGCGACCTACTGTGACAAACACGTATCATCACGGAAGTGTATTTTTTTTGTAGTGTCTCCGGCAAGTTCTATAGTTGTAAGATGGAGGAAAATAGTTCTGTTAGCGAGCATATACTTAAAATGTCTGGGTTGCACAACCGCTTGTCTCAGCTGGGAGTTAATCTTCCAGATGACTCGGTAATTGACAGGATCCTCCAATCTCTTCCACCTAGCTACAAGAGCTTTGTAATGAACTACAATATGCAAGGGATGGAGAAGTCCATTCCTGAGTTATATTCAATGCTGAAATCAACGGAGGTGGAGATCAAAAAGGAACATCAAGTGTTGATGGTGAATAAAACCACTAGTTTCAAGAAAGGCAAGGGTAAAAAGAACTTCAAGAAGGACGGCATGGGAGTTGCCACGCATGGTAAATCGGTTGCCAGGAAGAAGCCAAAGAATGGACCCAAGCCCGAGACTCAGTGCTTTTGTTGCAAGGGAAATGGTCACTGGAAGCGGAACTGCCCCAAGTACTTAGCGGATAAGAAGGCCGGCAACGCCAAAGGTATATGTGATATACATGTTATTGATGTGTACCTTACCAGTGCTCGCAGTAGCTCCTGGGTATTAGATACCGGTGTAGTTGCTCATATCTGTAACTCAAAACAGGAGCTACGAAATAAGCGGAAATTGGCGAAGGACGAGGTGATGATGCGCGTCGGGAATGGTTCCAAGGTCGATGTGATCGCTGTCGGCACGCTACCTCTACATTTACCTACGGGATTAGTTTTAAACCTCAATAATTGTTATTTATTGCCAGCTTTGAGCATGAATATTGTATCTGGATCTCGTTTAATGCGAGATGGCTACTCATTTAAATCCGAGAATAATGGTTGTTCCATTTATACGAGAGATATGTTTTATGGTCATGCCCCGCGGGTCAATGGTTTATTTTTGTTTAATCTCGAATGTGATGTTACACATATTCATTGTCGGGGGTTGGGTGCGACATATGCCAATGGATGGCTTATCATGGTGGGGGAGAGTAGAACGTCGCCGGTGCCTGGAAACGAGATGAGGCGTAGACACGTACGCTGGCGAACTTTACCCAGGTTCGGGGCTCTCCTAGGAGATAACACCCCTAGTCCTGCTCTGGGGGGTCTCCGCATGATCACTAAGGCAAAAGTGAGTGCAATGGTGCTCCTCGAGCTGTATTTGTGGACAAGAGGAGGCTAGGCCAGCTCTCTTCCTTCTCTAAGGTCTGGTCTAGTTCTAATGGGTCCGAACCCTTTGCATGGGTGCCCCGGGGGTTTATATAGGCCTACCCCCCGGGGGTACAATGGTAAACCGACTGGGCGCAGGGCTCAGCTGTCAGTCTCTTCGCCCGTTGGCTTCTCCACCGACTACTGGGGCCCGCCGGCTGGTGGGCCCCGCCGACTGGTCTGGTAAGGAGCCGACAGGCCGTACCCGCCGCTTGCGGGTCTTGCCGGCTGCCGATTACTGTAGCCGTGCTTCTAATGACGCGGGCTTGGTCATGGGGTCGTGGCTACAGCTGTGCTATCGGGCGGGCGATTACTGTAGCCACTCCCCATCTCGTCTGGTTAATGGCGCATGGGACCCGTGGGAGGGGCAGGCCGACTTCCGGGGGCCGGCTCCCTTCGGGTCCGACTGGTGGCGCTCTTGCCGTCTTCTGGACTCTCGCTGACCGGTAGGGCCCATCGTCCGTAGACCGTACCGGCAGGCCGTCGTGGGTGCAGGACTCCGCCTATTGTTGCTGATGTCAGGGATGGCACGGCAATAGTGCCCCGCCGGACGGAGATCTCCACTGGTACAGCGCATTGTGGCCTAGCCATCCCATGAAAAGGGGAGGGAGTGGGCTTTACTGTTGCCACTCCCCGTCCCATCCCCCCTTACGTGGGCATGGGCTTTATTGGTGTCGTGGGCCGACTCCCCGTGGCCGGATTCTCTGGGAGCCGCCAGGCGGGAGTCGGCCCGTCTTGACTTTGCCTCTAAGACTCGGCCGCATGCGGGCAGTCGGCTGCTCCTTTAGCCGACTTCTGGAAGGTGGTTCTCCATCCTGGTGTCCTGAGGGACGCAGTCAGCCCCGATGTTTTGAAAGGTTCTGGGCCTCGGGTTAGCCTACCCGTGGCCCATTACTCCAACAGTAGTCCCCGAAGCTAGTGAGGCGCCGCGGACGATCAGCCGAGGAGCCTCAGCAGTTTCTTTCTCTGAGTGCTTGAGGTGAGACCTTGTTTGACTTCTGCCGGGCCGACTGGTAGGAGTCGGAGTCGCCTGACTTTGACTAGTCCAAAAATGCTTTCGACTCCCCCGGTGGGAACTCGGTAGCGTATGACCTAAGTTTCCTGACCGCCACCCACTCCGTGCCCGCCATGTGTCAACCAATGGCCGGGCCAGCCCGCCTACCCCTCCGCGAGATGGGACATGTCCGCAGGCGGGGCCCGCCACTACCACGCCTCGGCGCGCAAGCGGATCTGCTGCGGCCTTGGGGGCGGTTGAGGTTCCCACAGAATTACCGCGCGCAGTAACTTTGCGTGACAAACGTGGGGGGTGTGGAGTAGTGGGCGTAGTAAATCCCACTACTGCCCCCTCGGCTTCGCAGCCCACTGGGCTATAAGTAGGGGGAGGAGGGGAAGCGATGGAGCACGCGCATCCCACCTCCCTACTGCTTCTTCTCCTTCTTCTCCCTCTCCGCTCCTCGAGCCTCGTCGAACATCACGGTGCTCCGCTCACGATGAGATCTTCCTCCGCTGTTACGCCTCCGACGGCACACTCCGGCACCTGGGATGGTTCGGAGGTCCACGAGGATCACATCGACTTCCTCCGCAAGACGCGTCGACTACCTGGCGAGGACCTCGTGAGGGTCCGCCTTGCGCGGAGGGGAGAGATCTCGCCGGCGCCGCAAGAGGGCGAGCGGGTCGTCTTCCGCTTGCACTGCCTGCGCGGCCTGGGCCTGCCGGCGAGCAACTTATTCCGCTCCTTCCTTGAGTTCTATGGACTCCAGCCTCACCACCTCACCCCCAACACGGTGGTGTTGTTGTCCGCCTTCGTCACCCTGTGCGAGGGCTTCATCGGCGTTCTCCCCACCATGGAGCTTTGGGGGGGGGTTCTTCTTCTCCAAGCTCGGCACCCAGGCCGCGGGCGTGTCGGCTCAGTGCGGCGCATTTATCGTCGTGCGGAGGTCGGGGGCTGACAACCCGTTTCCCTCCATCGGGCTGATCAAATCGGTGAAGATGTGGCAGCGGTCATACTTCTACATGAAGAACATCTCCGCGGAGGGCGACTGGATCAACCTGCCGGCCTTTGTAGCCGGCCCGCCAGCTGGGAGGCAACCCAACTGGTCGCACCAGGCCCGGACGTTGACGCCTACGGGAGCCGATGCCGTTGCGCGGCTTCGAGTACTGGCGCAGTCGGAGGGCCTGACCGGGCCGGACTTGCTGGCCGCCTTTGTGGCGCGCCGCGTGCTGCCCCTCCAAAGTCGCCCCCACATGATCTGCCAAATGAGCGGGCACCGAGACCCGAGCCGAATGTGCACCAAGGAGATGCCTCATGAGGAGGTAGCCTACATGGTGAACTACCTTGCGAGCTGCGACCTCAACGAAGGGTAGCAGTTCGGCAAGGAGCCGTATTCACGTGTCGCCCCTCCACCTCCGGTGAGTCATTTTCTTTTTCTCTTTCTCTATGACTTCTTCATTGTCGAGTCCGTTTTGTCCGATCTGAACAGCCGGCTTTGGTCAGAACCCCCTCCTCCAGCCAGCAGCCGGCACCGCGGGGCCGGACCGCGAATTCCTCCTTGATCGAGCGGAGAGTGATGTTGATGACCCCGACCTGGGGGCGGCGGCCCTGGAGGATGACGCCGAGGGAGGAGGCGGCGCAACGGGCGGCCCGAGACTTGGGGCCAGTCTCGAGGACTGGCCCGATGATGACGAGGAGGTCGTCCCATGCCACCAGCCAGGAGTCGGCTAGTCGGGCGCGGGCTCGTCAGCTCCCCCGGACGCATAAGGCGGCGGCAAGAAGCGCAGGGCTGAGGAGAGCCTGTTTGGCAGCCGACCGAAGAAGCCCAAGGGCTCAGCCACAGCAACCAAGCGGGATGAGGCGGCCGCAAAGGCCAACCGCTTCCGCAAGGTGGTGAAGACGCCGCAGCTTATTTCAGCGTAAGCACCACCTCCCTTCATATCTTCGTATTTCTTTATTGAGTCTGTCTGAAATTTCTTTACTTTGTTTTCCGTCTTTAGGGCCCCTCTCTCTCTTGAGAAGTCGGCCGCCGGCTCCGTCGTGAAGTCGGCGGAGACCTCCTCCACCACCCGGCGGGTTGACCCCGCCACCGACCTCCGGGAGGCGACGGAGAAGAATGCACAGGAGGCGCGTGAGGAGCGGGAAGCCGCCCGCCTGAAGAAGGCGGAAGCCGACAAGGTGGAGGCAACCGCCCTAAAGAAGCTGGCAGAGGCCGAGGCCGCCGATGCGGATAAGAAGCATGCAGAGGAAGTCGCACGACGCCAGTCGCCGGTGTTTGTCGTCCCCTTGAACTCCGCACCGCCGCCACCAGAGTTCTCGGCGCAGAGTGGGGAAGCCGGCAACGAGAATCCGGTCATGGAGAGGGACGCCGATGTCACCGCTACGCCGGAGGTTGTTGTGCCGCCACCGCCACCCTCCGGAGGCGCGCAAGGCGGACAACCGGCGGATCCGCCAGTGTCGCCAACCGGAGGCATGGCGACGACAGGCCTGGCCCTCGAGGTCAGTACGCCGACGCGCTGTCGTCTCGCGAAGGCGGCCTCAGCGCCGCGTCCTCTGGATACCGGCGCTGCGAGCTCCTTGATCCCGGACACCAAGGTGTCGAGCGCCGCGCCCACCGGGTGGGTGCGAGGAGGTGGGACGGGCCCGTTGAACCGGGCGCGCTTGGACGTCCAAGCCAAGCTCTAGGCCGAGGGCGACGCCATCAAGGAGTGCACCAAGGCATACCTGGCGTCACGAACGGCCATCCGGGTACGCATCCTTTCTTTGCTTTGCTTCCTTGTTTTTTCTTTGTGGGGGCGCGCCAGCGCACCCACTGGGTGTAGTCC
Organism: Triticum aestivum; assembly: GCF_018294505.1. Lineage (NCBI taxonomy): Eukaryota > Viridiplantae > Streptophyta > Magnoliopsida > Poales > Poaceae > Triticum > Triticum aestivum. The sequence goes on from NC_057803.1 coordinate 30,045,574, forward strand.
CCGAGTTTCGGGCTGGCTGCTGAGCAGGCGGCTCAGAACTCTAATCGGCGAGTTCCAAGTACCAACGCTTCTTTTTTTACACAGGATTACCACAATCTTCGCGTGACCTCCTGCAACGCCAACGTTGAGGAGATGGCCAAGCGGACTGCCGACTTGTCGGAAGCCGGGGTGAGCTTTCTTCTTTCTCTGCGGGGGCGCGCTGGCGCACCCGCGGGTTGTAGTCCCCGAGATTTGGGCCGACTGCTGAGCAGTCGGGCCGGATCTCCCCGGCGACCCTTCTTCTTTGCTGACGACTGACATCCATCCCCCTCCTTTTTCAGAGGCCAATGCCGTCCTTCAGCAGCAGCTGGGTGAAGTCAAAACCGCACTGCGCGTCAGGAAGGAGGAGTGCGGCCGGCTAACGGAGGAGCGCGACCGGCTGGCTACGCAGCTGGCGGAGCAGAAGGAGCTGCTCCAGAGGGCCCAAAAGGAGACGGAGGACAAGGAGACCGCCCTTCTTGCTGAATTTGCGTCCGAGCGCTCCTCCTGGACTGACAAGGAGGCGACATTGGTCTTCGGCTTCCAAGCAATCGAAGATCTTGTCGATGGTGAGCTTCCACTTGTTTCCTTTTCCGGGCTGCCGACTACTAGTCGAGTCGGCCTTAAATTTTTAACTTTGTTTCTATGTTCTTCTTCCTTCGCAGACTTCTTCCCCGGCCATTCTGATGCCGCCAATCAAGCCATCGAGGCTGATCGTGAAGCACGGAGGGCGGACGGCGCATAGGTCACCGCCGACGCCCCCCGAACTCTTAATGAGCAGATTCTAAGCATCGAGGCCCGTCTTTGGCCAGCCCACCGGATTGTGCGCTGGCTTCAACGCGTCGGCGCCCAGGCGATTGCCGCCCTGTGGCCGGACATGCAGGCGCCACGCAACCCCAGTCGGATTGCCGATTGGTTGGAGGTGGCAGCCGGTCATCTTGAGGCCTGGAAGGGCTCTACAGCCCGGGCTGGAGCCCGCCAGGCCTTGGAATTCGGCAAGGCGCGGTATCCTGGGCTGAGTTTAGCCTAGTTAGCCATGTTCCGGCTGGAAGCTCAGGCAAAGCTGGCAACGGTGGAGGACGATCTCGTCAGGCGCGCCGCATCGATCGCTGAGTACACCGACACCAGTGTCTTCATCCCAGAGCGGGATGAGAACGGCGAGGAGGCGCCGCCGGAGTGGTTCGGGCTGAACCTGGACGACGGCGAGGACTCGGCGGAGGTGATCGACTCCAGTCGCGAAGAGGAAGGCGAGGAGGAGTAGGGGACGAGGAGGAGGCGCCAGAGGTCAAGGCAGACGGCCAGCCCCAGCCCGACCGCGCCTCTAGCAACGAGTCGCGCTCAACTGAGCCAGCTGTCGCCAGAGGTGATCAGGCGGAGACCAACCAGCCATTGCCCCGGCAACTGGCACCGCCGACCCCTCTTGTCCTCCGAGTCCGTCCGCGGCTTCCTAGGCTGCCACTTTATATTTGCTTTACCTGCTTAGTAGTCTCAATGAACTTGTTATTTTGCACAATTCCACCCACTGGGTGTATCTTGAATTTCTGCTTGATGATTCGGCTAAGGGCCTTTTTATGTAAATATTTATCCGTATTCTATCTTTTCTTGTTCTTTGCTCTTTGACTTTTTCCTTTGCCGCCTTCCCTTAGTTGCCGTTTTGCTAGTCGGACAGCCGCTCTGCGGACTGCCGCTAGATCAAATACTTGGCTTCTTTGGGAAGGCAAGTACTTAGGCTTTTAGAGTTTTTAGCAAGTTAATTTAGGAAACGGCGAGCCGGCTGCTCGAGAGTCGGTTGCAAAAAGCGGAAAACCGGCTTAAGTTGTGTGCATGCTTTGAGTCCTTAGCCATTTTTCACATGGACACCCATTCTACCTTACTCCTGCTTGCTAGTCAGTCGCTCTGCGATCTATGGCTTCTAACAGGAGACGGCTTGAGTGCCACACACTACCTGTCCGGCTGCAGGAAGTCATTTCATAGCTTAAGACGGCAAGTCCCCGGGCCGACTAGTCGAACCCGGTGCCAAGCGGTAAAGAATAACATACTCATAGGCATAACTCATTATCATATAGATAAAAGAAGGCAGTCCCCGAGATCGTCTTGAGGGGCCCGAAGTCTTCGTACTTTAATACAAAAAGGTAGCGTGATACATACTGCATTAATTGTAAAATCTTCGGAGGAGATTGGCATTCCATGGCCGCTCCATCTCTTTGTCGGAGTCGTCCCTTTTGCGCGCTTGGGGCTTCTGAGCGTTGATCAGGTAGTAGGAGTCATTTCCCAACATCTTGCTAACGATGAAGGGGCCTTCCCAAGGTGCTGAGAGCTTGTGCTAGCCAGCTGTTCGCTGAATCAGCCGAAGCACAAGGTCTCCTTATTGGAAAGATCGCGGCTTGACCTTCTGATTGTACTATCAGCGTATGCTCTGCTGGTAGATGCTGGAGCGGTTGAGTGCCAACAGCCGGCCCTCTTCCAGCAGATCGGCGCCGTCTTGACGTGCTTCCTCTGCTTCCTCCTCGGTGTACATGGTGACTCGAGGGAAGTCGAACTCTATGTCCGTTGGGATGACGGCTTCGGCACCATAGGCGAGGAAGAAGGGCGTGAAGCCAGTTGACTTTGTTTGGAGTCATGCACAGGCTCGAGAGGACGGCTGGCAACTCATCAAGCCAGCAGCCTGTCGAGCGCTCCAGAGGCTCGACCAGCCGGGGCTTGATGCCGAACATGATTAGGACATTTGCTCGCTCTACTTGGCCGTTGGACTGCGGATGGGCAACAGACGCTAAGTCCAGTCGGATGCCCTGCGTCGCGCAAAAACGGGCCAAGGCACCTTTAGCAAATTTGCGCCGCTGTTGGTGATGATGTTGTGCGGTATGCCGTACCGAATTGTGATGTCGGAGATGAAGGTCACAGCAGTCGGACCATTCAAACTCTTGATTGGCTTTGCTTCTATCCACTTGGTGAACTTGTCCATTGCAACAAGTAAATGAGTCAAACCACCTCGCGCCGTCTTGAATGGTCTGACCATGTCCAGGCCCCAAACAGCAAAGGGCCAGGCAATAGGAATAGTTTTGAGCGCCGAAGCCGGCTGATGAGGCTTAGAGCGGAACTTCTGGCACCCCTTGCATTTTTGGACTAGAGACTTGGCGTCCTCAAGAGCAGTCGGCCAAAAGAAGCCATGGCGGAAAGCTTTGGCGACAAGTGCTCTTGAAGCCGCGTGATGGTTAGGTAGCAGAAAGCTCCAAACGGCGTGATGAAGGCAGTCTTCAGCCTGTCGGCTGGGTTTAGCTTGATCTGGTGATATCCTGAATACGCATCAAAGAAACTCAACAGCTCGCATCTGGCTGTGGAGTCTATCACTTGGTCGATCCTTGGCAAGGCGAACGGGTCCTTGGGGCATGCTTTGTTGAGGCTTGTGTATTCAATACACATTCGCCATTGCTTGTTCTTCTTCAGTATGAAGACCGGGTTGGCCAACCATTCTGGGAAGAATACTTCCATGATGAAGCCGGCTGCGAGCAGTCGGGCTATCTCTTCTCCAACAACTCTCCTCTTCTCTTCTGACAAGCGGCGTAAAGGCTGTCTGACTGGTTTGGCATCAGATCGGACGTGTAATTTGTGCTCGGTGAATTCCGTCAGGACACCTGGCATGTCCTTGGGGGACCATGCGAAGATGTCTCGATTCTCACGGAGGAAATCGACGAGCTCGCCTTCCTATTTGCTATCGAGGTGGGCGCCTACGATAGCGTACCTCTCTGGGTGCTTCGGGTCCAAAGGTATCTTCTTTGTTTCCTTGGCCGGCTTGAACGAGCCCTTAGCTTCCGTCTCTTTGGGATCAGGCGACATCTCTGGCTGCTTGCTTGCCATTGCCACAACTCGATCTAGCAGCTGCTTCTCAGCTGCGATCACGAGGGACTCGGCCAGCCGGCTGCTCTCTGATGTGCAGGCGGACGACTTCTTGTAGTCGCCAGTTATGGTCAGAATCCCTTTGGAACCCGGCATCTTCATCTTGAGGTAGGCATAGTGGGGGACGGCCATGAACTTGGCCAGGGCTGGCCGGCCAAGCAGTGCATGGTATGGACTCTCTAGGTCCACCACCTCGAACCATATTGACTCACGGCGGAAATGATCTTTGTCTTCGAAGAGGACGTCGATCAAGATCTTGCCGATTGGCGAGCAGGAAAGGCCAGGGACTATGCCGTGGAACACCGTCCGGCTGGACTACAGTTGCCTCTGCCTGATTCCCAACTTCTCCATGGTGTCTTTATACAAGATGTTGATGTTGCTGCCGCCGTCTATCAGGACTCTGGAAAAATGAGTAGCTCGCTTGTCCGTGGCAAAGGTGGCGTCCAAAACCAAAGCATAGGAGCCGGGTCTGGGCATTACTTAGGGGTGGTCAGCCCGACTCCAGCTGATGGGCTTCTCAGACCAGTGCATGAACTCTGGTGTGTCAGAAGCTATTGTATTCACCTCCTGTTGCTGCAGCCGTCTGCTGCGTCGATCGTCGGCCTCGCTGGTGAACACGACGTATGCTCCCTGCTCTTCTGGGTACTCGTCTTGCACTGCGCCGACTGGTCTGACCGCCGGCTGCTTGGGCCGAGGGGGAGGCGGCTGCCCAGCAGGTGGGGGAGGCATAAGGTCGTCTCCCTTGGCGATCCTGGTGAGCCAGTGGCATTTCCATGTGGTGTGGTTGGACGGCTTCGCGCCACTGTGGAACTTGCAGGGTCCATCCAGAGTCTGCTCATATGAGAAAGCCGGCTGCCAGTTGGACTTGCTGCCCTTCAGATGTCTGGGCAGAGGCTGCCCTTCTGGCTGTTGATCTTCAACTGTTGCCACCTGCCGACTGGTGGAAGTCGGCGGGGGGCTTTACGCTTGTGGTTGTTCTGCTGTTGACGCTGACTGGTGTCTCAGGCTAGGGTTCAGGGAGCCTGAGGAGCCACCTTGCCGTTTGCGTTGACTTGAATCTCCGTCTTCATGGAGGAATCGGCCATGGCGTATTTGTCTACGATGATCAGCAGCTCGTCGAGGGTTTCCGGCTCATCACAGAGAAGCTTGTGCTTGAGGAGGGTGCCCTCCCGGCATCCTGCAGTGAAGTACTCAATGCCCTGCACCTCGTGCACACCCTCACAAGAGTTGCGGAGCTCGGCCCAACGCGTGAGGTAGTCGCGAGTTGACTCGCTGGGGCCCTGCATGCACAAGGAGGGTTGGCGGGGTTTGGGAGGTCGCTTGTACGTGCTGGTGAAGTTGCGGACGAAGGCGTCGGTGAAGTCGACCCAACTGTTGATGTTGCGGGGTCTTAAGCTGTTCTGCCACATTCGGGCCATGCCCTGGAGCATGAGTGGAACGTACTTCACAGCAACACGCTTGTTGCCGTTTGCTATGCTGACGGCCCTGGAGTAGTCGACCAACCAGTCCTTCGGCTTCACGGAGCCGGTGTACTTGGGTGTGTCTCTGGGGAGCGTGAACCCTTTGGGGAAGGGCTCATCTCGGATGCGGGGGCCAAAACACGGTGGACCCAACTCATCTTCCTCCTCAAGCGCCAGGGATCGGTGGAGACGGTCGATCCGATGGCGGACGTTGTTCTCACCGACTCCCTCTCAGCGGCCAAGGCGGTCGCCGAGAGTCGGGTGATCAACAGGCAGCGGGAGACTCGCCTTTCCCTTCGAGGGGGAGAAGGCGGACAGTCGTCCCGTCGTTCCACTGCTCTTGGGCGGCCGTCTCGGTCATGCTCTATGGTGATGCGAGTCCGGCTGCGGCTGGCGGCCGGCTCCTTGTCTTTTCTTCTGCGGACGCCGCCAGTTGGCGTCCGAGATTCCGCGCCTTGGTCTTGGCGTGGAAGCAGGTTCTCATTCCGTCGGCGCGGCACATCAGTGTGGCAGCCGGCCTCGTTCTGCTCAGCAGCCGCGTCAAGGAGTCGCTGCACGCGCTCCGTCATCAGGCGACGCTCTTCGCCCTCGAACTTGTCCAACTTGTCCACCGCCACCTGGGCGGCTCGAATATTCTCCACAGGTGTGGCGTAGACGGGGCGATTCACCCCGAACAGATCGGTGATAGCCGCACTGCGCTGCTGGACCGTGCCAAGGCAGCTAGGCCCAGCTGGAGCCGGCGTGCCGCCCACCGCGCGGTCCATCTCGCGCTGGTAGGCTTTTGACAGGCGTCTCATGCTGGCCATCTTTTTGGCGCTGAAGGCGGCGTGCCTCCAGCGTCTCGGCATCGGCATCTTCAGGGATGGGCGCTGCCAGGTCTTGCAGCACCGCATGGAGCGGGTCGTAATCACCCCCGCCGGAGTGCTCGCCATGATCGATGACAAGCACTTCCGTGACGGTGCTTCCGCCGCTCTCCGCGCGAGGAAGCGGCTCATCGTAGACCACCACGTTGGTGGGGAACGTGTCGAGTGACACGGTGTCGGAGTCGACCAACATCGGATCAGTGGAGCCTACGGACTCCAAGTCCCCATCCCACTCGCTGGCGATGTGAAGTTGATCGAGGAGGCCCGCGAGGAGGCTCTCGGGGCCGCCTGTGCCCGCGTCGGATGTGGGCTCGTCGGAAAGGCGGACCTCACATACAAGATCGGCGATGCAACTGGCCGCACAGGCGATTTCAGCGCCATGCAGCGCGTCGGCGCAGACTCCGTCTGGCGTGCCGGGCTGGCTGCGCTCGCCAGGGGGGAAGAGGGTTCCCGTCCAGAACAGGTCTCCGGACGACGGTGCACTAGGTCCCACGGTGGGCGCCAAATGTCGGGGTTGGGTGCGACATATGCCAATGGATGGCTTATCATGGTGGGGGCGAGTAGAACGTCGCCGGTGCCTAGAAACGGGATGAGGCGTAGACACGTACGCCGGCGAACTTTACCCAGGTTCGGGGCTCTCCTAGGAGATAACACCCCTAGTCCTGCTCTGCGGGGTCTCCGCATGATCACTAAGGCAAAAGTGAGTACAATTGTGCTCCTCGAGTTGTATCTGTGGACTGGAGGAGGCTAGGCCAGCTCTCTTCCTTCTCTAAGGTCTGGTCTAGTTCTAATGGGTCCGACCCCTTTGCATGGGTTCCCCGGGGGGATTATATAGGCCTACCCCCCGGGGGTACAATGGTAAACCGACTGGGCGCAGGGCCCAGCCGTCAGTCTCTTCGCCCGCCGGCTTCTCCGCCGATTGCTGGGGCCCGCCGGCTGGTGGGCCCTGCCGACTGGTCTGGTACGGAGCCGACAGGCCGTACCCGCCGCTTGCGGGTCTTGCCGGCTGCCGATTACTATAGCCGTGCTTCTAATGACGCAGGCTTGGTCATGGGGTAGTGGCTACAGCCCTGCTACCGGGCAGGCGATTACTGTAGCCACTATCCGTCTCGTCTAGTTAATGGCGCGTGGGACCTGTGGGAGGGGTAGGCCGACTTCCGGGAGCCGGCTCCCTTCGGGTCCGACTGGTGGCGCTCTTGCCGTCTTCTGGACTCTCGCTGACCGGTAGGGCCCATCGTCCGTAGATCGTACCGACAGGCCATCGTGGGTGCAGGTGAAAGCACAAGTGCTCCCTAGGTGGTTTTGGTAATTAATGACAACATATCTCTTGTTGGACTAACGTTTCTATCTAGTATGTTTCAGATAAGTTCAACAATGGAGTGGCATGGACTAAAGGTTGTGGGAAATTCTCCAAGATGCTAAGGACAAAGGATTGGCTAAAGCTTAAAGCTCAAGACTCTTCATTTTACATTTTAGTGATCCAAGATCACATTGAGTCCATAGGAAAAGCCAATACTATCAAGGAGGGATGAGGTGTTGATTAATGAGCCTCTTGCTTCAAGTGCTTAATGATATGCTCCAAAATCCTCAGCTACTTTCCCACTTCCACATATGACCTAAACCCAAGCCAAACTCGGACCTACCGATTATTTCTATCCGGCGCCACCGAGTTTCACTTGTCATAGCCATTGCCAAACCCTAGCAAATCGGTTCTACTGATAGGGATCTCGGTCTCACCGAGATGGGATTGTAATCTCACTGTGTATGTCCATTGCCAAAATCGGTCTCGCCGATCTTGTGCAATCGGTACTACCGAGGTTACAATGCAAACTCACTGTGTATGCTCATTACCAAAATCGGTTTCACCGAGTTTGTGTAATCGGTCCCACCGAGTTTGCCTGACCAACCCTCTGGTTAGCTTATTACCAAATCGATCTCACCGAGTTTGTGTAATCGGTCTCACCGAGATGATGTTATGCCCTAACCCTAACCATATCGGTCCTACCGAGTTGCATGTCAGTCCGACCGAAAATCTCTAACGGTCACTAGGTTTACTATTTCGGTCCGACCGAGTTTGTTGATTCGGTCCCACCGAGATTGGTAAATTGTGTGTAACGGTTGGATTTTGTGTGGAGGCTATATATACCCCTCCACCTCCTCTTCACTCGTGGAGAGAGCCATCAGAACACATCTACACTTCCAACTTATATCTTCTGAGAGAGAACCACCTACTCATGTGTTGAGGCCAAGATATTCCATTCCTACCACATGAATCTTGATCTCTAGCCTTCCCCAAGTTGCTTTCCACTCAAATCTTCTTTCCACCAAATCCAAATCCTGTGAGAGAGAGAGTTGAGTGTTGGGGAGACTATCATTTGAAGCACAAGAGCAAGGAGTTCATCATCAACACACCATTTGTTACTTCTTGGAGAGTGGTGTCTCCTAGATTGGCTAGGTGTCACTTGGGAGCCTCCGACAAGATTGTGGAGTTGAACCAAGGAGTTTGTAAGGGCAAGGAGATTGCATACTTCGTGAAGATCTACCGCTAGTGAGGCAAGTCCTTCGTGGGCGATGGCCATGGTGGGATAGACAAGGTTGCTTCTTCGTGGACCCTTCGTGGGTGGAGCCCTCCGTGGACTCGTGCAACCGTTACCCTTCATGGGTTGAAGTCTCCATCAACATGGATGTAGGATAGCACCACCTATCTGAACCACGGGAAAAACATCTGTGTCTCCAATTGCGTTTGAATTCTCCAAACCCTTCCCTTTACATTCTTGCAAGTTGCATGCTTTACTTTCCGCTGCCTATATACTCTTTGCATGCTTGCTTGATATGTATTGTGAATGTTGAAATTGTGCCTAAACTCCACTTAAACCGAAAAAACCTAAAAACTGCAACTTTAGCATTAAGTGTCTAATCACCCCCCCCCCTCTAGACACATCTACTTCAAGGTCCTACAAGTGGTATCAGAGCTTTGGTCTCCATTGCCTTGGTTTAATCACCATTGGAGGAAGATGGATGTGTCTACTTTAGGGAGTCTTAGACATAGAGTGCCTATTCTTGATGGAGAGTATTTTCATGAGTGGAAAAATGAGATGCTTGTAATTTTCAATCAATGTCATTTGAACAAGTATATTGCTAGCCCTTGTGCACCTCATATTGATCCTTTGCATCCTACCCTAGATGAAGATATTGACATAATTCCCAATCTTAGAACTGTTGAGCTCATCATTAGAGGATTGCCCAAAAATTTGATTGCTAGTTTGCCTACTCTTAATTGTGCCTATACTATATGGAAATTTCTTGAGGAACGATTTCCCGATTATTCCTTGAAAAATTTGGATGAAATTCTCCATAAATCTATTGCCTTGAGTAAGATGAACTCTAGTGATCCTAGTTTTGGTGATTGTCTATTTGAGCTTACCAATCTCAAGCGTGCTAAAGGAGATGTTGGAATCATTATATCCGAAGCTATAAGAATTCATAAAGGTGACCATTTTGATGATCATTTATCTAATGAATTACCCTCTCTAGGAAATGATGAGTCACAAGATCATGGTGAACATGGATACTATGATGATGATGATGATGATAGTGACTTCGATCTTGATGATGCAATGAGACATTTTGGTCTTATGGCAAATCTTCGGGGATATGTGTCAGGAGGAAAGGAATGGGTTCTTGATAGTGGATATACTGATCATATGACTGGAGATGAAGAGATGTTCCGTGAGCTTGCTGAAAATGACGGCCCTCGAAAATATGTCACCTTTGGTGATAATTCAAAGGGTAAAGTGGTTGGCCTTGGTAAGGTGGCCATCTCACATGATAGTTCCATTCAAAATGTCTTGCTCGTTGAATCTCTCGGCTACAACTTACTTTCAGTATCTAGACTTGCTGATTTCGGTTTGAATGTCCTATTTACTGAGGTAGATTGCCAAGTGTTTCGTCGAGACAATCATAAAATGGTCTTTACCGGTATACGTAGAGGTGATCTTTACATTGTTGACTTCTCTAAAAAGGCACAACCTAAAACTTGCTTTATTGTTAAATCCTCAAAAGGTTGGTTGTGGCATAGATGACTAGGTCATGTTGGCATGAGAAACCTTGACAAGCTTATTAAAGGAAATCATATCCTTGGAGTTAACGATGTCATATTTGATAAGGATAGACTTTGCAGTGCTTGTCAAGCAGGTAAACAGGTTGGAGGAAGGCATCCCGTGAAGAACATCATGACCACAAGGAGGCCACTCGAGCTACTTCATATGGATCTTTTTGGTCCCAACGCCTACAAGAGTCTCGGTGGAAATTCTTTTGGTCTAGTTATAGTTGATGATTTTTCAAGATTTACGTGGGTGTTCTTTCTTGATGACAAGTCGCAGGTCCAGAAGATCTTCAAAAACTTCGCTAGGAAGGCCCAAAATTAGTTTGACATGAAGATCAAGAAGGTTCGGAGTGACAATGGAACGGAGTTCAAGAACGCAAATGTGGACACCTTTCTTGATGAAGAAGGGATTTCACACGAGTTCTTGGCTACGTACACACCTCAACAAAATGGAGTTGTTGAGAGGAAGAACCGGACGCTCATCGAAATGGCGAGAACGATGCTTGATGAGTACAAGACGCCGAAGCACTTTTGGGCAGAAGCGGTTGAGACAGCTTGTCATGCAACAAATCGCTTGTATCTTCACAAGCTACTCGGCAAGACGGCATACGAGCTCCTCACCGGTAACAAACCCCAAGTTGGATGCTTTCGAGTATTCGGCTCAAAGTGCTACATTCTTGGCAAGAATCATCATTCAAAGTTTGCTCCTAAATCTCATGAAGGTTTTCTACTTGGTTATGGCTCAAACTCTCACACTTACCGTGTCTATAACAATTTCACCCGAAAGGTTGAAGAGACGGTAGATGTGAAGTTTTATGAATTTAATGGCTCACAAGTAGAGTAATTGCCAATCGATGTAGGAGACAAAGACCCTTCAGAAGCAATCCAAGACTTGTCTATTGGCAAAATTCATCCAACGGAGGTGAAGGAGAGTACCTCGTCCGTCCAAGTGGAAGCTTCTACTTCACGACAAGGTGAACCAAGAATTGATACGGAAGCATCCACAAGTGGGACACACCAAGATGAAGAAGACGAGGAAATGCATCAAGATGAACATCAACAACCCCCTTCTCCACCACGACAAGAGAATGACAACATCAACAATGAAGAAGGCCAAGAAGAAGAACAAGATGAAGAAGATGTTCAACGAAGACCCAAGCAAAAGCTCTCACGAGTTCGAGCAAGAATTGCCAAAGATCATCCCGTCGAGCAAATCTACAATGATATTCAAACCGGGAGAATCACTCGCTCAAAAATTCGTTTAGCTAACTTTTGTGAAAACTATTCATTCATCTCTAGCATTGAACCTATGAAGGTTGAAGAAGCATTGGAAGATCCGGATTGGATAAACGCTATGCATGAAGAGCTACACAACTTTGAGAGAAACCAAGTTTGGACATTGGTTGAGAAGCCTGACAACAACCACAACATCATTGGTACCAAATGGGTGTTTCGCAACAAGCAAGATGAAGATGGACAAGTGGTTCACAACAAAGAACGTCTCGTCGCCCAAGGGTACACAAAAGTCGAAGGTATGGACTATGGTGAGACATATGCTCCCGTTGCTAGACTTGAGTCCATTCGCATCTTACTTGCCTATGCTAATCACCATAATATCACCTTGTACCAAATGGACATTAAAAGTGCTTTTCTAAATGGTGAAATAGAGGAGGAAGTTTATGTCAAACAACCTCCCGGCTTTATCAATCCTAAGAAACCAAATCATGTTTACAAACTTCACAAAGCTCTTTATGGTCTTAAACAAGCTCCTAGAGCATGGTATAAATGCTTGACCAAGTTCCTTATTGCAAGTGGTTTTGAAATTGGTTAAATTGATTCTACTCTTTTTACTAAAAGGGTTAATGGAGAACTATTTGTATGCCAAATTTATGTTGATGATATCATATTTGGTTCAACTAACCCTCTCTTTAGTGAAAAGTTTGGAAAGCTAATGTCAGAGAAGTTTGAGATGTCTATGATGAGTGAACTCAAATTCTTTCTCGGTTTGCAAATCAAGCAAACTAAGGAAGGTACATTTGTCTCTCAAACGAAGTACACCAAGGACTTATTCAAGAAGTTCAATACGCAAGAATGCAAAGGTATGCCTACACCCATGCCTACTAGTGGACATCTTGATTTGACCAAAGATGGTGAACCGGTTGATCAAAAGGTTTATCGCTCTATGATTGGTTCTTTGTTATACCTATGTGCTTCACGTCCCGACATTATGCTAAGTGTGTGCATGTGTGCACGTTATCAAGCTGCTCCTAAAGAATGTCATCTTAAGGCCGTGAAAAGGATAGTGAGATACTTAATTCATACACCAAACTTTGGCATTTGGTATCCTAAGAGGTCTTCTTTTGATCTTGTTGGCTATTCCGACTCGGATTATGCCGGAGACAAGGTTGATAGAAAGTCCACCGAAACATGCCACTCGGTGCCACCGACTTCACAATAGGAAAAATAGTTTGCCACTTGTTCTATATTTCTTCTGATCCAGCTCTACTCAATGAATCTTGTCCTCTACAAGCATCACAATTTTATCCATTGTTTTGTGCTGAGTCTCAAGGACCAAACCTATACGACGGATTCCAGAAAGCCCTTCTTGGAAATTGATGTCAAAGGGGGAGAGAGAGATCACATCAAAGCTTATCACCTGCAAGGAGAGAGATCACATCAAAGCTTATCACCTGCAAGGGAGAAAGTATTAAGGGGGAGAAAGAGATTTCCAGGGGGAGAGAATACTCAAGGATCCCAGATGCTTGATGTTCAAGAGGAGAGATGTCACATGTCTTTTTGGGGGAAAGACATGTTCATATGTGCTTATTTGCATTAAGTCCTATCCATTTGTATCTTTCAACTCTGATTTTCTGTTCCCTATCTTCTCCCAATATCCCATGTAAGATTCAGGGGGAGCAAGACACCTAAGGGAAAGAAATCAATCAAATTCATTGCATATCTTTACTCTTGGGGACATGTTGAATCCAATGTGGTACCTTGTACTCACTCTCTACATGTCATCCCAGTCTTGGTACTCTTGTGGCTTATTTGGTTTGCTCTGGTTAGTGGAGGTACCTGTGTTATCTAACCTTGTTTGTGCAGGTTCATTCCATCCTAAGCCAGCTAAAGACTACAAGGTAAGTGTATGCATCAAAATCATGAGTATGAGGAATTCTTGCTTATGTACGTACTGTTTGCAAGAAGGACTCATGATCATGAAGGTATTTTCCTTGATAATCTTTTGCTCTGATGCATATGGCCAAGATACATGTAACACATTGCCTACTCTGTCATGGTTATGCTCTCACATGCCTCTATATTTCACATTTACATGAGTGCATACATGTAGGGGGGGCCTATGCTTGTTACATGTCCTTCCAAAGCTTTACTTGTTGTTCTTTATATCTTTATCTAAAGCTTTGATGTATGTTGCCATCAATTACCAAAAAGGGGGAGATTGAAAGCACAAGTGCTCCCTAGGTGGTTTTGGTAATTAATGACAACATATCTCTTGTTGGACTAACGTTTTTATCTAGTATGTTTCAGATAAGTTCAACAATGGAGTGGCATGGACTAAAGGTTGTGGGGAATTCTCCAAGATGCTAAGGACAAAGGATTGGCTAAAGCTTAAAGCTCAAGACTCTTCATTTTACATTTTAGTGATCCAAGATCACATTGACTCCATAGGAAAAGCCAATACTATCAAGGAGGGATGAGGTGTTGCTTAATGAGCCTCTTGCTTCAAGTGCTTAATGATATGCTCCAAAATCCTCAGCTACTTTCCCACTTCCACATATGACCTAAACCCAAGCCAAACTCGGACCTACTGATTATTTCTATCCGGCGCCACCTAGTTTCACTTGTCATAGCCATTGCCAAACCCTAGCAAATCGGTTCTACCGATAGGGATCTCGGTCTCACCGGGATGGGATTGTAATCTCACTGTGTATGTCCATTGCCAAAATCGGTCTCACCGATCTTGTGCAATCGGTACTACCGAGGTTACAATGCAAACTCACTGTGTATTCTCATTACCAAAATCGGTCTCACCGAGTTTGTGTAATCGGTCCCACCGAGTTTGCCTGACCAACCCTTTGGTTAGCTTATTACCAAATCGGTCTCACCGAGTTTGTGTAATCGGTCTCACCGAGATTACGTTATGCCCTAACCCTAACCATATCGGTCCTACCGAGTTGCATGTCAGTCCCACCGAAAATCTCTAACGGTCACTAGGTTTACTATTTCGGTCCGACCGAGTTTGTTGATTCGGTCCCACCGAGATTGGTAAATTGTGTGTAACGGTTGGATTTTGTGTGGAGGCTATATATACCCCTCCACCTCCTCTTCACTCGTGGAGAGAGCCATCAGAACACATCTACACTTCCAACTTATATGTTCTGAGAGAGAACTACCTACTCATGTGTTGAGGCCAAGATATTCCATTCCTACCACATGGATCTTGATCTCTAGCCTTCCCCAAGTTGCTTTCCACTCAAATCTTCTTTCCACCAAATCCAAATCCTGTGAGAGAGAGTTGAGTGTTGGGGAGACTATCATTTGAAGCACAAGAGCAAGGAGTTCATCATCAACACACCATTTGTTACTTCTTGGAGAGTGGTGTCTCCTAGATTGGCTAGGTGTCACTTGGGAGGCTCCGACAAGATTGTGGAGTTGAACCAAGGACTTTGTAAGGGCAAGGAGATCGCCTACTTCGTGAAGATCTACCGCTAGTGAGGCAAGTCCTTCGTGGGCGATGGCCATGGTGGGATAGACAAGGTTGCTTCTTCGTGGACCCTTCGTGGGTGGAGCCCTCCGTGGACTCGTGCAACCGTTACCCTTCATGGGTTGAAGTCTCCATCAACGTGGATGTAGGATAGCACCACCTATCCGAACCACGGGAAAAACATCCGTGTCTCCAATTGCGTTTGAATTCTCCAAACCCTTCCCTTTACATTCTTGCAAGTTGCATGCTTTACTTTCCGCTGCCTATATACTCTTTGCATGCTTGCTTGATATGTATTGTGAATGTTGAAATTGTCCCTAAACTCCACTTAAACCGAAAAAGCCTAAAAACTGCAACTTTAGCATTAAGTGTCTAATCACCCCCCCCTCTAGACACATCTACTTCAACGACAACCCTGTCCTGGAAATCATGTTGTTAGACAACGGTGAACCATCGAACTATGAAGAAGCGATGGCGGGCCCAGACTCCAACAAATGGCTTGAAGCCATGAAATTCGAGATAGGATCCATGTATGAAAACGAAGCATGGACTTTGACAGACTTGCCCGATGATCGGCAAGCCATAGAGAATAAATGGATCTTTAAGAAGAAGACTGACGCGGATGGTAATGTGACCATCTATAAGGCTCGGCTTGTCGCTAAGGGTTATCGGCAAGTTCAAGGGGTTGACTATGATGAGACCTTCTCACCCATAGCAAAGCTGAAGTCCGTCTGAATCATGTTAGCAATTGCCACATTCTATGATTATGAGATATGGCAAATGGATGTCAAACGGCATTCCTTAATGATTTCCTTAAGGAAGAATTGTATATGATACAGCCAGGAGGTTTTGTTGATCCTAAGAATGCTGACAAGGTATGCAAGCTCCAGCGCTCAATCTATGGGCTGGTGCAAGCATCTCGGAGTTGGAACATTCGCTTTGATGAGATGATCAAAGCGTTTGGGTTTATGCAGACTAATGGAGAAGCCTGTGTTTACAAGAAAGTGAGTGGGAGCTCTGTAGCATTTCTCATATTATATGTGGATGACATACTATTGATGGGAAATGATATAGACCTTTTGGAAAGCATAAAGTCCTACTTGAATAAGTGTTTTTCAATGAAGGACCTTGGAGAAGCTGCTTACATATTAGGCATCAAGATCTATAGAGATAGATTGAGACGCCTCATTGGTCTTTCGCAAAGCACGTACCTTGACAAGATATTGAAGAAGTACAATATGGACCAGTCCAAGAAGGGGTTCTTGCCTGTATTGCAAGGTGTGAAATTGAGCATGGCTAAATGCCCGACCTGGTTATGAACTGGTTAGCCAAGAGGTAAGACCATCGTGTTCGGGAAGGGAGTGGTCCAATTAGACGACGAGAAGAACTAGTCGAGCTATTCAAGCAAGGGGTCATCCTGCATGTTACTCCAAGTATACGATCGGCCCTTGACAGGGAGTTCCATCAGAGTTTGTGCATGGATGATTTCATTGAACAAGAGCATATCGGCAGCATCACCACCAGGTTTGTTTCTATTAGCCGTGGAGCGAATGAAGTTGAAATCCCCCAATATCAACCAATTTACACGGCTAGGTATATTGAGATCAAACAACCAAGAACTAAAATCCACCCGACGCTGACCAGAACAAGGGCCATAAACATTGACTAAATTCCAGGCTTCATTAGATTGCGTGGAAACAAAAGAAACACCCACAGCAAAGGAGTCAATAAACCATGGTGTGCCCACAAACAGAGAGTTGTTCCAAATTGTGATAATGCTACCCGAAGCACCCATGGAAGGTGCAAACACAAACTTATCAAAGCACTTAGGACAGAAATTTTTAATAAAAGCTAGATCAAACAATTCACGTTTAGTTTCCTGGATACATAGCATCGAACAATCGCTAGTATCAATCGCATTTCTAAGAGCCAAAAGTTTGCTTTCAAAGTTTATGCCTCTAAAATTCGATGATAACACGTTCCAAGATTTATTCATGACGGCCGAGAATATCAGTCTTCAGTAGTAGAAGCCATCTACTGGCCATCCAGCAGCTTCTCCGCGGATAGATCATCAGGAGCAATCCCGCAGCAGCCACCCACATGTTGGATTTCCTCGATTGAGGTAGGAGGCGGGCAGGAAGCAGAGGCCACCTGTGCAGGAGCAGCAGCCATGGAAATGGCCTTAACAGAAGGCAGCACATGAGCTCTCATCCTCGATCTTGTCTGTTTGATGTCATTGGCCTGGTTGACCTTGAAGCCATCGTACTTGTTTGACCTGGTGCTCCTTCTAACCGTAGTGGTGTCAAGGGGCACATTAGCATTACGCGAACTGGTGACCGGAAAGAGAGACGAAGAAGCAAGTGTCTGGAGAGCAGTCCCATGAACAGGTAAAGCAGCAGGAACTGACTGAGATTCGACAGGTTCAGAAATCAAATGTGCCGTCATGGCCTTAAGTCCAGGGGATTGATCAGCCAAGATCCATTCCTCATCGACAACATTAGCTATGCCAGGTACGTCCTCTTGCAGCAAGTTGCGTGGAATAATGTTGGCTCCCATCTGGAAGTGAGCACCAAAAAGCATAGACATGAAATCTGGCTCGGGCACCATACTGGACAACCACACAGCACAGACAGAGTTCAGGTGGTTCTGAATGACCCTGAAGGGGTTAAGTGGGAGCATGACAGTCTCCGGCTGCACATCAGTAAGGGCCCGAGTGTACATGCATTTGAGCATTCCTCCAATCCAAAGCAAAAATTCCTGGTCAAGAGCAACCATGAGATTAACTGAATTGCCACCAGCTCTGAAAAATGCTGAACGTGCCATAGGATTCCCAAGAACAAAACCATCAGCCCAAGCTTTAACCGCCTCAATTTCCTCATCAGACGCCCAGACATCAGACAAATTGTCATGAATGTTATGCTCAGGATCAACACCATCCATCAGGGACGACCCATCATACTGAAAAAAGGTTCTGAAGCTGAAACCTGAATAAGGTGGAGGAATAACTGGCCAGGCACGCCACCCATTTTCCCGAAGCCGTTCCTGTTCATGTGCAGGGGCATTCCAAGCAGCTTCATTCAGCGCCTCCTGTGCAGCCATCTCATCGAGCCTAGCCTTCTGCATAACCAGATCAGGGATGCATTAAGGAGGGGAGGAGCTTCCTCCATGCCAACCAGATCAGGGATGGTGTTTCTGCCATTAAGCACATAGACTGGGACAGACCAAGAGCGGCCAAGTCCAGACAGCAGACCAACTCGAGTGACCAATAGATTGTGTGGAACTTCAACAACATCTTTGATATGACATTTAACTAGAACACGGGCTTTGTTTTGTCCTAGGCGTGGCCACACAAGTAGTTTACCAAAATTAGAGACAACCTTATGAATGTAATGCTCAGTCTGATAATCCATAGGGAAAGCAAGAAGCATAATCCAGACTTCATATTCAAAGGCAGGCATGCGCATATTAAGACCTTCATCATGCGGGACTAAAGAAAAAGTGGAATCATCAATCAAGGCATGAGGCCCCTTCCGAATCGCTGCATCTCTGCTTTCCATATCCGCAGAAACCACACACCCAATGCCAAGCGGATAAATGAAATCATCAAGTAAATCATGCTCTAGATCAACAGTGATAATGCGGCAAACTTCAGCTAGCCAGAACTCCTTCTGATGATCGGGAACGGGGGGATCGACGGAGACGATGGCATACCTATCATGGTTGAGCGGAGGATCATCCACCACCATGACATGGCGTTGAACGTGATGAGTTGGGCCTCTGTCGAAGGTCGATCCCAAAGTCGAACGGGCGCACCGGGAAGTTCGCCATAGCAGCAATCTATTGGCGAAGAGCAGGGGCAGGAACCACCAGCGGCGAGGAGCCGATGGTGGTTTTTGGTGGAGGTGGTAGTGGTGGCGTGCTCGAGGGAGGTGTCTTAGCAGTCGATTGGTGATTCTGGCAGGCGGAATTGACTACATGAGGAGGAGGGAGTCATATCGACAAGCAATGGGAGGAAGCCACGTTCGATAGGCATGAGATATTCTGTTTCCGAACCCAAACCTTGTGTACCTGCGTATCCTGATTAGTACAGGCCATACCAACATCCGCAAGATTATCTTCCATAGAAGATAGCGGGATTTTCCTAGGTAGGATCTCATCAGAAGTAGTTGCACGCGGTTTAATATGTGTCCAGCGCACTTTAGGCAAACCGGCAGCAAAGGTTGGGCTTATGGGCCCTATGGCCAAGGTGTTGACAAAGGAGGCATCGACGAAGCCCAGGGCAGTTGGTGGTCCGGTGTCCATTAGCTGAACAGGCCAAGCAGGTCAATATGGACAAAGAGCGGCCCAATATGCATGGCTCATGATGTGACAGGGTTGGATCAACTAGCTGTAGTGAATCAGATGAATAACACAAACATTTTCCAAAGATATCCCCACACTTTTGACAAAAGATTCCAGTGCAAATTGAAGGTGAGTGGCCAAACCTATCACAACGAGAACAATGCTTAAGCCGTTCATAAATATATTATTTAGTAGATAGACTAGAGAGATCCACCATTAACTTGACACTCTCATTATCATATCCAGCTTGCCAACCATCAAGAATATGGGAAAGTGTTTCTTCAGGAATATCATCCCACAAACCTTGGAAAAAATCGATGCCCACGGAACCATGGTAACGTGACATGAGATCCGGACAGATTCGGTATATTGATGGCCCCAATACGAAAAGGATAAGGATGTTCCCGAGAATCCGACCCCGATAAATTTCCAAAAGAAATCTCCGGTGAGGGGCCGACGCCGGAATGTGCCACCATCACCAAGTGGAACAACCCCAATTTTTGAAAAACCGTGAGTGTTGTTGGATCAATACCATCCTTGGAGTTGGAAGAGAGCCAATTGGATTTAATTGCCGGACCAGGTGAAGATGCCAATCCATTGAGTTCAGTATCCGCATGCCAACCAACAATCTGAGACCGAGAATTTGCACCTCGATGGAGATGGAAATGACATATGAAGTCCGTCCAGATGTGATCTCGTAGGCCAAAAATAAAATGACCCACCCGATTGGAAGCCACCGAGAACCGAAAACGACGATCACCCAGCCGTAGCACATTGAAACCTTCACTGAGACCTCCAATGCAAGATTGTAAGGACAATCCCACCGATTCAACCGAGAGAGGAAATGAGGCCGAGGAGAAGAAAACTTCAAGGAAGAACTCCTTGGAGTTAGTGTTGGGGACGAAATGGACCATAGATCCAAAATGTTTACGCACCTGGTCCTCGACCCTGAGGCCGGGGGAGAAATCCCAATGGAGGAGGCCGTCCATTGGGGGCGCCGGGAGGGGCAACTAGGGCCAAAGGCCGGAGTCGCCATGGGAGTCGCCATGGGGGGTGGGGAGGTGGGAGTCGCCCTCGTACTCGTGGATAAGTGGTTTCGTGGCTCCCCGGAGGGGGCAAGAAGAAGCACGCGAGCCCCTGCACCTTGTAGGGAAAAAGCACCATCAAAATACATGATCCATTCTTGGGGTGATTCCTTGCCGGGGATGGCTGTTTCTATCCTTTCCTCATTAGGGGTTGGCGTCCATTCTGCAATAAACTCTGCCAATGCCCTACTCTAAATAGTTGAAGTGCTCTCAAACTTCAAACCAAAGGTGGATAACTCCAAAGCCCATTCCACTATCCTGCTAGTTGCCTCAGGGTTTTGCAGTATCCTTTGTAACGGAAAACGAGTAACAACCATGATCTCATGGGCCTGGAAGTAGTGGTGTAGTTTCCTTGAGACCATAATGAGACCAAAGATCAACTTTTGCACACCAGAGTACCTCAATCTAGCTCCCTGTAACAAGGAGCTGTCGAAGTACACTGGGCACTGCACCATTTTCTTCCTTGCCATGTCCCTGGGGTAGTTTTCATTGCCGTGCTCACTACTGTCCTGATCCTTCTCTGACTCTGCCGTTCTCTGTTCAGTTTCTGTCTCATCCACCTCTCGTTACGCTATCAAGGTTGCACTAACCACCTAGTTGGTTGCCGCCATGTATAGCAACAATGGTTCTTGGGGTTTGGGTGCACCCAAGGTGGGTATGGACGACACGTAGGCTTTTAGCTCTTGCAAAGCTGCATCTGCTTCCGGGGTCCACTTCATGGGACGTGCCTTCTTCAAAACCTTGAAGAACGGCAGGGCACGCTCGATAGACTTGGAGATGAATCTACTTAGCACGGCAACGCATCCCATCAAGCGCCTCACATCCTTAACTGTCCTTGGTGCTTGGATCTGCTCAATGGCCTTGATCTTGTTGGGGTTGGCTTCGATCCCCCGATTGGACATGAAGAACCCAAGTAGCTTGCCGGAGGGAACACCAAATACACACTTCTCCGGATTAAGCTTCAGATTGATCTTTCGCAGATTAGCAAACGTCTCTTCCAAATCCTGGATAGGAGTGGCCTTATCCTTGGTTTTGACCACAATATCATCCATATAGGCTTCTATATTTCTATGCAACTGTGGCTCAAAACCGATCTGGACTGCCCTTGCAAAAGTGGACCCGACACTCTTTAATCCGAACGGCATGCGGACGAAGCAGTACGTATACCACATGGAGTGATGAATGATATGTCTTCTCTTCATCTTCCTTGGACATGAAGATCTGATGATATTCTGAGTATGCGTCCAGAAAGGAAAGCAAAACACATCCCGAAGTAGAATCCACGATCTGGTCGATGCGCGGCAAGGGAAATGGGTCCTTTGAGCAAGCCTTGTTGAGGTCTGTGAAATCAATGCAAAGCCTCCACTTCCCATTAGCTTTCCGGACCAGTACTGGATTTGCCAACCATGTAGGATGTAGTACTCCCCTGACCAAACCAGCTGCCTCCAATTTCTTGATCTCTTCAGCAATGAACTACTGCCTCTCCAAGGCCTGCTTCCATACTTTCTGCTTGACGGGTTGGGCATGTGGGCAGACCTCAAGGTGGTGCTCAATTACCTCCCTGGGAACACCGGGGATATCAGATGGTTGCCAAGCAAACACATCGATATTCGCTCGCAGGAAGGCAATGAGCGCGCTTTCCTATTTGTCATCAAGGGCGGCGCTGGTAGTTAAAGTACCATCAATGCTAGCCAGCCTTGCTGGGACCTTCTTCACTTGGGGTGCATGTTGGGGAACGTAGTAATTTCAAAAAAATTCCTACGCACACGCAAGATCATGGTGATGCATAGCAACGGGAGGGGAGAGTGTGATCTACGTACCCTTGTAGATCGACAGCGGAAGCGTTATGACAACGCGGTTCATGTAGTCGTACGTCTTCACGGCCCAACCGATCAAGCACCGAAACTACGGCACCTCCGAGTTTTAGCACACGTTCAGCTCGATGACGATCTCCGGACTCCGATCCAGCAAAGTGTCAGGGAAGAGTTCCGTCAGCACGACGGCGTGGTGACGATCTTGATGTACTACTGTTGCAGGGCTTCGCCTAAGCACCGCTACAATATTATCGAGGACTATGGTGGCAGGGGGCGCCGCACACGGCTAAGAATATGATCACGTGGATCAACTTGTGTGTCTCCGGGGTGCCCCTGCCTCCGTATATAAAGGTTCAAGAGAGGAAGAGGCCGGCCGGCCCCTATGGCGCGCCAAGGAGGAGTCCTCCTCCTAGTAGGAGTAGGACTCCTACTAGGAGGGGGAAAGAAGTGGGGAGGGAGAAGGAAAGGGGGGCACCGCCCCCCCTCTCCTAGTCCAATTCGGACCAGGGGGGAGGAGGCGCGCGGCCCACCTTTGGCTGCCCCTCTCTCTCACCACTAAGGCCCATATGGACCATTACTTCTCCCGGGGGGGTTCCGATAACCCTCCGGCTCTCCGGTTTTCTTCGAAATCATCCGGAACACTTCCGGTGTCCGAATATAGCCGTCCAATATATCAATCTTTATGTCTCGACCATTTCGAGACTCCTCGTCATGTCCGTGATCACATCTGGGACTCCGAACAACCTTTAGTACATCAAAACGTATAAACTCATAATATAACTGTCATCGAAACCTTAAGCGTGCGGACCCTACGGGTTCGAGAACAATGTAGACATGACCGAGACATGTCTCCGGTCAATAACCAATAGCGGGACCTGGATGCCCATATTGGCTCCTACATATTCTATGAAGATCTTTATCGGTCAGACCGCATAACAACATATGTTGTTCCCTTTGTCATCGGTATGTTACTTGCCCGAGATTCGATCGTCGGTATCCAATACCTAGTTCAATCTCGTTACCGGTAAGTCTCTTTACTCGTTCTGTAATACATCATCTCGCAACTAACTCATTAGTTGCATTCCTTGCAAGGCTTAAGTGATGTGCATTACCGAGAGGGCCCAGAGATACCTCTCCAACGATCGGAGTGACAAATCCTATTCTTGAAATACGTCAACCCAACATGTACCTTTGGAGACACCTGTAGAGCACCTTTATAATCACCCAATTACATTGTGACGTTTGGTAGCACACAAAGTGTTCCTCTGGCACACGGGAGTTACATAATCTCTTAGTCATAGGAACATGTATAAGTCATGAAGAAAGCAATAGCAACATACTAAATGATCGGGTGCTAAGCTAATGGAATGGGTCATGTCAATCAGATCATTCAACTAATGATGTGATCCTGTTTAATCAAATGACAACTCTTTGTCCATGGTTAGGAAACATAACCATCTTTGATTAACGAGCTAGTCAAGTAGAGGCATACTAGTGACACTCTGTCTGTCTATGTATTCACACATGTATTATGTTTCCGGTTAATACAATTCTAGCATGAATAATAAACTTTTATCATGATATAAGGAAATAAATAATAACTTTATGATTGCCTCTAGGGCATATTTCCTTCAGTCTCCCACTTGCACTAGAGTCAATAATCTAAATTACACAGTAATGATTCTAACACCCATGGAGCTTTGGTGTTGATCATGTTTTGCTCGTGGAAGAGGCTTAGTCAACGGGTTTGCTACATTCAGCTTCGTATGTATCTTGCAAATCTCTATGTCTCCCACCTGGACTAGATCCCAGATGGAATTGAAGCGTCTCTTGATGTGCTTGGTTCTCTTGTGAAATCTGGATTCCTTTGCCAAGGCAATTGCACCAGTATTGTCACAAAAGATTTTCATATGACCCGATGCACTAGGTATGACACCTAGATCGGATATGAACTCCTTCATCCAGACTCCTTCGTTTGCTGCTTCCGAAGCAGCTATGTACTCTGCTTCACATGTAGATCCTGCCACGACGCTTTGTTTTGAACTGCACCAACTGATAGCTCCACCGTTTAATGTAAACACGTATCCGGTTTGCGATTTAGAATCGTCCGGATCAGTGTCAAAGCTTGCATCAATGTAACCGTTTACAATGAGCTCTTTGTCACCTCCATATACGAGAAACATATCCTTAGTCCTTTTCAGGTATTTCAGGATGTTCTTGACCGCTGTCCAGTGATCCACTCCTGGATTAATTTGGTACCTCCCTGCTAAACTTATAGAAAGGCACACATCAGGTCTGGTA
The DNA here is from genome assembly GCF_018294505.1 of Triticum aestivum. Lineage (NCBI taxonomy): Eukaryota > Viridiplantae > Streptophyta > Magnoliopsida > Poales > Poaceae > Triticum > Triticum aestivum. Next base: position 30,070,178 of record NC_057803.1, read on the forward strand.
CACAGCATTGCATACATGATAGAGCCTATGGCTGAAGCATAGGGAACATCTTTCATTTTCTCTCTATCTTCTGCAGTGGTCGGGCATTGAGTCTGACTCAACTTCACACCTTGTAACACAGGCAAGAACTCTTTCTTTGCTTGATCCATTTTGAACTTCTTCAAAATCTTGTCAAGGTATGTGCTTTGTGAAAGTCCAATTAAGCGTTTTGATCTATCTCTATAGATCTTTATGCCTAATATGTAAGCAGCTTCACCAAGGTCTTTCATTGAAAAACTTTTATTCAAGTATCCCTTTATGCTATCCAGAAATTCTATATCATTTCCAATCAGTAATATGTCATCTACATATAATATCAGAAATGCTACAGAGCTCCCACTCACTTTCTTGTAAATACATGCTTCTCCGAAAGTCTGTATAAAACCAAATGCTTTGATCACACTATCAAAGCATTTATTCCAACTCCGAGAGGCTTGCACCAGTCCATAAATAGATTGCTAGAGCTTGCATACTTTGTTAGCTCCCTTTGGATCGACAAAACCTTCCGGTTGCATCGTATACAACTCTTCTTCCAGAAATCCATTCAGGAATGCATTTTTGACATCCATCTGCCAAATTTCATAATCATAAAATGCGGCAATTTCTAACATGATTTGGACAGACTTAAGCATCGCTACGGGTGAGAAGGTCTCATCGTAGTCAACCCCTTGTACTTGTCGAAAACCTTTTGCGACAAGTCGAGCTTTGTAGACAGTAACATTACCGTCAGCGTCAGTCTTCTTCTTGAAAATCCATTTATTCTCAATTGCTTGCCGATCATCGGGCAAGTCAACCAAAGTCCATACTTTGTTCTCATACATGGATCCCATCTCAGATTTCATGGCTTCAAGCCATTTTGCGGAATCTGGGCTCACCATCGCTTCTTCATAGTTCGTAGGTTCATCATGATCTAGCAGCATGATTTCCAGAACAGGATTACCATACCACTTTGGCATGGTTCTCACTCTGGTTGATCTACGAGGTTCAGTAGTATCTTGTCCTGAAGTTTCATGATCATTATCATTAGCTTCCTCACTAATTGGTGTAGGTGTTGCAGAAACAGTTTTCTGTGATGTACTACTTTCCAATAAGGGAGCAGGTACAGTTACCTCATCAAGTTCTACTTTCCACCCACTCACATCTTTCGAGAGAAACTCCTCCAGAAAGTTTCCGAATTTAGCAACAAAAGTCTTGCCTTCGGATCTGTGATAGAAGGTGTATCCAATAGTTTCCTTTGGATATCCTATGAAGACACATTTCTCCGATTTGGATTCGAGCTTATCAGGTTGAAGTTTTTTCACATAAGCATCGCAGCCCCAAACTTTCAGAAATGACAACTTTGGTTTCTTGCCAAACCATAGTTCATAAGGCGTCGTCTCAACGGATTTTGATGGTGCCCGATTTAACATGAAAGCGGCCGTCTCTAAAGCATAGCCGCAAAACGATAGCGGTAAATCAGTAAGAGACATCATAGATCGCACCATATCTAGTAAAGTACGACTACGACGTTCGGACGCACCATTACGCTGTGGTGTTCCGGGTGGCGTGAGTTGCGAAACTATTCCGCATTGCTTCAAATGTACACCAAACTCGTAACTCAAATATTCTCCTCCACGATCAGATCGTAGAAACTTTATTTTCTTGTTACGATGATTTTCAACTTCACTCTGAAATTCTTTGAACTTTTCAAATGTTTCAGACTTATGTTTCATTAAGTAGATATACCCATATCTGCTTAAGTCATCTGTGAAGGTGAGAAAATAACGATATCCGCCACGAGCCTCAATATTCATTGGACCACATACATCTGTATGTATGATTTCCAACAAATTTATTGCTCTCTCCATAGTACCGAAGAATGGTGTTTTTGTCATCTAGCCCATGAGGCACGGTTCGCAAGTACCAAGTGATTCATAATCAAGTGGCTCCAAAAGTCCATCAGTATGGAGTTTCTTCATGCGCTTTACACCGATATGACCTAAACGGCAATGCCACAAATAAGTTGCACCATCAATATCAACTCTGCATCTTTTGTCTTCAACATTATGAATATGTGTATCACTACTATCGAGATTCAATAAGAATAGACCACTTTTCAAGGGTGCATGACCATAAAAGATATTACTCATATAAATAGAACAACCATTATTCTCTTATTTAAATGAATAACCATCTCGCATTAAACAAGATCCAGATATAATGTTCATGCTCAACGTGGCACCAAATAACAATTTTTTAGGTCTAATACTAATCCTGAAGGTAGATGTAGAGGTAGCTGCCGACCGCGATCACATCGAGTTTGGAACCATTTCCCTCGCGCATCGTCACCTCGTCCTTAGCCAATCTTCGCTTAATCCGTAGTCCCTGTTTCGAGTTGCAAATATTAGCAACAGAACCAGTATCAAATACCCAGGTGCTACTACGAGCATTAGTAAGGTACACATCAATAACATGTATATCACATATACCTTTGTTCACCTTGCCATCCTTCTTATCCGCCAAATACTTGGGGCAGTTCCGCTTCCAGTGACCAGTCTACTTGCAGTAGAAGAACTCAGTTTCAGGCTTAGGTCCAGACTTGGGTTTCTTCTCTTGAGCAGCAACTTGCTTGCCGTTTTTCTTGAAGTTACCCTTCTTCTTCCCTTTGCCCTTTTCTTGAAACTAGTGGTCTTGTTGACCATCAACACTTGATGCTCCTTTTTGATTTCTACCTCCGCAGCTTTCAGCATTGAGAAGAGCTCGGGAATAGTCTTATTCATCCCTTGCATATTATAGTTCATCACGAAGCTCTTGTAGCTTGGTGGAAGTGATTGGAGAATTCTGTCAATGACGCAATCATCTGGAAGATTAACTCCCATCTGAATCAAGTGCTTATTATACCCAGACATTTTGAGTATATGCTTGCTGACAGAACTGTTCTCCTCCATCTTGCAGCGATAGAACTTATTGGAGACTTCATATCTCTCAATCAGGGCATTTGCTTGAAATATTAACTTCAACTCCTGGAACATCTCATATGCTCCATGACATTCAAAACGTCGTTGAAGTCCCGATTCTAAGCCGTAAAGCATGGCACACTGAACTATCGAGTAGTCATCAGCTTTGCTCTGCCAGACATTCATAACATCTGGTGTTGCTCCAGCAGCAGGCCTCGCACCCAGTGGTGCTTCCAGGACGTAATTCTTCTGTGCAGCAATGAGGATAATCCTCAAGTTACGGACCCAGTTCGTGTAATTGCTACCATCATCTTTCAACTTTGCTTTCTCAAGGAATGCATTAAAATTCAATGGAATAATAGCACGGGCCATCTATCTACAATCAAACATACATAAGCAAGATACTATCCATGATAAATTTAAGTTCAATTAATCAAATTACTTAAAGAACTCCCACTTAGATAGGCATCCCTCTAACCCTCTAAGTGATCACATGATCCAAATCAACTAAACCATGTCCGATCATCACGTGAGATGGAGTAGTTTCATTGGTGAACATCACTATGTTGATCATATCTACTATATGATTCACGCTCGACCTTTCGGTATCCGTGTTCCGAGGCCATATCTGTATATGCTTGGCTCGTCAAGTGTAACCTGAGTATTCCGCGTGTGCAACTGTTTTGCACCCGTTGTATTTGAACGTAGAGCCTATCACACCCGATCATCATGTGGTGTCTCAGCACGAAGAACTTTCACAATGGTGCATACTCAGGGAGAACACTTCTTGATAATTTTAGTGAGAGATCATCTTATAATGCTACCGTCAATCAAAGCAAGATAAGATGCATAAAAGATAAACATCACATGCAATCAATATAAGTGATATGATATGGACATCATCATCTTGTGTCTGTGATCTCCATCTCCGAAGCACCGTCATGATCACCATCATCACCGGCGCGACACCTTGATCTCCATCGTAGCATCGTTGTCGTCTCGCCAATCTTATGCTTCCATGACTATCGCTACCGTTTAGTGATAAAGTAAAGCATTACTGCGCGATTGCATTGCATACAATAAAGCAACAACCATATGGCTCCTGCCAGTTGCCGATAACTCGGTTACAAAACATGATCATCTCATACAATAAAATCAGCATCATGTCTTGACCATATCACATCACAACATGCCCTGCAAAAACAAGTTAGACGTCATCTACTTTGTTGTTGCAAGTTTTACGTGGCTACTACGGGCTTAAGTAAGAACCAATCTTACCTACGCATCAAAACCACAACGATAGTTTGTCAAGTTGGTGTTGTTTTAACCTTCGCAAGGACCGGGCGTAGCCACACTCGGTTCAACTAAAGTTGGAGAAACTGTCACCCGCAAGCCACCTATGTGCAAAGCACATCGGGAGAACCAGTCTTACGTAAGCGTACGTGTAATGTCGGTCCGGGCCGCTTCGTACAACAATACCGCCGAACCAAAGTATGACATGCTGGTAAGCAGTATGAATTATATCGCCCACAACTCACTTGTGTTCTACTCGTGCATATAACATCAACACATAAAACCTAGGCTCGGATGCCACTGTTGGGGAACGTAGTAATTTCAAAAAAATTCCTACACACACGCAAGATCATGGTGATGCATAGCAACGAGAGGGGAGAGTGTGATCTATGTACCCTTGTAGATCAACAGCGGAAGCGTTATGACAACACGGTTGATGTAGTCGTACGTCTTCAGGCCCGACCGATCAAGCACCGAAACTACGGCACCTCCGAGTTTTAGCACACGTTTAGCTCAATGACGATCCCCGGACTCCGATCCAGCAAAGTGTCGGGGAAGAGTTCCGTCAGCATGACAGCGTGGTGACGATCTTGATGTACTACTATCGCAGGGCTTCGCCTAAGCACCGCTACAATATTATCGAGGACTATGGTGGCAGGGGGCGCCGCACACGGCTAAGAATATGATCACGTGGATCAACTTGTGTGTCTCCGGGGTGCCCCTGCCTCCGTATATAAAGGTTCAAGAGAGGAAGAGGCCGGCCGGCCCCTATGGCGCGCCAAGGAGGAGTCCTCCTCCTAGTAGGAGTAGGACTCCTACTGGGAGGGGGGAAGAAGTGGGGAGGGAGAAGGAAAGGGGGGCGCCGCCCCCCTCTCCTAGTCCAATTCGGACCAGGGGGGAGGAGGCGCGCGGCCCACCTTTGGCTGCCCCTCTCTCTCACCACTAAGGCCCATATGGCCCATTACTTCTCCCGGGGGGGTTTCGGTAACCCTCCGGCTCTCCGGTTTTCTCCGAAATCATCCGGAACACTTCCGGTGTCCGAATATAGCCGTCCAATATATCAATCTTTATGTCTCGACCATTTCAAGACTCCTCGTCATGTCCGTGATCACATCTGGGACTCCGAACAACCTTCGGTACATCAAAACGTATAAACTCATAATATAACTGTCATCGAAACCTTAAGCGTGCGGACCCTACGGGTTCGAGAACAATGTAGACATGACCGAGACATGTGTCCGGTCAATAACCAATAGCGGGACCTGGATGCCCATATTGGCTCCTACATATTCTACGAAGATCTTTATTGGTCAGACCGCATAACAACATACGTTGTTCCCTTTGTCATCGGTATGTTACTTGCCCGAGATTCGATCATCGGTATCCAATACCTAGTTCAATCTCGTTACCGGTAAGTCTCTTTAGTCGTTCTGTAATACATCATCTCGAAACTAACTCATTAGTTGCATTGCTTGCAAGGCTTAAGTGATGTGCATTACCGAGAGGGCCCAGAGATACCTCTCCGACGATCGGAGTGACAAATCCTATTCTTGAAATACGTCAACCCAACATGTACCTTTGGAGACACCTGTAGAGCATCTTTATAATCACCCAGTTACGTTGTGACGTTTGGTAGCACACAAAGTGTTCCTCCGGCACACAGGAGTTACATAATCTCATAGTCATAGGAACATGTATAAGTCATGAAGAAGGCAATAGCAACATACTAAATGATCGGGTGCTAAGCTAATGGAATGGGTCATGTCAATCAGATCATTCAACTAATGATGTGATCCCATTTAATCAAATGACAACTCTTTGTCCATGGTTAGGAAACATAACCATCTTTGATTAACAAGCTAGTCAAGTAGAGGCATACTAGTGACACTCTGTGTGTCTATGTATTCACACATGTATTATGTTTCCGGTTAATACAATTCTAGCATGAATAATAAACTTTTATCATGATATAAGGAAATAAATAATAACTTTATTATTGCCTCTAGGGCATATTTCCTTGAGTGCAGTACCCTTGGATCTCTTCCTGTTGGAACACTCTGGCTTGTCGTTAACGAGTGTCGTGCACTCAAAGGGGCACGCTTCCCGTACTCCTTGCCGGAGGTCCTACAATCCCTCTTCTTTTGTTTGCTTTCCTTGGCGGGAATTGTCGTTGCTGCTGCTTGCACTGCAACTGCATCGTGATACATCTTGTCCATGCAGATAATTACATCCTTCTCATCAGATGGAATCGTGAGGACCCCAAGTGGCCCAGGCATTTTCAAGGTGTTGTAAGCATAGTGGGATGCTGCCATGAACTTGGCCAGGGCTGGTTGTCCAAGAATCCCATTGTACGACAGGGGGAGATCAACCACATCAAACACAATCTTCTCAGTCCGATAGTTCAGTTCTCCCTCAAACATCAACGGCAACGTATGTCACACCCTAGCTAGTTCATGCATTAGAGTGTTGCATCATGTTTATTTTCCCAGAAAACTGAAATGGGGATGACAGAACCCCCAGCACCCCCCTGGAACAACTAGGGTTTACTAAAAACTTTTTCAATGAACCTCAAATGCCCTTCTAAAAAGTCCACCCTTTTTGTTTTGGGTTAAAACCTTTGACAAAAATGGTGCACACTTTTCTAGGACATCATAAGGTCATTGGATTAATTCATTACTAATTGCATTTGGGCAATTTAAATCCTATAAATATTTTAAACTGCCCAAATAATCCTGAGAGTATTTTTAGGTTGTTGAGAATATTTTCAAATGTGCCTCTGAATATTTTTAGGTTTTTCCTAAATGAGATAGTATTTTTACTATTTCAAAACACAAAACAGAATAAATAGAAAACAGAAAAGAGAGAGAGAAAGAAAACTAACCAGGCAAAGCCACCAGCCAGCCCACCTGGCGGCCCAGCACTGTGCTGGCCCGTGCCAGCCAGCTGTTTCGTCCCCGCCAGGCAGGTAGGAAGGTGACGCCGGCGTGCGCGAGATCGCCAGCGTGTCAGCTGCTTGCCGCCCTCGCCCCTGGACACCTGGGCGAGCTCCACGTCGCCGCCCTGACCTCACAGACACCTCGCTCACTCCTCTGCCTCTCTCCCTCGCCCTCTCCCACCATGGCCGACGCCGCCGCGCCCGCGCCACCATGATAGCCGCGTCTGTCGTCGTCCCCGTGCCGCGTCACCGTGTCCACGAGCTCCGCCGTCGTCGACTACGTCGAGCAGGCTGAACCCCGAGCACTCGCCCGCTCTAGAGTCGCCCCGACCCCGTCTTCCCCAACTCCGGCCGCCGGAGATCCCCTTCGCCTTCACCGCAGCACCAGCTCGTCCCCGACCTCGTCGTCTGCCTCGGTGTGATCGCCATGAGCCCAGCTACCTCCCCCCCCCTCTCCATTAACTCCCTCCTGCATCGTGTGCACCGCACCACGCTCACCCGAGCACTCGCCGCTGCTGAGCTTGTCGCCGACGTGACTCCGGCCACCCACCGGCCACACCATTATGACCAACGCACACACCGCACTCGCAGGAGCCCGTAGCACCACTCCACGCGGCTCGACGTGCCCCATAGCCTCGGTTTCGCCCTCGCCCGAACTCCGGCGACCGCCAAGGTCGTCGTCGGCGATGTTTCCAGCCACCCCAGCTCCACCCACTGCCACCACTCGATGCGGCTTGCTCCCAGCTACGCGTAGATGCTCTCCGCCGTTGTTTTGGTCGCCGGAGCACGAAACCCGCGCCACTCCACCACGTCTGGCCTCTCCGGCGGCTAAACACTGGCAAGTTTGACCATGTTTGACCCCGTGTGGGCCTAGGTTGACCTCCCCTGAGTCTATGACAAGTGGGACCGCACTGTTAGTTAACTTAGATTAGCACTAATCAAAATTAGTTAGTTAATTAACTACTGACACGCGGGTCCCGCTAGTTAGGTTTGACCTGGACCGGCCCCGTTGACCACTGACGTCACCCTAACGCAATGCTGACGCAATAACTCAATTACTGGAATTATTCTCATATAGGAAATTCCAGAAAATATTACAAACTTCAAAAATTCATAACTTTTAATCTGTAACTCCAAATGCAAAGATTTATATATGAAATTTGATCAGAAAAATTCAATCTTTCCATATGTAATGGTTTCATGCATGACAAAACACTTTAACCTTTCTGTTTAGGTGAAACAAGCTAATACACTTATAAGGCTTAAGAACATAAGCTTCCATTTGAATCTTTGATTCAAATGGACCCAAACCAACTTGTTTCACATTGCATTAGGCAGGACACCTCATATTGCCATGTCATAGCATGCATCATATTGTTGCATATTGCCATGTGATGATTATCTTCTGTGGTGTCTTTCGTGGTAGGTTCTTCCTCCGAGGATATTTCCGGGTATCCAACTGAAGGGCAGTACCCCAGTACTACTCCATCAGGCAAGCAACCCCATTAATCATATTGATACAATCCCATGTTCTCGCTCCTACTCTCATTTACTACATTAAGACAACAACGTTTCAAACTGTTGTGTGCTACGGTAGTTGAACCCTTATCCTCTGCATGACCTGTCATTGCCACAGTAACTAGATGAAACCCACTAGCATGTGTAGGAGTTGATTGAGCCAGGTATGTGTTTCCTACCTTGCTATGCCTGCTATGCTTAGAGTTGTGTCAGGTTTGGTTCATCTGGGTGATGGGCTAGAGTGAAATGGTTACGTCCGTAATGTGAGGGTTGTGTTGAACATGATTTGGTAAAGGTATCGATGAGAGGCCATGTAGGAGTACATGGTGGGTTGTTTCATTGAGGTCGTCCTTAAGAACTGAGATCTGTATGTGTGATTCAAGAATCAGTTATTACCATGCATTGGGCCCGAAACCAATGGACCCTCTCGGCTTCTTAACCACCCTAGTACTCTGTCCAGGAGTTGCAACTAGTTTATGGTGTTTGTAGGTTATGTGTTGGCGGTCGTGCGTAGCGCTGACCCTAGGGGTGGGCTATGATGCGGTAGATACACCATGGCACGGTGTACCGAGTCACCTGTTTGGTGCCTCAGGAACCCTATTCACATCGTTCGGGGCCGTATGTGGAAACCTCGGCCGGACTCCCTGTGGATGGAACCTGGATAGGCGATAAACCTGAACTAGAGACTTGAGTGTTTAGGTAGGCCGTGGCCGACACCCTCGTCGGGCTTCCGATTGAAGGTTGCCGAGTACATGTCATGTAAGCGACGGTAAGTGGTGAGAGCGTGTATGAAGAAGTACACCCCTGCAGGGTTAACATCATCTATTCGAATAACCGCGTCCGCGGTAAAGGACTACTTGGTTACCTATACAGTTCATAGACAAGTTAATGGTTACTATTAAAAGACTCAAGATAAGTTTGAGTACCCGAGGATGGCCCTTTCGTAGGATGACGAGGGAGGATCCTCGGTGGAGTATTGTGTTGGTGATTAATGGACTCGTGTGCGAAAACTATTTTACAAGTGGTGTCTCGTAGGATAGCTTAGCCAAGAGTCAAAGCTGGCTTGCTGCAATAACTCCACCACCTTCTTGAGAATGAGCATGTATAGTAGGATCTATTGTAAGACTTGCTGAGTACCTTTGTACTCATGTCGCTTTAATTACTGTTTTTAGACGACAACACCGCCCCCTCCGATGGGTTTTATGTAGACCTCGACATCGATGAGTGACTTGCCACCCAGGTGGTGATTCTGGCCATGGAGGGCCCTATGTAGATAGACAGGCTTCGTCAAGCCTTCTTTCTTTCTAGTGTCTGGACTCAGACTTATTTGCTTCTGCATGTGCTTGTATGCTTGTATGATTTGATTGTCGGGTCATGTGACCCCTACCTGTATGAACATGTTATGTATGGCTCTCCGGAGCCTTTAAATAAAGTACTTGAGTTGTAGAGTTTTGCTGTGATGCCATGTTGTATTTACACATATCGAGCATATTGTGTGTATGATTGAAATGCTTGGTATGTCTGGGATCCGACAATCTAGTTGTTTATCCTTGGTAGCCTCTCTTATGGGGAAATGTAGTCTAGTGCTTCCTTGAGCCATAGTAGTCCGCTACAGCCCGGTTCACCGGAGTCCTGCTAGCCCAGCACTACTGCTCATGACACTTGACTGGCCGGCATGTGTTTCACTTTGTTCCTATGTCTGTCCCTTCGGGGAAATGTCACACGGTGCCATCCAGAGTCCTGCCTAGCCTGCTACAGCCCGGGTTCCCCGGAGTCCTGTTAGCCTAGTGCTACAACCCGGATTCACACGCTGCTGACCGACATGCTCGATGTGATTCATGTATGCATGTCCCCATAGGTTAGTGCCACTTTGGGTTCACGACTAGCCATGTCGGCCCGGGTTCTCTGTCATATGGATGCTAGCGACACTATCATATACGTGAGCCAAAAGGCACAAATGGTCCCGGGCCATGGTAAGGCGACACCCGTGGGGATACCGTGCGTGAGGCCGCAAAGTGATATGAGGTGTTACCGGCTAGATCGATGTGACTTGGAATCGGGGTCCTGACAATGTAATCTTCCCCTTAGGATGAATCCTACCGGGATTAACTCCTTGAAACGTGTCGGTGGTCTCTAGCTATTCTTCTCCTCTCTGAAGCTTGCTGATAACTGCTGGGGAAATCAGATTCAACCCGGCCCCGCCGTCCACTAGCATCTTTGTGACCTTAAGGTTGCGAATTATTGGGGAGACCAACAATGGCAAACACCCTACCGCTGTGGTGCAATCAGGGTGACACTCTTCGTCAAAGATGATGGGTGTGCGGGACCATGTGAGCGGTTTCCGGGCCTCTGGCACTGGTTCCATAGCATTGACCTCTCGTGCCCATCGCTTGAGTTGGCGATGAGAGGTGTGCAAAGATGCACCCCAATCAATGCATAGGGCGTCAGTGGCCTTCTGAAATTCTTGCTCACTAGTTTCCTCTTCATCCCCTCCATCATTGGCATCTTCACAGGTTTCCTTCTCTGGGCCCTTTGCGGGCTTTCCTTGGTTCCGAAAGGGTCTACCGGGGTGATTTGCTTCACCACCCCGACCCTTACCACCAGCAGCATTCTGACCTTTCTTCTTATCACGCTTATCATACTTTGTCCTCTGCTTCTTGATGAGCTACTCAACCTGATAACGCTCCTGACACTACAAAAAAAAGACACATCCATGACATTTTCGGCTGAACAAATTTTTTTTCTATCATGCTTGTGACACTTCTATGACGATAATTGTGAAAAAACCCGGTATCATCATAGATGTGGTGGGATCCAACTTCTATGACAAAAAATCATGACAGAAAATGAGCTTTTCGTCCTGGGCGGGCCGGAGACGCAGTTGCATGACATTCTTTGGGCCGTCCATGACGGAGAAAACTGTGGTAGAAGCGAGGGCGAGGAAAATATCAGGTGAGTTCCCGGTTACGGTGGGTGGTCGGGGGTCGAGCGATGCGCGTTTCTCTCGTACGTACGCGCGTGTGTGCGAGGCATTGTGCTCTAACTAAACCCGAGCGATTGCACTGTAGGCTATGCGTTACTAAACCTGAGCGATCGATCGATCCCTTGCTGTTAACTGAACCCCGAGTGATTCCTTCACTACTACTGCTAACTGAAGTCGGTTGATGCTGCCTCTTGATGAACAACGAGCGTTGTTGGGGGTTTGGATGAACAGTTCCCGGTGGGGGGTTGGATGAACAGGACCCCGTGGTAGTAGAGGCCGTTGCTGCTAGATGAACAGTACCCTGATCGATCGAGCCGGTGGAAGAACATGACCCTGTGGATGGCTGGATGAACAGGACCCCATGGAGGGCTGGTTGAATAGTAGCCGGTGGAGGGGTGGTTGAACAGTAGCCGCTGGAGGGCTGGATGAATAGTAGCCCGTGGAGGGGTGGTTGAACAGGACCCCATGGAGAGGGCTTGGTGAACAGTATCCGGTGGAGGAGCGTGCGGTGGAGGCTGGATGAATAGGAGCCCGTGGATGAACAGTTGCAGGTGGAGGATGGAGGAGATCGATGGTGGATGAACAGGAGCCTGTGGAGGCTGGAGGAGGTCGACGGTGGAGATGAACCGTATCCCGTGGAGTCCCATTTTGCGGTACGCCACACCCCTCCCGATGAACAGGACCACCGTTTCGACCGTAGCGCTCCAACACAAGTCTGTTTCCTCCGTTTTGCGGTACGCCACACCCCTCCCAATCAACAGGACCCCGTTTTGATCGTAGGAGATCCGTTTCCCACGTTTTGCGGTACGCCCGACCCCTTCCGATGAACAGGATCCCGTTTTGACCGTGGCCGGTCGAACACAAGGCCGTTTCCTCCGTTCTGCGGTATGCCAGGCCTCGTTCCCATCGGCTATTCCGTCCAAGCCGGTTGGCTCCCGATGAACACGATGACGCATTCCGTTCCGACCCAGCCGGTTGCCTCCCCATGATCATAACGACGCCGCAACTTCTCCGTTCTGCCCCAGCCATGTACACGAGCCCTGGCCGTACGTATGCGCGAGTAGGCATTTGAGACCCCGCCCATATGTACGTATGTGGCCGTATTTTCTTTCTTGCACACTGGCCGTTGTATGTACATGTACATGTACATGCTACGTGCACGCATCTACTATGACACATGCGCGCCTCTACATCGACAGTATGTACGTACACATTCGCGACCAGAATGACAACACTACTTCCGCTTTAACCGGGTGGGTCCTGACTGTCAGGCACTTCCTTGCTTGCGAAGATGTAGCTGGTGGGTCCCAGTAGTTAGGGGGGAAACATTTTTTTCACGAAATACGGTGGCCCGTCCGGTGGGTCCTTGCTGTCAGGTGGAGGAATCATTATTTTTCGTGTAATAAGGAGGCACTTCCTTGCTGCGGCCATGGACCCAGCTGTCAGCCTCTCCACATACAGTACTCTTTTGATGGAAGTCGTTCATTGACCACGTTGACCACGCCGCACCGAGAGCACCAAGGCGGTGGACGACGCCGAGGCCTAGGAAGGGGACGATGCGGAACCGGGGAAGATGCGGCAGTGGATGCCCACGAAGAGAGGAGTACGAGGGTTCACTGGTTCGGCTGCGGTGTGAGCCTGCCATCGCCGCAGGGCCTGGCCAACGGTGGGAGTAGTAGGGGGCTGTGAGGCCTCCACGGCAGCACAGCCAGCCATGGGAGGCCGGAGTAGGCGGCACGACCGGCGCTGCTTTGGGTGATTGGAGCAAGAAGACCAGAGGCTGAAGAAGCACGACGGCCATTGGATGGACATCGTACGATCACTTTAGCTAGAATCATTTATATTGACTAAGTTGACAAAGCCCTTGGTACGCTGAACTTAGTAGGCCCACAGGTCAGCCTCCGAAATGGTGCGCCCCAGATGTCAGGGGGAGGAATCATCTTTTGGGCGGGTGAAGCTAGAATATCCGAGATTGAAGAAGAAGCACGACATTCGTTGGATGGACATCCAACGGCCACTATTGCTAGAACCATGTGTTGCCTATAAGTTGATAAAGCCTTGCATACGCGTCAACTTATTTTTTTAGGGGACGCGTCAACTTAGTAGGCCCACAAGTGTGTGGCAGAAAACTTATAGCCCATTTGAGATTTGTAAGAGTGTACAACCCATTTTTGAATTCTAATGGAATTTACTACATCACATTTACAGTTTGTTAAAAGTACATCCCATTTTCTAGCTAGGACAATGATTAATAATTTCAACCAACCATTCAAAACAGAATTCAATAAAATTTCCCACATTTTGATGGGATCCGAAATATTTTTATCCCGAAATTTCTAGTCGGATTAAACACAATTTCAATATAAATTTGTCTTACGTAAAAATCCAACGAAACATTGCGCGTGCAAAAATTAATGAAATTAAAATTTTCAAAATTCAAAAATAATATTTTATAAACTAATTACGTGTTTGGTGCTTTTTTAGTTACATCCCAGTTTTTATAATTACATCTCATTTATTATTTTATAAAGCCCATTTTCTTGTTCAGCCTAATGCATCTGTAGGATCGAAAGTATGTCTAGAGGGGGGGTGATTAGACTACTTGACCAAATAAAAACTTAACCTTTTCCCAATTTTAGTTCTTGGCAGATTTTAGCTATTTTAGGACAAGTCAAGCAATCATCACACAATTCAAGCAAGCATACAAAGAGTATATTGGCAGCGGAAAGTAAAGCATGCAACTTGCAAGAATGTAAAGGGAAGGGTTTGGAGAATTCAAACGCAATTGGAGACACGGATGTTTTTCCCGTGGTTCAGATAGGTGGTGCTATCCTACATCCACGTTGATGGAGACTTCAACCCACGAAGGGTAACGGTTGCATGAGTCCACGGAGGGCTCCACCCACGAAGGGTCCACGAAGAAGCAACCTTGTCTATCCCACCATGGCCATCGCCCACGAAGGACTTGCCTCACTAGCGGTAGATCTTCACGAAGTAGGCGATCTCCTTGCCCTTACAAACTCCTTGGTTCAACTCCACAATCTTGTCGGAGGCTCCCAAGTGACACCTAGCCAATCTAGGAGACACCACTCTCCAAGAAGTAACAAATGGTGTGTTGATGATGAACTCCTTGCTCTTGTGCTTCAAATGATAGTCTCCCCAACACTCAACTCTCTCTCACAGGATTTGGATATGGTGGAAAGAAGATTTGAATGGAAAGCAACTTGGGCAAGGCTAGAGATCAAGATTCATATGGTAGGAATGGAATATCTTGGCCTCAACACATGAGTAGGTGGTTCTCTCTCAGAACATAAGAGTTGGAAGTGTAGATGTGTTCTGATGGCTCTCTCCTGAATGAAGAGGAGGTGGAGGGGTATATATAGCCTCCACACAAAATCCAACCGTTACACACAATTTACCAATCTCGGTGGGACCGAATCAACAAACTCGGTCGGACCGAAATAGTAAACCTAGTGACCGTTAGAGATTTTCGGTGGGACCGACATGCAACTCGGTAGGACCGATTTTGTTAGGGTTAGGGCATAACGTAATCTCGGTGAGACCGATTACACAAACTCGGTGAGACCGATTTTGGTAATTAGCTAACCAGAGAGTTGGTCAGGCAAACTCGGTGGGACCGATTTGCTCTTTCGGTGAGACCGAAAAGTGACAAAAAGGAAACACTGAATTTACATTGCAATCTCGGTGGAACCGATCCGCTCTTTCGGTGAGACCGAAAAGTTACGAAAAGGAAATAGAGAGTTTGCAATCCCATCTCGGTGAGACCGAGATCCCTATCGGTAGAACCGATTTGCTAGGGTTTGGCAATGGCTATGACAAGTGAAACTCAGTGGCGCCGGGTTGAAAGAATCGGTAGGGCCGAGTTTGGCTTAGGGTTTAGGTCAAATGTGGATATGGGAAAGTAGCTGAGGGTTTTGGAGCATATCACTAAGCACATGAAGCAAGAGGCTCATTAAGCAACACCTCATCCCTCCTTGATAGTATTGGCTTTTCCTAAAGACTCAATGTGATCTTGGATCACTAAAATATAAAATGAAGAGTCTTGAGCTTTTGAGCTTGAGCCAATCCTTTGTCCTTAGCATTTTGAGGGTTCCACTTTCACCATCCATGCCATGCCAATCATTGAGCTTTCCTGAAATAATCATCTTGGAATAGCATTAGCTCAATGAGCTATATGTTGTTATGAATTACCAAAACCACCTAGGGATAGTTGCACTTTCAATCTCCCCCTTTTTGGTAATTGATGACAACATATAGATCAAAGCTTCGAGAAATGATAATAAGCATGAAATGTATCGTCGCTTTGAGAAGTATGTGATAAGTAAGAGCTCCCCCTAAATTTGTGCATATTTAAAATTTGCTTTGGACTGCAAATGCACAAAGAGTTTGAGTCATGGGTTACTCTTCCATGTCACATACATCTTGGTGGAGCGCTTAAAATGATAAGAATGAAATACATGCACTCATCACCAAGAAAAGTGAATGATCACATAAGATAGATAAGATAATAGCATTCACCAAGCATTAAGTGTAGCTTATGATCAAACACATGATCATCAATGTCTCACAGATAACGGCATAGTATCTCAAGCACTCAAAAGCAAACAAAGTTTGAAAAACCACCAAATAAAGCAAGAGAGAGAAAACAACACTCTCTCTCTCGAAGCCTATGATCTATACATTTTTCTCCCCCTTTGGCAACAAGTTACCAAAAAGTTCCTAGAAAATGCATAGTGCTAGATCGACTCTCAGGCTTGGTCTTCTGGTGGTGGTGGAGTCTGGATCACTCCAAGGATGAAGCCTTCTGTAGATGTGGTTGGAGTTGAGGCTGAAGTAGATGCTGGAGCTGGTGGAACTGAAGCTGTAGCTGGTGCAGAAGTGGTGGCTCTGGTGTCAGCAGCTGGCACTGCATATGATCTCTGAGCTCTTGGCACTCTGGCAAATGCATCAGTTGTAGTCTTGCCCTTCCTCTCCTGCATATCATCCTGTAATTGTTCCACAGCAGACTGAATCTCTGTTACTTTGACATCCAAGTCATAGAACTTTTGTTCCATGATCCTCTCTAAGCTCTGCTGATTCTGAGTGAGGGTGGCTAGTCCTTTCTCAATCCTCAGTGTGGATGCAATCAAGTAACTAAGCTGCTCCTGCTTGGTTTTCAAGAAATACTCAGATGCCTCCTCTTGAGTTGGCATCTTGGCAGCTTTCTCCTTCCTTGCCTTCTCTTTATGTGCTTGTGCTTGAGCTGATGATGGTTCATTCTCATTCATCACAACTTGGTTGTCCTCAAAATCTGGATGAATAGGCAAGTGTTCCTTGTCCAACAAGTATGTGCCTGTGCCCATTTTTGAGTTGATTAGCTCCTGAATCTGAGGGGCATAACCACAGCTCCTCTTCTGATCTGCTGCAGTCCTCTTGATAGTTTCTACTATGAGGCTCATGACCTTGAATTTCTGAGGCACATCAAATATATGTAGCAAGTTAATGGCGTGACCTCTGATCATTCTGTGATCTCCAGACTTGGGCAAGAGTGTGTGCCTAAGGATCCAGTTGATCATAGGCAGTCGTAACAACAAGTGTTTTACGGACCCAAGCTTGTGAGTGTCAAGATCATCTACTGGAATCTCCTTGTACATATTTGCCATTGAGTTATGATCCATCTTTTTCTTGGCATAGACATCCAAGTCATCCTCATGCTCCTCTGGGGCATTGATGAGCTGTGCCCACTCAGCAACAGTAGATTGGTACCTCGTACCTTCAGACATCCTTGTGATCCTTCCATCTGGGTAGAAGTGTGTTGTGGAGTAGAATTGCATAATGAGTTCCTCGTTCCACTTTGTGAGCTTCTGCCCAACAAAGTCTGCAACTCCACAAGCACCAAAACTGTCAATCACACCAGGATAGTGTTCCTCATTGTCCTTGATGTACTCCCAATCAACCCATCTCATGTCACAAACTATGGGCTTCTTATCAAGCAGCACTGTCTCAGAGAAATCTTGTTGTTCCTTGGTGTGAAACTTGTAATCAACAGCAGTTCTTCTCCTTGAAGCATACGGGTCTGCTTCTCTCCACTTCCTCAGCCCTGAGTCTCTTCTGAGCTTCATGTCCTCAGCCACAGGATGAGCATCATTGTGGTCTGGGATCTTGGGCTTGAGCTTTCTCAGAACATGCTCTTCATCATCTTCTTCAGCAGCTTCAGGCACTGGGGCCTTGTTCTTTTCAGTTTCAGGTATGCTCCTTGTATTCCTCTTGGGTGCTGACTTGGGCTTGGAGGCAGCTTTGGGTGCTTCTTTGGGCTTAGCCGTGGCAGCCCCTGATCTTATAGCATCACCCATAAGCTTAGGTGCCTTAGGTGCTGGTGCAGCAACCTCTTCTTCTTCCTCTTCTTCCATGATGGAAGCCTTTCCAAGCACTCTGGCTACAGTCTTCTTGACCCTTTCCTTCCTTTTCTTTCCTTCAGCAGCAACTGGCTCTATGGGTGCAGGCTTTTTAGGAATCTGAGTTGAAGCTCTGGCCTTTGGCATAGGCTGCCTACCTGCTAGCCTTTTGATTTTCAAGCCTGGTTTTGTGCTTTGAGCTGAGCCATACTCCTTCTTGAGCACAACTCTCTTTGATGTGGCTTCCTCTTCCTCTGCCACATAATCTTCGTCCTCAGAATCTGAAGTCCTCTTCTTCCTTTGTCTGGTGGCAGCTTTTGGTAAATTGCTTGGGGTGCTCCTGCTGCCTTCATCTGAAGAACTGGAGGGACTAGTGCCCTCACTCATGTGCACCTGCTCTTCTGACATGTTCTGGCTGTCACTCTGATCAGACATGATGTAAAAGCTGACTGCTAACCCTGTGAAGAGTTTATAGATGAGGTAGAGTGGATGAGCATCACAAAATGCAGAGATTTTTGCAAAAGAATGACTCAAAAACTTAGTTTTAGTTTCCCATTGAAATCATCTCGGATCTACCGATTTTTAAACTCGGTGATACCGAAGCAGTTTTTGGAACCTAAACTAGTGAACTCGGTCAGACCGAGTCACAGTTCGGTGGCACCGAGACTGCTAGGGTTTCACAAAGTTCCAAAATCGATCACACCGATTAGTAATTCTCGGTCAGACCGAGTTTCACTTGTGCAATGGCATAAGCCAAATCGGTGGGACCGAGTTTTTCAACTCGGTGGGTCCGAGATGGTTTCGGCGGAAACCTAACCCTAAAAATTTCGAATCAAAACTAATCTACGAACGCATTGACTGGATAGGAGTGTTTCAATCGTGGCAAGAATCATTAAGAACACAATGTGCTAGGAATCAGACGGGGAATAGAACTGTGATCGAGTCCATACCCTAGTTCGGCGGAGACTCGCTACGGCGGCAACGGCGGGGTTGAATTCCGTTGACGGCGATGGAGACCAGCGACTGGAGGCGGCTGGCGGCAAGGAGACGATCCGGAGACCACGATGGCAGAGCAAGCTATCGCGCGGGCGAAGGGGTTCGCAGAAATTTCCAAATTTTTGCCCGTGACTATATATAGACCGACCCTGTCGGTGTGACCGAGTGGAACAACTCGGTGGCACCGAGATGCAAAACTGTAGACAGTTATTGCAACTCGGTGTGACCGAATGGTTCAAATCGGTTGCACCGAGATAGAAAATTCAGATCAACTTAATGATCTCGGTAGGACCAAAAGTAGGATATCGGTCAGACCGAGAATCACAAAGAGGTTTTGGAAGTTTAAGTCTATGACGAATCGGGGACTCCGAGTGCTCCTCACACAGAGTGGTTCGAATCTGACTTGATCAAATTTTGTGATGTAGCATGAATAGAGTTTGAGATGAGAAAAGCATAGATAGCTAGAGGAGGTTCTTAGGCATTCTTGTCCATCCACTTGGCAAAAGGAGATAAAACCAAACAATCAAAACAACAAGTGGATGTCCTCGAATGAGTAAAATATGCAACCAACATGCTCACACAATAAAATGGCAATGGAAATATGTGACAAAGCATGCACAACCAATTCTAGCATCTATCAAGCAATTGGCGATGACTAGGTCATCTATATATGAGTATATTGACTTAGGAGTCAAGTGAGAACACTTGATCATAGGTCATACTCATTGTTTAAGTTCAAGTGGGGTTACCACTTTTATATAAAGCATTGTTGTGTTCACATCTTTAGAGTTGCTTTAGCTCAAGTCTTAGAGTAAAGCTCCCCCTAGATGTGATATCCCCCCTAAGAGGGATGAACTAACCTTGGGTTTTGTTGATGATGACTTCATGTAGATGTTGAAGATGTGGATGCTAAATGTTAATGTAGATCACTTGGAGCTATCCATTTGAGTGAATTGCACTTTCAATACCTACATGGGTTAGTCCCACAAGGAACAAACAAGGATATCCATAGACATAGAGTGATGCACACACAAGATGATGTCCATGAAAACTTTTAGGTTACCTTGTCCCTTGTCTTACCAACAAGAGGGTTTGTGACTCCTTGAACTAGTGCAAGATGTGGAAGTTGATTGCACTTGTTCTTACCAAAATGATAAGAGTGAAGTATGTTGGTGGAGTCACCCTCAAGAACTCTCTAGTTCTTCTTCTTTTGGATCCACACCATCTTGATGGGAATCCTTGGAGTTGTAGTCGTACTTGATGAAGTGGAACTTGAAGTGGTCTTGGCAATCCACTTGACTAAGGTTTTAGGAGCTTCTTCAAATGCATCAATATCCTCTTGAAGCTTGTCCTTGCCTTTTTGCTTGTAGTCTTGTGGTGGAAGATCATCTTGAGCTTGTGTTCCCTTGAAGGAAGTGTCATACTTCTCTTGTTGAGGAACAAACTTTGTCTTGGGGTATTGATCTTCTTCCCACTCAACTCCATTAGCATTGAACTTTCATTCAAAACCAACACCTTGATTCTTCCGGTGCATTCCTTGCTTGCGCACAATTTCCTTGAATTGCTTACTCCCGGCAAGGCTTTTGTACACTCCTTTCTCTATAATTCCCTTCAATAAGCTATTTTCTTGCTCAAGTGTAACTTGGCTAAGAGAATCATTAGTGGAATTAAGAGAGCTACTAGAAGCAACAATATTGGATTTAGCATGATCATTGTTACTACTAGAGGAAGAATCTTTCTTGTTCTTGTTACTAGACTTGACTTGAGGCATGTAAGTGGATAAGAGTAAACGCTTGGCAGTGTAAGAAGAACTTTTCTTGTGGAGATCATCATTGATTGCCTTTAAAAACTCATGCTCTTGCTCAAGATTGAGCTTTTCAAAGCGTAACTTCTCATGAGATCTTAAAAGTTCTCGATGATCTTCGAAGATAGTTTCATTAGCTAACTTAAGAGTGTTTAGTTCTTTAGTTAGATCCTCAATCTTCTCCTTATCATTGTCATCCGTTTTATCTTGATTAGCATGATTAATTGACGTTTCATCATAGTATTCATCACTAGAGTTGTCAACAAGTAAATCATCATCCCCTAACAAGTCATCTTCATCACTATTAAAATCAACATACTCGGGGTGTGTTACCTTAGGACCTTTGGTCATGAAGCATCTTCCAATTCCTTCATTTGGTGAGTCAAATATGTCGTAGGAGTTGGTTGACACAAGTGCTATACCGGCAACACCTTCATCTTGAGTATATTCGGAATTGGAGTGATAACTTCTCTCAGAGTGGTCGTCGGAGTCGGAGCCGGATACCCATTCACCAACATGAGCTTGATGTCTTCGTTTTGTGTAGCTCCTTGATGATTTTTCCTTCCTTTCCGAATCCTTGCTTCTCCGTGAGTATCTTCGTTCATAACGATCATCTCTACTCCTTCTCTCTCTTGGTGGTGATTCTTCTCTTTTGCTTCTTCTTTTTGGAGAGTCTTCTCTTCTCTTGTAGGGAGCCGTACACTCATTGGAATAGTGTCCGGGTCTTCCACAATTGTAGCAGTTTCGCTCTCGACTAGAAGATCTTTTGTCATTGTAGGACCTTGACTTGGAGCTTCTATCTTTGCTTCTACTCTTGTAGAACTTGTTGAAGTTTTTCACCATTAAGCTCAATTCTTCATTGAAGTTTTGTTTCTCACTTGATGATGTAGGGGCTTCACATGAGGCTTTGTAGGCACCACTTGATTTGTTGTGAAGTTCCTCTTTATCCTTAAGTGACATCTCATGAGCAACAATTCTTCCAATCACCTCCGTTGGCTTGAGATCTTTGTAATTTGGGCATCATTTGGATCAATGTGCACACGGTATCATATTTTCCATCCAAGGCTCTTAGAATCTTCTTGATGATGAATCTATCGGTCATCTCTTCACTCCCTAAGCCGGGCAATCTCATTTGTGATGAGAGCAAGCCTAGAGTACATTTCAGCGACACCTTCACCATCCTTCATTTTGAACTTGTCAAGTTGACTTTGAAGCACATCCAATTTGGATTCCTTGACGGAGTCGGTACCTTCATGCATATCAATCAAAGTGTCCCAAATTTCCTTTGCATTCTCAAGACGGATGATTTTGTTAAATTCTTCGGGGCACAATCCGTTGAAGAGAATATCACAAGCTTGAGCATTGTATTGCAACATCTTCAGCTCATCCGCAGTAGCTTCACGGTTTGGTTCTCTCCCATCAAAGAAGTCACCTTGCAAACCAACACACACAATAGCCCAAACGGCGGGGTTATGTCCAAGAATATGCATTTTCATTTTATGCTTCCAACTAGCAAAATTAGTACCATCAAAGTAAGGACCTCTACGGTGATAATTTCCCTCGCTAGACGCCATACTCTCCTAGGTTGTGAAACCAAGGCTATGACCACCAAAAGCTATGGAAATCAAAGCAAATGGAGACCAAAGCTCTGATACCACTTGTAGGATCGAAAGTATGTCTAGAGGCGGGGTGATTAGACTACTTGACCAAATAAAAACTTAACCTTTTCCCAATTTTAGTTCTTGGCAGATTTTAGCTATTTTAGGACAAGTCAAGCAATCATCACACAATTCAAGCAAGCATGCAAAGAGTATATTGGCAGCGGAAAGTAAAGCATGCAACTTGCAAGAATGTAAAGGGAAGGGTTTGGAGAATTCAAACGCAATTGGAGACACGGATGTTTTTCCCGTGGTTCAGATAGGTGGTGCTATCCTACATCCACGTTGATGGAGACTTCAACCCACGAAGGGTAACGGTTGCACGAGTCCACGGAGGGCTCCACCCACGAAGGGTCCACGAAGAAGCAACCTTGTCTATCCCACCATGGCCATCGCCCACGAAGGACTTGCCTCACTAGCGGTAGATCTTCACGAAGTAGGCGATCTCCTTGCCCTTACAAACTCCTTGGTCCAACTCCACAATCTTGTCGGAGGCTCCCAAGTGACACCTAGCCAATCTAGGAGACACCACTCTCCAAGAAGTAACAAATGGTGTGTTGATGATGAACTCCTTGCTCTTGTGCTTCAAATGATAGTCTCCCCAACACTCAACTCTCTCTCACAGGATTTGGATATGGTGGAAAGAAGATTTGAATGGAAAGCAACTTGGGGAAGGCTAGAGATCAAGATTCATATGGTAGGAATGGAATATCTTGGCCTCAACACATGAGTAGGTGGTTCTCTCTCAGAACATAAGAGTTGGAAGTGTAGATGTGTTCTGATGGCTCTCTCCTGAATGAAGAGGAGGTGGAGGGGTATATATAGCCTCCACACAAAATCCAACCGTTACACACAATTTACCAATCTTGGTGGGACCGAATCAACAAACTCGGTCGGACCGAAATAGTAAACCTAGTGACCGTTAGAGATTTTCGGTGGGACCGACATGCAACTCGGTAGGACCGATTTTGTTAGGGTTAGGGCATAACGTAATCTTGGTGAGACCGATTACACGAACTCGGTGAGACCAATTTTGGTAATTAGGTAACCAAAGAGTTTGTCAGGCAAACTCGGTGGGACCGATTTGCTCTTTCGGTGAGACCGAAAAGTTACAAAAAGGAAACACTGAATTTACATTGCAATCTCGGTGGGACCGATCCGCTCTTTCGGTGAGACCGAAAAGTTACGAAAAGGAAACAGAGAGTTTGCAATCCCATCTCGGTGAGACCGAGATCCCTATCGGTAGAACCGGTTTGCTAAGGTTTGGCAATGGCTATGACAAGTGAAACTCGGTGGTGCTGGGTTGAAAGAATCGGTAGGGCCGAGTTTGGCTTAGGGTTTAGGTCAAATGTGGATATGGGAAAGTAGCTGAGGGTTTTGGAGCATATCACTAAGCACATGAAGGAAGAGGCTCATTAAGCAACACCTCATCCCTCCTTGATAGTATTGGCTTTTCCTAAAGACTCAATGTGATCTTGGATCACTAAAATATAAAATGAAGAGTCTTGAGCTTTTGAGCTTGAGCCAATCCTTTGTCCTTAGCATTTTGAGGGTTCCACTTTAACCATCCATGCCATGCCAATCATTGAGCTTTCCTGAAATAATCATCTTGGAATAGCATTAGCTCAATGAGCTATATGTTGTTATGAATTACCAAAACCACCTAGGGATAGTTGCACTTTCAGCATCCCTCCTAGGAAAAAATTGCAGCCCAGTGGGGCAGAGAATAACAAGTTGACCTTGCTTGGGTATTCCTCAAAAAAAGTATAGCTGGGCTAGCCATTTTCAGCTTGAAAAAAATTAATATCTGGGCTGGATATCTTGCCTGGGCTAGACGGGCCATAGCCCGCCCAGTTAATACCCTGCTCTCCTCTGAACAACAATGAAAACATTGCTCTTGTCTCAAAAAGAAAACGCAAACATCGGTCAAGAAAAACTCTGCAGTGCTCACACCTCAAAAACACAAATACTGCTCGAGCTGCTTGGTCCCACTTGTCGGCCGCTCCTTATGCAATTCTCTCGTTTATTGACTACATAGGTTGACAATGGTGTGGGGACGTGATGTCAGGAAACCAGGAGGAAGCAAAAAAAATTACAGTTGTAGTATATAATAAGGAGGAACTTGCGTACGTGCAGCTATGGCCCTAGTGGGTCCCCACTGTCATCCTCTCCAAGTAAAGTCATCTCCTCATTCCTCATGTCTATTGACCATGTTGACAACGCTAGACGGTGGCGCCATTGCAAACGCAACAACTCGAAGGATGACGGAGAGGGCCTCGCGGGCCCTACGGATGGTCTGATACAGTGCCCGCTGCTCATTCAGGAAGCCAGGATCATAGGGCCACATGTCTGCAATGGCATTGTCGTTTGCTTGTTCACCGGTGCTCGTTGACGAGACGGAGGTTGCAGCACAGGTCCTCCTGTGCTGGTAGCTCTTCCGCCATTAGGGCGTCGAAGTGCGGCCGCACCTACTCTATGGTGAACATGGCATGAACCGGCTTAGACAGTGGCACCGGCTCCTGGTCGGAAGCTACGTCCATCGTCTGATTGTCGTCGCTCAGCTCGGTGAGCTCGCTGGCGAGCCACCATGTCCGGCTGCTGGACCGACCCGCTGCCAAGCATGAGTGTGACTGCCCTGGCCCACCCAGACCGCCTCCCTCGCCCGCGCACGCTTTCCACTTGAAACGGTCAGCACCGCCCACCCCGCTTCCCGGTGCAAGCGATTGCTCCGCCTTCAAACGACACAAGTGTCATCCATCCGTCCGTCTGCCACCCACATTAATGATATGCGGTTGCCGAGGTGGCTACTTCGGCGCCACACGTTCATCCCTCCACTGCCCACCATTGCTATATAAACTGCTGCGTTGACCATAGCCGCAGTCATCCGCCTCCGTTCCCTTTCTCCTGTCCACACCACTACTGCTCACCATGGCTTCCTCGCGCTCGAGCGCTCTTCAAGACGGGCGGATGACGGACCACAAGGAGACGGCAGCCATTGCTGCTGACTGCCTAGCCGGCAAGCAGCCAAAGGACGACGACGTCCCAATGGAGAACATGCTAGTGGACGATCCGGCGCCAAACCCCTCCTCCGCGCCATCCTCGCCGGTGCATTGCACCATGACCATCGGCGAGGCTCGTGCCCAATACATAGACACAGTGAGGTAGAAGCATGAGAGCAGTTCCGGGAGGCGCAGGCCGACACCGCCTACAACCACCATCTCCTCCAGGAGCACCTGCAGGCAAAGGAGCAGATCGCCGCGGAGCAGGCAGAGCAGGAGGCGCTGCTCGACTCGTACCGCTCTGCCCGCGAGGGCCACCTCGAGCGCTGGCGGTACCGCATGCGGGTGGCGGAGGCTGTGGTCACCTACAATGAGGGCGATGAAGCGGGCAAGGCGCTGTTTGGTGACAGCGAGGATGAGGCAGAGGACAATGAAAGCTCTGACGAGTCCCCACTCCGCTGGCGTCGATGAGGCCCTGCTCCTCCGAGGCCCCACGATGACAACAATGAGGCAGAGGACACCGCCGGCTCCATCGAGTCCCCGCCCCACCGGCACCGAGGCGGAGGCCCTACTTCACTGAGGCCTCGCCCTTCTAACAATGAGGGAGAGGACATCGCCGGCTCAGCCGAGGCCCCACCCTGCTGGCAACGAGGGGGAGGATTTCCCTACTCCGCCGAGGCACCGCCCCGCTGGCAACGAGACAGAGGACATCACTGGTTCCGTCGAGGCCCCACCCCGCTGCCAACGAAGACGCACCACACTGAAAACGAGGAAGAGTAGAACACGGTAGGTCGCCGCCGCTCGGGTCCAAGTAAGGCCACCGCTGCTACCCTCCGGTTGAAGCCAAGCTAGGCGGGTTGACCATTGATGGCCGATTAGTTCATTGGCGGCGACGTGGAGTCGGAGAGCCATGTTGGAGAAAGACGCTGCTTGTACCCCTTTTTAGTTGAAGAATGTATGAAATGTAATGAAATCCGGCATGTTTATATGAAATCTGACCGTGCATGAATGAATTTAGTTCGACTAGTTCGAATTCTTGTATCACTGACATTGGATGAACATTCAAAACAAAACGTACTAGCATTATTACCAGGGTGATCACCTCGTTTGCAGTAATTTCACATGTACTCCCTCCGGTCCTTTTTAGTTTGCATACAAGTTTTATCTGCAGTCAAAGTATCTCTACTTTGATCGAAGTACAAAGAGTTTGAGCAGCTTTTTAGTCTTCCTATACATTGCAATCAAACACACATGCCTGGCAATTCATAGAGAACATTCAAAACAATCGATGATTATGCATCTCAGCGATTCACATATCAGAGCCAATATTTACTTCACAACTAAAGAATAAAGAAAAATAGATCGACGCTGCTGACAGCAAAGGGCATCCCATTCGAAAATATCAAACGCATGTCTTCTTGCTAACATCAATCAGCAAAATTTGACAAGGTTGTCCCATTCCAAAATATCAAATGCTTGTTGTTTTGCGTACATCAATGAGCAAACTTTGACAAGGTTTTCCCATTCCAAAATGTCAAATGCTTGTTGTTTTGCGTACATCAATGAGCAAACTTTGACAAGGTTTTACCATTCCAAAATATCAAATGCCTACGATTGTGGAATGGGAAGGGTTTGCCATCAGTTCAGACATTGACATGGCACCTCGTGCTAAATAAACCAGTTGTTCTTTTTGTGCAGTTCCACCAAAATCAACCAAATTCGCGCGTAGCTTGTATGATTTCGCCCTTATATGTTGCAATGCCTTGAACATATGGGCACCTTCTTTCTTGTGGTGGAAATGAATGATTCGATGTATTCAATAAACATTTTGTGCAGTTCCCAATGAAATCAAGCTGAGCACCCTTGCTTGCACAAATACAAAAAAGTGATTAGTATAAAGCAAACAGTACTGTGAATTGATAGTTTAAACATGCACCTACATGGTCCATGTAGAGCACACTTTTAAAAAATGGAACTCGCCGGAAAGAATCCTAGAACAACATTGTACTTGTGCATTATAGCAAAAAGATGGAGATATGTCAGTCCTTCTGAGCTGAAGTTAGTTTGGTCTTGTGGGGAGTAATATAACCATCCTTCAACTGCTCCTTCTGATGAGAAGATAGACATGTCTTCTTCATCCTGGCATAATCGGAACTAGTCACTTCATGTACTCCATATTCTTCTTCAGAGGAGGATGATCCTGTTGTGCAAAGACAAGAGGACAACTAAATGCTAGCATCTCTGTTTGCTCGGAAAAAAGGAAAGGAAATATTTAAAACAGCACAGATGAAGCACTTCTCAAGGACAATACCACTTTCTCATGACAGTATCTAAACAATAGCACACCACCAATAGAGGTGACAAAGCTCAATCATATGGATGAAATCCGTGGGCGAGTACCAACCTTTGTCAGGAGGCTTATTGTGTAGAGCATACAGATCAAGCACTTCTCCGGAACCATCTATTGTTATCTACTGTGGTTGCCATGCTTACTGTATACTCCTCGATTAGTTTAATGTTTCCAACATCTTCTTGGGTAGTTCCACTAAAATATATGGTATCTTCAAAGAAGATCCATATTTGCACAAGTAGAGATAATTACATATTACATTAAGAGTGGCATCAAATCAGTGGCAAAACAATTGCTCGTTCCAGCCATAGCAATAAATTAAGATGCAAAACTTTATCATTACTTGTGTCATCACAGTTCCAGTGCTTCATTATAGCACCGGGAGTTGATTTTTGTTTTTCTTCCGCTTGTTCTTCCCGTCATCACTTGGTTCAATAACTGACAAGCTTCGCCTTCAATGTAAGATCTGTCATGTAAATTAGGGAGCACAAGTATAGGACTAAACAATGACATTAATTTTCTGATGAAAGTGGCAAAATACAGGTCAACAGTTGTGAAATATCCTTATCTTACCTCAATGGGATATTACATTGCACATATAGATTGGAAGTCTTGTCTCCATTTGTGTAGTTCACTAAAATCAAGCAACATTACCTTACAAGTAGCACAACATATGAAAGCACACTGCACAATCATGTGAAAGAAAGCTAGTACTGACCTCTCATGACGCGGAATTCAAACAACTGACAAGAAGAAGATATGAACCAAATTTGCCAACATGGATAGGAAGTAAGATCTCCTCCTGTGCAGTTCCACTAAGATCAAATAATCAAGCAATGCTGTCGGTGTGACATTTTGGTTGAACTGCACAAAACACTCTTAAAACAAAAGTGTTTTGTGTAGTGCAACAAAAGGTCACAATAGCAACGAGGTGAAGTAGGTAACCTTGTTTACACAGAGGTGCAAAGGAAACAACTAGTGGTCAATAACGGCGGATGACACAGAAGCCAACAAAAAGAAGCATCTAACGTATCTAAATGGGAAAGAAAGCAAGACAGTAGCATTTCTCAAACGGTGGCATTGATTAATATTAACAGAGAGATTATATTAACAATAAAATTCATTAAACATGTAATTTGCTTTTAACTGCGGCATTGCATCAATTTTCCAGTGGCATTATTAGAGGGTGTTTGTTTACAGGGACTTTTTGGTGTAGGGACTAAAAAAGTCCTTGTCAGTCCCATCTAAAACAAACAGGAGGGACTTTTAGGAACTAAAAGTGGGCATTTGGGAATAAAGAAAGAAGACCCCGAGGGAGAGTCTTTTTGGGACTTTTTCCAACATTTGCCCCTGCCCCAGATCGCACCTTGTCTCTATTAGTTCATTACTAGGGGCAACATGGTCTTTTAGCATGTTATTTAATAACCTCTAGTCCATGTTTAGTCCCTGGAACCAAGCAGGTAGGGACTTGGGACTTTTTAACCAAACAGGGGCCTTAGATTAACAACAGCTAAAGAGTTGCATGGGACAGTGGACGCACCAGCACCATGTGCATCTCCCGGTGTATGAAGGGGTGATGCACAGTTTGTTGCAACAAAGAACAAACAACCAAGGAGCATATTTGTGTTGGTCCTAGTTTTGTTATCTTTAGACACCTTTCCCTATGTGAACACAACAAATCTAGTAATGCTCAAACTCTACAGCCTTGTCCCCCAAAACAAAAAGATCAGTTCATTACAGATGTGCATACTGCGTTTGTCATTGTTTTCCCTTTTCGACCAACGTAGGTGCTGGATAGCCAGTCTGTACTAGTACTTTCCCCCTTCCTTTCCTCTTTGAATCACGTCCTAGATTCATGCTATACACCTTTCCCCACTACGTTCCCCCATTCCTTTCCTCTTTGAACCACGTCTTAGATTCACGCTATGCAACTTTCCCCACTACTTTCCCCCCTTCCTTTCCTTTTTGAACCACGTCCTAGATTCATGCTATACAACTTTACCCACTACTTTCCCCCATTCCTTTCCTCTTTGAACCATGTCGTAGATTCATGCTATACAACTTTCCCCACTACTTTCCTATTTGATCCAACACCTGGATTCGAGTGCAGAAGCGGAAAAAGCCCACATGCAGCTAGAGCAATGCATGTGGAATAAGTAAATTATACCGTAAGGTTCTTGGGGTGTGGTTCGGTGGGCGACCAGAGGCCGTTCGACCCACACTACGTATGGCGGCGAGGAAGAAAGGGTCGGAGGCCCTCCCACGCCGCCGCTGGGTGAAAGAGAACATCTGCGCCGGTGGTGGATTCCCTCCCTCACCGACGGCGACAGCATTAAGCCTCCTTCCCTTCCCGGCAGACGGATCCTGCCGGCTCTTTGACCTGTTGTGAGGGGAGAGAGACAGGCCAATGAAGTCTTGTTTGGATCTGGAGAGGGTGAGAGAGTGTGAAGACAACAACTACAAGCGCTGAGGCTCCAGCGTGTGTGTGTATATATATATATATATATATATATATATATATATATATATATATACCGGAGAGAGTGTGAAGAGTGCAAACCCTAGAAAACAAGCGCCGAGGCTGCAGCGTATACGTGATGAGGTGATTATACGGTCACTACGAGATCGTATAGCTCCATATCCATCCATTTTGACTAGTCAAAGAATCCTCCTGGCACCGCCCCAGATCACTTTCTCTCTCTATCATGCGGGACCTACCTGTCATTGGGTGGAAGAAAGAAGTCGAACAAAAACAAAAATATGCTCAAGTGTAGTTATCCAACCCGAGACCTCAAGTTTGATGAGGGAACAGGCTAACCAGCTACACCGCCCTCCTGTTATGTTCAACGAGAGGAAAATAACCTTTTATACATTCTGCATTCGTGTGACAAGCATTCCGTGTTTTTTTGCGTGCGAGTCATTGGGATTTAAATCATAATCGTGTCATGTGGCTTTGTTGGTAAGGTCTTTTGGGATTTAAAGCAGTGTTGGTGGTACAGAAATAATGTAGCCTTAGTCACCTTACCTCTCTCCACGTAGTACGTTGGGTCCCATCAGTCAGAGGGTGAAACAAACAAATTAATAAGAAAAATTAAAAGCGCCAATGGTGTATCTTACCTCACACATCTCGCTACTTGTGAACACTGTCCAATTGATCCCTCTGTTCGCTCACATACTATTTTAAGTGAATCCTTATTATAACATGCACACAATTTTGGGCACTTGTATTCAACCTAAGTTAGTGTGCCACCATATCTCGTACTACTCCCTCCGTCTAGGTGTAATCAGTCACGTTAGAAGGTGCAGCGGGACCAAGGTGCAAGAAGATTGGAGGAGAAGGAGGAACTTGACCGGTCCTTCCTCCAATCAAAGCCCCGATTTTTGTCTTTAAATGCAACAATTAATACCAACAACTAAGAGATGCCGCTTTAGCTACCATGCAAGGACACGTATTAACTCGCATGCAAGTCGGCTTTGATTTCTTGACTGATCAACGCGTAGTTGCGCTCCATCCATTGGGTTTCCGGGGGAGATAACAAGGCAGAGTAAGCGTTTGGTTACATTGCTTAGTTCCAAACGCCTAACCTTGCCCGGCTAGGCTATAAACTGTTCTTGCTAAGGATCCAAATGCTCCCTAAGTAAACCGCACGATATTCCTATTCTATGAACATGTGTGTGTGCGTGTGTGTGCGTTTAACAACATGTGTGTGTTAGAGAGAGCGACACATCGACCTACTCCTACATAGAGATGGTGTGTAGTGTACGATTTAGCCGCGAGAGTCGGTGCATCCTCTTCCGGGCGTCCGTTCGAGATAGGCGGACCGCTGCCATGCCCGCTCTTGACCAGCCTGGCCCACCCAAAGCCCCTCCATCGCCCGCGCGCGCTTCCCGCCTGAAACGGTCAGCGCGCTCCAAAGAATCGGTGCCGCATTCATGCCCGGGCACAGTGGACGTGGCCTCTCACTGGCGCCTGCGTAGAAGAGAGAAGCGGGTTCAAGAGTGATGGTTGCTTCGTCCGTCCAACTTACTACTGGGTCTATGTGATTTGACGTCTCATTGGTCATTATTACTGACGTAGTAGGACTGTTGGATGTCCCATGCTTTTGGCGAAAGGAGGTACTACTAGATTACAATTTTCTCCATTCTTACAGCGGAGGAGTGCGAGGGCAGTGAAAACACGCAGGCTCAGTGATTACATGGCCCACCTCACATTATCACCATATTTTCTGGACACCGTGCGACACTGATACGTCTCCAACGTATCTACTTTTCCAAACACTTTTGCCCTTGTTTTGGACTCTAACTTGCATGATTTGAATGGAACTAACCTGGACTGACGTTGTTTTCAGCAGAATTACCATGGTGCTATTTATGTGCAGGAGCAAACGTTCTCGGAATGACCTGAAACTTCACGGAGCCACTTTTCAGAAAATAAGAAAAATACCTGCCAAAGATGAAGGCCAGGGGGCCCACCGTCTCTCCACGAGGGTGGGGGGCGCGCCTGCCCCCCTAGGGCGCGCCCCCTACCTCATGGGCCCCCTGTTGCCTCTCCGACTCCAACTCCACCTCCATATATTGAGTTTCAGGGAGAAAAAAATCAAGGAGAAGAAATCATCGTGTTTTACGATACGGAGCCGCCGCCAAGCCCTAAAACCGAGTCCATTCGGGGCTCCGGAGAGGGGAATCCGTCGCCATCGTCATCACCAACCATCCTCCATCACCAATTTCATGATGCTCACCGTCGTGCGTGAGTAATTCCATCGTAGGCTTGCTGGATGGTGATGGGTTGGATGAGATCTATCATGTAATCGAGTTAGTTTTGTTAGGGTTTGATCCCTAGTGTCCACTATGTTCTGAGATTGATGTTGCTATGACTTTGCTATGCTTAATGCTTGTCACCAGGGCCCGAGTGCCATGATTTCAGATCTGAACCTATTATGTTTTCATCAATATATGAGTGTTCTTGATCCTATCTTGCAAGTCTATAGTCACCTATTATGTGTTATGATCTGTTAACCCCGAATTGATAATAATCAGGATACTTACTGGTGATGACCGTAGTTTGAGGAGTTCATGTATTCACTATGTGTTAATGCTTTGTTCCGGTTCTCTATTAAAAGGAGGCCTTAATATCCCTTAGTTTTCGTAAGGACCCCGCTGCCACGGGAGGGTAGGACAAAAGATGTCATGCAAGTTCTTTTCCATAAGCACGTACGACTATATTCGGAATACATGCCTACATTATATCAATGAACTGGAGCTAGTTCTGTGTCACCCTAGGTTATGACTGTTACATGATGAACCGCACCGGCATAATTCTCCATCACTGATCCATTGCCTACGAGCTTTCCATATATTGTTCTTCGCTTATTTACTTTCCCGTTGCTATTGCTATCATCACTACAAAATACCAAAAACATTACTTTTACTACTGTTACCTTTTGCTACCGTTATCACTACTATCATATTACTTTGCTACTAAACACTTTGCTGCAGATATTAAGTTTCTAGGTGTGGTTGAATTGATAACTTAGCTGCTAATACTTGAGAATATTCTTTGGCTCCCCTTGTGTCGAATCAATAAATTTGGGTTGAATACTCTACCCACGAAAGCTGTTGCGATCCCATATACTTGTGGGTCATCAAGACTAATTTCTGGCGCCGTTGCTGGGGAGCATAGCTCTATTCTTTGAGTCACTTGGGATTTATATCTGCTGGACACTATGAAAAATTTGAAAGACGCTAAGACAACAATTTATCCCTCAACTACGAGGGGAGGTAAGGAACTGCCATCTAGCTCTTCACTTGATTCGCCTTCTGTTATGAGTAAGTTTGCGACACCTACACCTGCTTCTGATATTCGTTCTGATATATCGCATGTTATTAATGATGCCACTTCTTCTATGCATGCACTTAGTGATTTTCTCGATGAACAACTTGCTAGGGCTAGAGAGATTGAAAATATTGAATCTGATGATACTGATAAAAGTGATGATGAAGAATCACTTGTTATTCCTAAGGGTTATGTATTTGATCAATAAGCTTCATTAGCTATTTTAGCGTGCCAAAATAGAACTGAACTCAAAATATTATTAGCTAAATGGAGTAAGCAATCTTTAAATGCTAGAATGAAACCTGACCCTGCGTTTGCTACTTCACCTATCTTTGTTGCTGATAAGGATTATGAATTCTCTGTTGATCCTGATATAATTACTTTGTTGAATCTGATCCTTTTCATGGTTATGAATCTGAAAGTGTTGTAGCACATCTTACTAAATTGAATGATATAGCTACCCTATTCACTAAAGATGAGAGAACTCGTTACTTTTATATTCTTAAAATATTTCCGTTCTCATTAAAGGGTGATGCTAAGATATGGTTTAATTCTCTTGATCCTGGTTGTGTGCATAGTCCCCAGGATATGATTTATTACTTCTCTGCTAAATATTTCCCTGCTCATAAGAAACAAGCTTCTTTAAGGGATATATATAATTTTGTGCAAATTGAAGAAGAGAGTCTCCCACAAACTTGGGGGAGGCTTCTCCAATTACTTAATGCTTTGCCTGATCATCCTCTTAAGAAAAATGAAATACTTGATATCTTTTATAATGGATTAACCGATTCCTCCAGAGATTACTTGGATAGTTGTGTTGGTTCTGTTTTCAGGGAAAGAACACCGGATGAAGCTGAAATTCTATTGAATAATATGTTGACAAATGAAAATAATTGGACATCTCCGGAGCCAATTCCTGAGCCTATTCCTAAACCAACTCCGAAGAAGAGGGGTATTCTATTTCTCAGTCCTGAAGATATGCAAGAGGCAAAGAAATCTATGAAAGAAAAAGGTATTAAGGCTGAAGACGTTAAGAATTTACCTCCTATTGAAGAAATACATGGTCTTAATTTACCGCCTGTTGAAGAAACATATAATCCAAATCCTTTACCTATTGAAGAAACTCATGGTCTTGATAACCCGACATAGGTAGTAAAGGTAAATTCTCTCTATAGATATGATAAAGCTGTAATCCCATTTACCAAATTTGCTAGCCCATGCTTAGATGAGTTTGATAAATTTATGGCTAAGCAAGAAGATTTTAATGCTTATTTTGGTAGACAATTGAAAAACAATTCAAATATGCTTGAACACTTGGGTGATTATATGGCTAATTTTAAAGGTGAACTTAAACTTATTAGTAAACATGCTTCTATGGTTACCACTCAAGTAGAACAAGTACTGAAAGCTCAAAATGATTTACTCAATGAATTGAATAGTAAGAATAATGATAATGTTGTTAGAGTTATGACTAGAACTGGTAGAATGACTCAGGAACCTTTGTATCCTAAAGGCCACCCTAAGAGAATTGAGCAAGATTCTCAGAGAAATAATATACATGTACCTAGTTCTTCTAAAAAGAAGAAAAAGAAAAATGATAGGACTTTGCATGCTTCTAGTTATCCTATTGTTGAAACACCTGAGAATCCAAATGATATTTCTATTTCTGATGTTGAAACACAATCTGGTAATGAACATGAAACTAGTGATAATGTTAATGATAATGTTCATGATGATGCCCAACCTAGTAATGATAATGATATAGAAATTGAACCTGCTGTTGATATTGATAAGCCACAATCAAAGAATCAACGTTATGATAAGAAAGATTTTGTTGCTAGGAAACATGGTAAAGAAAGAGAGCCTTGGGTTCAGAAACCCATGCCTTTTCCTCCCAAACCATCCAAGAAAAAGGATGATGAGGATTTTGAGCGCTTTACTGAAATGATTAGACCTATCTTTTTGCGTATGCGATTAACTGATATGCTTAAAACCAATCCTTATGCTAAGTACATGAAAGATATTATTACAAATAAAAGAAAGATGCCGGAAGCTAAAATTTCCACCATGCTTGTTAATTATACTTTTAAGGGTGGAATACCAAAGAAACTTGGAGATCTCGGTGTACCAACTATACCATTCTTGATTAAAAGAAACTATGTTAAAACTGCTTTATGTGATCTTGGAGCCGGTGTTAGTGTTATGCCTCTCTCTTTATATCGTAGACTTGATTTGAATAAGTTAACACCCACTGAAATATCTTTGCAAATGGATGATAAATCAGCTGTTATACCTATCGGTATTTGTGAGGATGTGCCTGTTGTAGTCGCAAACGTTACTATTTTAACGGACTTTGTTATTCTCGATATTCCCGAGGACGATAGTATGTCTATTATTCTTGGAAGACCCTTTTTGAATACTGTAGGGGCTGTTATTGATTGCACTAAAGGCAATGTCACTTTTCATGTTAATGGTAATGAGCATGCGGTACACTTTCCGATGAAACAACCTCAAGTTCATAGTATCAACTCTATTGGAAAAATGCCATCGATTATATTTGGAGGTTTTGAATTTCCTCTTCCTACTGTCAAGAAGTAATATGATATTCTTATTATTGGGGATGTGTATATCCCTGTTGAGGTAACATAGTGTTATTCGAAATTTCTCCAGTTTCATGTTATTCAGAATGAGTTCGTTAACAAGACTTGATCAACCTTGTTAGTGGATTCCTTTTGATGATCATGAGATGGATGAAACTAGAAGACACAACCTTCTGTACCCTCCTTTTACTTTCTGTTATTTATATTAAATAAATTAAAAATAAATATTTTTCTGTCCGTTATCTGATTATCCGTGCAATATAAAAATACCTCGAAAATAAAAGTCCTCCAAATGCCCTGAAATTTAAATATGATTTTTTCTAGAATATTTGAGGATTTATGGAACTGAGAACACACCAGGGGGGTCAACCACCTGCCCACGAGGGTGGAGGGCGCGCCCACCCCTCTAGGGCGTGCCCCCTGCCTCGTGGGCCCACGGTGGCCCTCCTCCACTTATTCTTTCACCCATACACTTCATCTTCCTCCCACAAACACGAATAACCAGCTCAAACCCGAGTCCAAGCTCGTTTTGCTGCCATTTTCGATCTCCTTGCTCAAAGCAACTCTCACAAAACTGCTTGGGGAGATTGTTCCTTGGTATGTGACTCTTCCATTGGTCAAATTAGTTTTGTTCTAGTGCTTTATTCATTACAAATTTTTGCTGCTTAGGTGACCCAGTTCTTGAGCTTGCATGTCAAATTTATATGGTCACAAGTAGTTTTGATGCATGATATAGGCCCTAGGCACTTGTAGGAGTAGTTGCTATCAATATTATTGTCTTTGGTTTACTTTTATTTTGAAGTTACTAAAAAAATTCAGAATTTTTTAGAGGAAGAAATATGCTTAGGAAAATGTTCCAAGGTGGTTCTTCAAGGAAGCAAGGACCCAGGCTTGCAATGCGTGATGCTGATGAAGAGCCACCAAGAGACGCTCCAGTGCGTCCTTGTGAGTGGCCGTCTGAGAACTTTATGGATCGAGCGGGAATTAAGGAAGAATTCAACGCATATTTGTGTAACGCTGATCTTGTGAGCTTTGAGGAAGAGAAGTGCAGCCAGTATCACTATCTCACCAGTACCTTTGTGAGCAGGTTTGAATTTTCAACTTCACGTAATTCTCCAACTGTCCTGTTTGATCTTTATGATAAATCTTACACTATGGGCTTAGAGGATTTTACCACTGCTTGCAAACTTCCACAATGGGGTAGTATAAGGGATCCTCGCAAATCTGAATTTAGAGATTTTCTTGCTAGAATAACTGTGGGGGAATCTAGAGATATTACACAAGCTACCATAAGGAGCATTCACTTTCCTGCTATACATTATTTTACCCTCTTCATAGGTAGATGCATTAATGGTAAAGATTAGGCATGTCACATGTGTGTCCCTGATCTTAGTATTCTTAGGAGTGCTGTGTTAGGAGATATATCATATAATTTGGGAGCCATTGTTGCACGTAGGTTGCATCTTAATAGACTTAATGGAGATTTCTTTGGTGGAATTTATGCAACCCGCATAGCTAATTTTCTTGGTATAGCCATACGCAAAGATGATATTGAATTACCTCCTGCTTATCTAGATTTTAATGCTATGGTTCACCACCAGTTTGTCGAGAGGAACGAATCACCTCTCCAGTATCGACTAATCTTTGACAGAAGTCGCGCTGTCCGTATTACTCTCCCTGCTCCTGCCTTCTTTGATTATCAGGCAAGAGGAGGATATACTATTACCAGAGAGGAGGCAGATGAGTACGAGAGGAGAGAGGAGGCCGCTCATCGCCACGCTGCGGCTCAGCAGGCGATAGCTGCTGCATCGCAGTACGACCCCAGCTACTATTATGGATATCCGCCAGGCCAGCCGTGGCCATAGACCAACTTAGGCCAACAACCTAAGCTTGGGGGAGTACTTATTTCCCATCGACATTACATTTATGTTCACACACTCATTGCTAGATGTCGGTGCTCATACTTTTGCATTGTATCATCCATGCTAGTTTATTTTCCTTTTTATGCTTTCTTCTTGTGTGTTTAATAAACCTTAAGAAAAACAAAAAAAATAGTTGTAACTTTTAGTTAGTTTAATTTCCATGCTTGTAGTAGTAATTAAAAAGAAAACCCAAAAAGATTTATTGTTCTTCTTTTGCTTGTTGGGAGCTTTCCTATGTAAATAGTTTTATTTATTTTATTTTCTTTCGATAAGAGAAGACCATAATTAAATTGTTGAAGTGGCTCTTATATGCATTATTGTTGATCTGACAAAAGAGCCCATATTGCCTTGTCTTTTCCTGTTTATAGAATGCCTGCAGATTCCAGCTTAGTCCAATGCGCACTATTATCATTATTCACATCGTTCGGTCGTGCAAGTGAAAGGCAATTATGACGATATATGATGGACTGGCTGAGATGAGAAAAGCTGGTATGAACTCGACCTCTTTTGTTTTTGTAAACATGATTAGTTCATCGTTCCTGATTCAGCCTATTATGAATAAACATGTTTGCAATGACAACTAGATATCATAGTTTCTTATGTCATGCTTGATTAGCTATGAGTTATAATGGTTTACCATACGTGCCAACATGCTATTAAAATGGTTATGATGTGGTATGATAGGGTGGTATCCTCCTCTGAATGATTTAAGTGACTTGACTTGGCGCATGTTCACACATGTAGTTGAAACAAAATCAACATAGCCTTCACGATATTTATGTTCATGGTGGATTATATCCTACTCATGCTTGCATTCGGTGATTATTAATTTTAATGCATGTTCATGACTGTTGTCGCTCTCTAGCTAGTCGCTTCCCAGTCTTTTGCTAGCCTTCACCTGTACTAAGCGGGAATACTG
Source organism: Triticum aestivum (assembly GCF_018294505.1). Lineage (NCBI taxonomy): Eukaryota > Viridiplantae > Streptophyta > Magnoliopsida > Poales > Poaceae > Triticum > Triticum aestivum. Next base: position 30,109,358 of record NC_057803.1, read on the forward strand.
CTTGTGCATCCAAACTCCTTAAACCCCAAAGTTATTCCACATGAGTCCATTATACCTACCTATATACGGTATCTACCTGCCGTTCCAAGTAAATTTGTATGTGCCAAACTCTAAACCTTCAAATAAATATCCTGTTTTGTATGCTCGAATAGCTCATGTATCAACTAGGGTTGTCTGTATCTTCCATGTTAGGCGGGTTATTCTCAAGAGGAGTGGACTCCGCTCCTCACTCACGAGATAAATGGCTGGTCACCGGGATGCCCAGTCCCACGCTTTATGCAAACTAAATCAAAATAATTGCAAACAAAACTCCCCCTGGGACTCTTGTTAGTTGGAGGCACTCATTGTTTCGAGCAAGCCATGGATTGATGCTTGTGGTGGAAGGGGGGTATAAACTTTACCATTCTGTTTGGGAACCGCCTATAATGTGTGTAGCATGGAAGATATTGAAGGAAATATGCCCTAGAGGCAATAATAAAGTTATTATTTATTTCCTTATATCATGATAAAAGTTTATTATTCATGCTAGAATTGTATTAACCAGAAACATAATACATGTATGAATACATAGACAAATAGAGTGTCACTAGTATGCCTCTACTTGACTAGCTCGTTAATCGAAGATGGTTATGTTTCCTAACCATGGACAAAGAGTTGTCATTTGATTAACGGGATCACATCATTAGTTGAATGATCTGATTGACATGACCCATTCCATTAGCTTAGCACCCGATCGTTTAGTATGTTGCTATTGCTTTCTTCATGACTTATACATGTTCCTATGACTATGAGATTATGTAACTCCCATGTGCCGGAGGAACACTTTGTGTGCTACCAAACGTCACAACGTAACTGGGTGATTATAAAGGTACTCTACAGGTGTCTCCAAAGGTACATGTTGGGTTGACGTATTTCAAGATTAGGATTTGTCACTCCGATCGTCGGAGAGGTATCTCTGGGCCCTCTCGGTAATGCACATCACTTAAGACTTGCAAGCTTTGCAACTAATGAGTTAGTTGCGGGATGATGTATTACAGAACGAGTAAAGAGACTTGCCGGTAATGATATTGAACTACGTATTGGATACCGATGATCGAATCTCGGGCAAGTAACATACCGATGACAAAGGGAACAACGTATGTTGTTATGCGGTCTGACCGATAAAAGATCTTCGTAGAATATGTAGGAACCAATATGAGCATCCAGGTTCCGCTATTGGTTATTGACCGGAGACGTGTCTCGGTCATGTCTACATTGTTCTCGAACCCGTAGGGTCCGCACGCTTAAGGTTACGATGACAGTTATATTATGATTTATGCATTTTGATGTACCGAAGTTTGTTCGGAGTCCCGGATGTGATCACGGACATGACGAGGAGTCTCGAAATGGTCGAGACATAAAGATTGATATATTGGAAGCCTATATTTGGATATCGGAAGTGTTACGGGTGAAATCGGGATTTTACCGGAGTACCGGGAGGTTACCGGACCCCCCCGGGAGGTACATGGGCCTTAATGGGCCTTAGTGGAAGAAGAGGAGAGGCGGCAGGGCTGGGCCGCACGCCCCTCCCCCCTAGTCCGAATAGGACAAGGAGAGAGGGGGCCGGCGCCCCTTCCTTCTCTCTCTCTCTCTTTTCCCACCTCGCGAATCCTATTCCAACTAGGATTGGGGGAGAAGTCCTACTCCCGGAGGGCGTAGGACTCCTCCTGGCGTGCCCTATGATGGCCGGCCGGCCTCCCCCTCTTGAACCTTTATATACGGAGGTAGGGGCACCCCTAGAGACACAAGTTGATCCACGTGATCATATTCTTAGCCGTGTGCGGTGCCCCCTTCCACCATAGTCATCGATAATATTGTAGCGGTGCTTAGGCGAAGCCCTGCGATGGTAGTACATCAAGATCGTCACCACGCCGTCGTGCTGACGGAACTCTTCCCCGACACTTTGCTGGATCGAAGTCCGGGGATCGTCATCGAGCTGAACGTGTGCTAGAACTCGGAGGTACCGTAGTTTCGGTGCTTGACCAGTCGGACCGTGGAGACGTACGACTACATCAACCAAACGCTTCCGTTGTCGATCTACAAGGGTACGTAGATCACACTCTCCCCTCTCGTTGCTATGCATCACCATGATCTTGCGTGTGCGTAGGAATTTTTTTTGAAATTACTATGTTCCCCAACAGTGGCATCCGAGCCTAGGTTTTATGTGTTGATGTTATATGCACGAGTAGAACACAAGTGAGTTGTGGGCGATATAAGTCATACTGCTTACCAGCATGTCATACTTTGGTTCGGCGGTATTGTTGGACGAAGCGGTCCGGACCAACATTACGCGTACGCTTACACGAGACCGGTTCTCCCGACGTGCTTTGCACAGAGGTGGCTTGCGGGTGACAGTTTCTCCAACTTTAGTTGAACCAAGTGTGGCTACGCCCGGTCCTTGCGAAGGTTAAAACAACACCAGCTTGACAAACTATTGTTGTGGTTTTGATGCGTAGGTAAGATTGGTTCTTGCTTAAGCCCGTAGCAGCCACGTAAAACTTGCAACAACAAAGTAGAGGACGTCTAACTTGTTTTTGCAGGGCATGTTGTGATGTGATATGGTCAAGACATGATGCTAAATTTTATTGTATGAGATGATCATGTTTTGTAACCAAGTTATCGGCAACTGGCAGGAACCATATGGTTGTCGCTTTATTGTATGCAATGCAATCGCGCTGTAATGCTTTACTTTATCACTAAGCGGTAGCGATAGTCGTGGAAGCATAAGATTGGCGAGACGACAACGATGCTACGATGGAGATCAAGGTGTTGCGCCGGTGACAATGGTGATCATGACAGTTCTTCGGAGATGGAGATCACAGGCACAAGATGATGATGGCCATATCATATCACTTATATTGATTGCATGTGATGTTTATCTTTTATGCATCTTATCTTGCTTTGATTGACGGTAGCATTATAAGATGATCTCTCACTAAATTATCAAGATAAAAGTGTTCTCCCTGAGTATGCACCGTTGCCAAAGTTTGTCGTGCCCAGACACCACATGATGATCGGGTGTGATAAGCTCTATGTCCATCTACAACGGGTGCAAGCCAGTTTTGCACACGCAGAATACTCAGGTTAAACTTGACGAGCCTAGCATATGCAGATATGGCCTCGGAACACTGAGATCGAAAGATCGAGCGTGAATCATATAGTAGATATGATCAACATAGCGATGTTCACCATTGAAAACTACTCCATTTCACGTGATGATCGGTTATGGTTTAGTTGATTTGGATCACGTGATCACTTAGAGGATTAGAGGGATGTCTATCTAAGTGGGAGTTCTTTAAGTAATTTGATTAATTGAACTTAAATTTATCATGAACTTAGTACCTGATAGTATCTTGCTTATGTATGTTTGATTGTAGATAGATGGCCCGTGTTGTTGTTCCGTTGAATTTTAATGCGTTCCTTGAGAAAGCAAAGTTGAAAGATGATGGTAGCAATTACACGGACTGGGTCCGTAACTTGAGGATTATCCTCATTGCTGCACAGAAGAATTACGTCCTGAAAGCACCGCTAGGTGCCAGGCCTGCTGCTGGAGCAACACCAGATGTTATGAACGTCTGGCAGAGCAAAGCTGATGACTACTCGATAGTTCAGTGTGCCATGCTTTACGGCTTAGAATCGGGACTTCAACGACGTTTTGAACGTCATGGAGCATATGAGATGTTCCAGGAGTTGAAGTTAATATTTCAAGCAAATGCCCGGATTGAGAGATATGAAGTCTCCAATAAGTTCTATAGCTGCAAGATGGAGGAGAACAGTTCTGTCAGTGAGCATATACTCAAAATGTCTGGGTATAATAATCACTTGATTCAGATGGGAGTTAATCTTCCAGATGATTGCGTCATTGACAGAATTCTCCAATCACTGCCACCAAGCTACAAGAGCTTCGTGATGAACTATAATATGCAAGGGATGAATAAGACTATTCCCGAGCTCTTCGCAATGCTGAAAGCTGCGGAGGTAGAAATCAAAAAGGAGCATCAAGTGTTGATGGTCAACAAGACCACTAGTTTCAAGAAAAAGGGCAAAGGGAAGAAGAAGGGGAACTTCAAGAAGAACAGCAAGCAAGTTGCTGCTCAAGAGAAGAAACCCAAGTCTGGACCTAAGCCTGAAACTGAGTGCTTCTACTGCAAGCAGACTGGTCACTGGAAGCGGAACTGCCCCAAGTATTTGGCGGATAAGAAGGATGGCAAGGTGAACAAAGGTATATGTGATATACATGTTATTGATGTGTACCTTACTAGAGCTCGCAGTAGCACCTGGGTATTTGATACTGGTTCTGTTGCTAATATTTGCAACTCGAAACAGGGACTACGGATTAAGCGAACACTGGCAAAGGACGAGGTGACGATGCGCGTAGGAAATGGTTCCAAAGTCGATGTGATCGCGGTCGGCACGCTACCTCTACATCTACCTTCGGGATTAGTATTAGACCTAAATAATTGTTATTTGGTGCCAGCGTTGAGCATGAACATTATATCTGGATCTTGTTTAATGCGAGACGGTTATTCATTTAAATCAGAGAATAATGGTTGTTCTATTTATATGAGTAATATCTTTTATGGTCATGCACCTTTGAAGAGTGGTCTATTTTTGATGAATCTCGATAGTAGTAACACACATATTCATAATGTTGAAGCCAAAAGATGCAGAGTTGATAATGATAGTGCAACTTATTTGTGGCACTGCCGTTTAGGTCATATCGGTATAAAGCGCATGAAGAAACTCCATACTGATGGACTTTTGGAACCACTTGATTATGAATCACTTGGTACTTGCGAACCGTGCCTCATGGGCAAGATGACTAAAACACCGTTCTCCGGTACTATGGAGAGAGCAACAGATTTGTTGGAAATCATACATACAGATGTATGTGGTCCGATGAATATTGAGGCTCGTGGCGGATATCGTTATTTTCTCACCTTCACAGATGACTTAAGCAGATATGGGTATATCTACTTAATGAAACATAAGTCTGAAACATTTGAAAAGTTCAAAGAATTTCAGAGTGAAGTTGAAAATCATCGTAACAAGAAAATAAAGTTTCTACGATCTGATCGTGGAGGAGAATATTTGAGTTACGAGTTTGGTGTACATTTGAAACAATGCGGAATAGTTTCGCAACTCACGCCACCCGGAACACCACAGCGTAATGGTGTGTCCGAACGTCGTAATCGTACTTTACTAGATATGGTGCGATCTATGATGTCTCTTACTGATTTACCGCTATCGTTTTGGGGTTATGCTTTAGAGACGGCCGCATTCACGTTAAATAGGGCACCATCAAAATCCGTTGAGACGACGCCTTATGAACTATGGTTTGGCAAGAAACCAAAGTTGTCGTTTCTTAAAGTTTGGGGCTGCGATGCTTATGTGAAAAAGCTTCAACCTGATAAGCTCGAACCCAAATCGGAGAAATGTGTCTTCATAGGATACCCAAAGGAGACTGTTGGGTACACCTTCTATCACAGATCCGAAGGCAAGACATTCGTTGCTAAGAATGGATCCTTTCTAGAGAAGGAGTTTCTCTCGAAAGAAGTGAGTGGGAGGAAAGTAGAACTTGACGAGGTAACTGTACCTGCTCCCTTATTGGAAAGTAGTACATCACAGAAACCTGTTTCTGCGACACCTACACCAATTAGTGAGGAAGCTAATGATAATGATCATGAAACTTCAGAACAAGATACTACTGAACCTCGTAGATCAACCAGAGTAAGATCCGCGCCAGAGTGGTACGGTAATCCTGTTCTGGAAATCATGCTACTAGATCATGATGAACCTACGAACTATGAAGAAGCGATGGTGAGCCCAGATTCCGCAAAATGGCTTGAAGCCATGAAATCTGAGATGGGATCCATGTATGAGAACAAAGTATGGACTTTGGTTGACTTGCCCGTTGATCGGCAAGCAATTGAGAATAAATGGATCTTCAAGAAGAAGACTGACGCTGACGGTAATATTACTGTCTACAAAGCTCGACTTGTCGCAAAAGGTTTTCGACAAGTTCAAGGGGTTGACTACGATGAGACCTTCTCACCCGTAGCGATGCTTAAGTCTGTCCGAATCATGTTAGCAATTGCCGCATTTTATGATTATGAAATTTGGCAGATGGATGTCAAAACTGCATTCCTGAATGGATTTCTGGAAGAAGAGTTGTATATGATGCAACCGGAAGGTTTTGTCGATCCAAAGGGAGCTAACAAAGTGTGCAAGCTCCAGCGATCCATTTATGGACTGGTGCAAGCCTCTCGGAGTTGGAATAAACGCTTTGATAGTGTGATCAAAGCATTTGGTTTTATACAGACTTTCGGAGAAGCCTGTATTTACAAGAAAGTGAGTGGGAGCTCTGTAGCATTTCTGATATTATATGTGGATGACATATTACTGATTGGAAATGATATAGAATTTCTGGATAGCATAAAGGGATACTTGAATAAGAGTTTTTCAATGAAAGACCTCGGTGAAGCTGCTTACATATTAGGCATAAAGATCTATAGAGATAGATCAAGACGCTTCATTGGACTTTCACAAAGCACATACCTTGACAAGATTTTGAAGAAGTTCAAAATGGATCAAGCAAAGAAAGGGTTCTTGCCTGTGTTACAAGGTGTGAAGTTGAGTCAGACTCAATGCCCGACCACTGCAGAAGATAGAGAGAAAATGAAAGATGTTCCCTATGCTTCAGCCATAGGCTCTATCATGTATGCAATGCTGTGTACCAGACCTGATGTGTGCCTTGCTATAAGTCTAGCTGGGAGGTACCAAAGTAATCCAGGAGTGGATCACTGGACAGCGGTCAAGAACATCCTGAAATACCTAAAAAGGACTAAGGATATGTTTCTCGTATATGGAGGTGACAAAGAGCTCATCGTAAACGGTTACGTTGATGCAAGCTTTGACACTGATCCGGACGATTCTAAATCGCAAACCGGATACGTGTTTACATTAAACGGTGGAGCTGTCAGTTGGTGCAGTTCTAAACAAAGCATCGTGGCGGGATTTACATGTGAAGTGGAATACATAGCTGCTTCAGAAGCAGCAAACGAAGGAGTCTGGATGAAGGAGTTCATATCCGATCTAGGTGTCATACCTAGTGCATCGGGTCCAATGAAAATCTTTTGTGACAATACTGGTGCAATTGCCTTGGCAAAGTAATCTAGATTTCACAAAAGAACCAAGCACATCAAAAGACGCTTCAATTCCATCCGGGATCTAGTCCAGGTGGGAGACATAGAGATTTGCAAGATACATACGGAGCTGAATGTAGCAGACCCGTTGACTGAGCCTCTTCCACGAGCAAAACATGATCAGCACCAAAGCTCCATGGGTGTTAGAATCATTACTGTGTAATCTAGATTATTGACTCTAGTGCAAGTGGGAGACTGAAGGAAATATGCCCTAGAGGCAATAATAAAGTTATTATTTATTTCCTTATATCATGATAAAAGTTTATTATTCATGCTAGAATTGTATTAACCGGAAACATAATACATGTGTGAATACATAGACAAACAGAGTGTCACTAGTATGCCTCTACTTGACTAGCTCGTTAATCAAAGATGGTTATGTTTCCTAACCATGGACAAAGAGTTGTCATTTGATTAACGGGATCACATCATTAGTTGAATGATCTGATTGACATGACCCATTCCATTAGCTTAGCACCCGATCGTTTAGTATGTTGCTATTGCTTTCTTCATGACTTATACATGTTCCTATGACTATGAGATTATGTAACTCCCGTGTGCCGGAGGAACACTTTGTGTGCTACCAAACGTCACAACGTAACTGGGTGATTATAAAGGTGCTCTACAGGTGTCTCCAAAGGTACATGTTGGGTTGACGTATTTCGAGATTAGGATTTGTCACTCCGATCATCGGAGAGGTATCTCTGGGCCCTCTCGGTAATGCACATCACTTAAGCCTTGCAAGCATTGCAACTAATGAGTTAGTTGCGGGATGATGTATTACGGAACGAGTAAAGAGACTTGCCGGTAACGAGATTGAACTAGGTATTGGATACCGACGATCGAATCTCGGGCAAGTAACATACTGATGACAAAGGGAACAACGTATGTTGTTATGCGGTCTGACCGATAAAAGATCTTCGTAGAATATGTAGGAACCAATATGAGCATCCAGGTTCCGCTATTGGTTATTGACCGGAGACGTGTCTCGGTCATGTCTACATTGTTCTCGAACCCGTAGGGTCCGCACGCTTAAGGTTACGATGACAGTTATATTATGAGTTTATGCATTTTGATGTACCGAAGTTTGTTCGGAGTCCCGGATGTGATCACGGACATGACGAGGAGTCTCGAAATGGTCGAGACATAAAGATTGATATATTGGAAGCCTATATTTGGATATTGGAAGTGTTCCGGGTGAAATCGGGATTTTACCGGCGTACCGGGAGGTTACCGGAACCCCCCGGGAGGTACATGGGCCTTAATGGGCCTTAGTGGAAGAAGAGGAGAGGCGGCCAGGGCTGGGCCGCGCACCCCTCCCCCCTAGTCCGAATAGGACAAGGAGAGAGGGGGCCGGCGCCCCTTCCTTCTCTCTCTCTCTTTTCCCACCTCGCGAATCCTATTCCAACTAGGATTGGGGGATAAGTCCTACTCCCGGAGGGAGTAGGACTCCTCCTGGCGCGCCCTATGATGGCCGGCCGGCTTCCCCCTCTTGAACCTTTATATACGGAGGCAGGGGCACCCCTAGAGACACAAGTTGATCCACGTGATCATATTCTTAGCCGTGTGCAGTGCCCCCTTCCACCATAGTCCTCGATAATATTGTAGCGGTGCTTAGGCGAAGCCCTGCGACGGTAGTACATCAAGATCGTCACCACGCCGTTGTGCTGACGGAACTCTTCCCCGACACTTTGCTGGATCGGAGTCCGGGGATCGTCATCGAGCTGAACGTGTGCTAGAACTCGGAGGTACCGTAGTTTTGGTGCTTGATCGGTCGGACCGTGGAGACGTACGACTACATCAACCAAACACTTCCGTTGTCGATCTACAAGGGTACGTAGATCACACTCTCCCCTCTCGTTGCTATGCATCACCATGATCTTGCGTGTGCGTAGGAATTTTTTTTGAAATTACTACGTTCCCCAACAGATATCGCCATCTCTTGGTTGTTATGTTGACAATGAAAGTATACCGCTCAAAATATTATTCACCTCTGTTTCAAAACCGAGCTCTGGTACCTCTACAAATCCCTGCTTCCCTCTACGAAGGGCCTATCTATTTACTTTTATGCTGAGTCATCATCCTCTTAATAAAAATCACCAGTTGGAGAGCACCGCTATCATTTGCATTCATTACTGTTAGTTTACATTGAGTATGACTTGACTGGATCTCTTCTACCATGAATTACAATGTCTAGTCAGTCCTTGGTCTTTAAAGGTGCTCTGCATTTATGTTTTGTGATCTCAGAAAGGGCTAGCGAGATACCACCTTGTTATATCATATTATGATTGTTTTGAGAAAGTGTAGTCATCCGAGATTTATTATTATGGCTCGCTAGTTGATTATGCTATTGATATGAGTAAGCTTAAGACCTATGTGTTATTGCAAATGTGGTTAGTTATAATCTTTGCTGAAAACTTGAATGCTGGCTTTACATATTTACAACAACAAGAGCAAACAGAGTTTGTAAAAGTTTTTCTTTATCACTTTCAGTTTGTCAACTGAATTGCTTGAGGACAAGCAAAGGTTTAAGCTTGGGGGAGTTGATACGTCTCCAACGTAACTACTTTTCCAAAAACTTTTGCCCTTGTTTTGGACTCTAACTTGCATGATTTGAATGGAACTAACCTGGACTCTACCATGGTGTTATTTATGTGCAGGAGCAAATGTTCTCCGAATGACCTGAAACTTCACGGAGCCACTTTTCAGAAAATAAGAAAAATAACTGCAAAAGATGAAGGCCTGGGGGGCCACCGTCTCTCCACGAGGGTGGGGGGCGCCTGCCCCCCTACCTCATGGGCCCCCTGTTGCCTCTCCGACTCCAACTCCACCTCCATATATTGAGTTTCATGGAGAGAAAAATCAAGGAGAAGAAATCATCGCATTTTACGATATGGAGCCGTCGCCAAGCCCTAAAACCTCTTGGGAGGGCTGATCTGGAGTCCGTTTGGGGCTCCCGAGAGAGGAATCCGTCGCCATCGTCATCACCAACCATCCTCCATCACCAATTTCATGATGCTCACCGCCGTGCGTGAGTAATTCCATCGTAGGCTTGCTGGATGGTGATGGGTTGGATGAGATCTATCATGTAATCGAGTTAGTTATGTTAGGGTTTGATCCCTAGTGTCCACTATGTTCTGAGATTGATGTTGCTATGACTTTGCTATGCTTAATGCTTGTCACTAGGGCCCGAGTGCCATGATTTCAGATCTGAACCTATTATGTTTTCGTCAATATATGAGTGTTCTTGATCCTATCTTGCAAGTCTATAGTCACCTATTATGTGTTATGATCCGTTAACCCCGAAGTGACAATAATTGGGATACTTACCGGTGATGACCGTAGTTTGAGGAGTTCATGTATTCACTATGTGTTAATGCTTTGTTCCGGTTCTCTATTAAAAGGAGGCCTTAATATCCCTTAGTTTCCATAAGGACCCTGCTGCCACGGGATGGTAGGACAAAAGATGCCATGCAAGTTCTTTAACATAAGCATGTATGACTATATTCGGAATACATGCCTACATTATATCAATGAACTGGAGCTAGTTCTGTGTCACCCTAGGTTATGACTGTTACATGATGGACCGCATCCGGCATAATTCTCCATCACTGATCCATTGCCTACGAGCTTTCCATATATTGTTCTTCGCTTATTTACTTTCCCGTTGCTATTGCTATCATCACTACAAAATACCAAAAACATTACTTTTACTACTGTTACCTTTTGCTACCGTTATCACTACTATCATATTACTTTGCTACTAAACACTTTGCTGCAGATATTAAGTTTCCAAGTGTGGTTGAATTGACAACTCAGCTGCTAATACTTGAGAATATTCTTTGGCTCCCCTTGTGTCAAATCAATAAATTTGGGTTGAATACTCTACCCTCGAAAACTGTTGCGATCCCATATACTTGTGGGTTATCAGACACCTAACTCTTTACATGGTACTACTACTAGTATAGTATGTACTGTAATTTATCAGCTAGATAAATTGGTACAATGCTATGAAGCTTCCAGCTTCTGATTCATGTATCTTGCGTCCAAGGTTTCCCGTTGCAACATTTCATCAAATACAAAGGAGACTAACATGCATGCTATGGCATCTCAATGATTGACAGATCATAGCCAATATGTACTCCCTCCGTTCCAAAATAAGTGTCTAAACTTTATGCAAACTTTGTACTACTACTAAAGTTGACACTTATTTTGGAACAGAGACAACTAAAGAAAAAAATGATCCATGCAGTCCCTAGCCCTTGAACCGTAAACCCTAACCAGGCTTTAATTTGCTGGCAATGTTGGAGCTTTTGAAGAAATGAAGGTTTGCAACCCTTTGACCATCGGATCATGTTGTGCAGTTTCACCAAAATCGAGATGAGCATCCCCGTAGCAAAGAAATTGAAGAACCATGATTAGAATAAGGTTACTGGGACTAGTTGATGAGACATAAACTCATCACAAATACAGTATATAGAAGCCAGTAGAGGTATGTGCGGGGCAAAGAAGTAGAGAAATATCCACATGGAGTGATATGGGCAGCTCGAGCAGTGGTGCAAGCAGGCTGTAAAGGGAGTTGTATCTGATGGATGTCGGGACGTAGCTCAACCTAGAGGAGGGCGGCGGGAGGCGGCAACTGCCCACGTCGCGGCAGTGAGCAAGGGACGAAGGCAACCTCACCGACTTTGTGAGAGAGAACGGCGGGGACCCCTGATCGGGACGTGCCGATAGTGGGTTTTCTCCATCGGCAATGGCGACCGCATCTACAATAAGCATCCACCCCTTCCCCCGGCGGACGTGATCCACCAGGATGTTAGAGATGTGGGCACAGTCGTTTTGTGCGAGAGAGTGTGAAGAGAGCAACCCCAGCAAGCAACCGTGTAGGCTCGTCCTATAAGAGTGAGAACAAAAGCAACACAACAGTCGTGAAGCTAGAAGTGATCAAGAAGTGATCCTGAAACTACTTACGCACAAACATAACACAAGAACCGTGTTCACTTCCCGGACTCCGTCGGAAAGAGACCATCACAGCTACACATGCGGTTGATGCATTTTAATTAAGTTAAGTGTCAAGTTCTCTACAACCGAATATTAACAAATTCCCATATGCCACATAACCGCAGGCACGGCTCTCGAAAGTTTATACCCTGTAGGGGTGTCCCAACTTAGCCCATCACAAGATCTCACGGTCAATGAAGGATATTCCTTCTCCCGGGAAGACCCGATCAGTCTCGGAATCCCAGTTACAAGACATTTCGACAATGGTAAAACAAGACCAGCAAAGCCGCCCGATGTGCCGACAAATCTCGATAGGAGTCGCACGTATCTTGTTCTCAGGGCACACCGGATGGGCCAGACGTCGGGTTGGCATAGACCCTGGTTGCCCAGGGGGCGCCGGACATCGCCAAGGGTGGACCAACACTCGGAGGAGCACTGGCCCGGGGGGTGTAAATAAAGATGACCCTCGGGCTCCGGAAACCCAAGGGAAAAGGCTTAGGTTGTTAGGAAAATGTAAAACCAAGGTTGGGCCTTGCTGGAGGAGTTTTATTCAAGGCGGACTGTCAAGGGGTTCCCATAACACCCAACCGCGTAAGAACGCAAAATCAAGGAACATAACACCGGTATGACGGAAATAGGGCGGCAAGAGTGGAACAAAACACTAGGCATAAGGCCGAGCCTTCCACCATTTACCAAGTATATAGATGCATTGATTAAAATAAGAGATATTGTGATATCCCAACATATCCATGTTCCAACATGGAAAAATCTTCAACTTCACCTGCAACTAGCAACGCTATAAGAGGGGCTGAGCAAAAGCGGTAACTTAGCCAAACAACTGTTTGCTAGGATGGTTGAAAAAGGTTAGAGGCTATCATGGCAATTTGGGAGGCTTGATAAATAAGTGGTAGGTAGCACGACATAGCGGTAGAGCGAACAACTAGCAAGCAAAGATAGAAGTGATATCGAGGGTATGGTCATCTTGCCTAAGATCCCGCAAGGAATAAGAACAAGTCCAAGAAGAATACAAACGGACGTAGTCGAACGGATCCTCACAACTCCGGAACGAAACCGAAGCTAACGAGAGAAGCAACCTGGAAAGAAGCAAGCAACATAGTAAACAAACATCACATAAACATGGCATGATGCACAACCAAGTATGATGCATGTCGGGTTTAATGAGGCATGGCATGGCAAAGTGCAATAAACAACACTACAAGTTAAGTGGAGCTCAATATGCAACGAGTTGCATATTGACGAAACACCACATGACTTATTTAGTTCTCTCCCATTTATGTACCCAACAAAATTAAATGTTATTAGACATGGCAAGGGGTGAAGCATATGAAAACTACCTATCTAGGCAAGTTTAAATGAGGCCGGAAATAACAAACAACAAATCCGAAAAATCCTCATATGCAATTTTATGGATTAGCTATTGTTCTACCCTAAACCATATTTTAGAGTTGTTAAACATGCAAAGTAAGTACATCATGTTAATCTATGCATTTTTCCACCCCATTTACATATAAAGTTTGTTAAGTTTGGAGCTACGGTTATTTAGTTATGAAATAAAGCATTTTAATATGTCATTGTAGCAAATTAATGCCAACAACAGTTTAAACATTTTAAACATATATGAAAGTGGCATATTATGAAACTACACAAAATTCTAAGCATTTTTCATATATGACATGTTTCATTTGGATGCATGGTTCAAAAGTTATTAGTAATTCGAAATAGGGGCAGTTCTATAAATATGCAATGCTCTCGGAATTTAACAAATCGCTAACAACGGGAAAAAACGAATGGGCCGAAACTGAGACAGACTGGGCCTCACCAAAGGGGTTCAGCCCAGGTAGGCGAGGCAGGCCGGCGGGCCGGTGGTTGCGTTGCTGGGCCTTCGGGGGAGTGTCAGCCCACGTGGGGTCGTCGCTGTCCTCCCGAACGGGGACGAGGCTGGCGACGCCGGTGGAAGAGAAAGGCGCCTGCGTGTGGCTTCCCGGTGGTCGAATGGCGAGGGGGCAAGGGAAACGGCAGAGGAGGACGGGAGCTGGCGGATCTGGGCATGGGACCTCCGGATCTGGCGTCGGAGGTGGTCGGCGGCGCTCGGGGTGACTGCTCCGGCGAGAAGATCCCGGTGACGGCGGCATGCTCCTGCAGGCAGAGAGAGAGGCCTCGGGTGAGGGGGGAGGAGAGAAAAGAGAAGAAGGACGCGAGGCAGGGCTCTGGCCAGACCTGGGGGCGGTGGCGAGGCCCTCCGGTGGCCGGCGTCGAGGTCGCCGAAGAGGCACGGAGGAAGGGCGGCCTGCTCGGGTGCCCGGAGTGCGCGGGTGCCTGCGGGCTTTGGCGGCGCAACGTGGGCTTCCTCCGGGCCCAGATCTGGCCCGGGGCGGGCCTGTTGCGGGCCGTGGGAAGGTGGGAGGAGGCCAGGGGCGATGGGGCCGACTCTGGATGGCCAGAGCGGCGGCTGGTGGCGGCACTCGCTCGCTTGTAACTGCCAAGTGTCGGCGGCTGGATGGCCGGTGATGAAAACGAGGAGGGGGGACGGCTGACTGCGGAATTTGAGGAGGGGGTAGGAAGAAGGCCAAAAATGGACTAGGGGTGTCCATATATAGCAGGAGGAGCTAGGGTTGGGGGTTTTGCTCCGTTTTGGAGCCGTTCGATCGCCATCGGACGGTCCGGAGCGGAGGGGGTAGGTAGGTGGGCGAGATGGACTGTGTAGAGGGGCTTGGGCTGAGAGGAGAGGAAAGAAGGCAGCCCGACAACCGTTTCCAGAGACCCAAAATGTCCGACGTTTGACCGGCTATAATGCCGCTATAAGTTTAACGGGTGGGCTATCAAACGAGCTTCGAATGCGATGAAACTTGGCAGGCGGCCTACCTACAACGTAACAAGACCGCGTGCCAACTCTCATCCCATTCCAAGAACATTTTCCAGCCACTTATAAAATACTAATCCGGACATGCCACGGGCGCGTGCGAGTGTGTCTGGGCTCAGAACGGACAACGGAAAGGACTAGGAGACCCGGACAGATGCAAGTTTTGAAAACATGATGATGCAATGCTCATGATGACATGGCAATATGCAACACGCAAGCGAATGGCAAAGCAACAACAACGAATAACTGGAAGACACCTGGCGCAATGGTCTCGGGGCGTTACAACACTCCACCACTACAAGAGGATCCGTCCCAAGATCTAGGATGGCACCGGGGGAAATGAAAGAGGAAGGGGAAGAGGTAAAACTAAGTTGCTTCTTCGACAAATGAGTGAAACCAAAGAACCTTGCGAGGTTGAACAAATTGAAAGAAAAATACAACAAAGATGAACAAAGTTTAAAACACTCCGTTAGAAAAGAGGAACAAGGAACATTATGGGAACCTTGTAGGTTGAAAGACATAAGAAAAAGGGTTGCAATGGACAAGAAGTACATGCAAGAACTCCAGTTAGAAGAGGAATGATAGACACAACACTCCGGTTAAAACAAGATAGAGAAGGAATAAGAATGATATAATTTGGACAGCACTCTGACTGTAAATGGAAGGAATTCAACATGAACTTGACAAGATGAGAGATACTTGATGAGATCAACAACACACTGTCTCCGGAACTATTGAAAGCATGGCACAAGGGGTAAGAAAGATTTCAGACGGCACTCCGGTTGAGAAGGGAGGCAAAACTTGATAAGATGAGAGAACTTGAATGAAGGACACGACACTTCGGTTGAATGGATAAGCAAAAAGGAAAGAACATGATCTTTGACAAAAATGGGATGATGATTGAAGAGAGCATCATCGATATGCCTCCGGAATGAAAGAATGGAAGTTGAGTCGTTGGAAAGAAAAGAATTGAGAAGAAAATGACAACTTCTGCCACAAATGAGGTTGGAAAACACCCTTCCAAGAAGGTTATAACGGAGTTGTTGGAAAACCACCAACAAAACGAATAAGCTTGTAGTGGTCTTATGGAAAACATCCCAAAATTATGAGGTGAAATTCTGCCACTAACGAAAACAATAGATTGAATTGACATCAACAAGGAGATGAGAAGCTTATTTCACCGGAAGGATAAATGAAGAAATTGGATCATTTATAATCACCATAAATAGCAAAAATCCTTAGGGAAAGCTTTAGGTGAAATATAACCCAATATAACTCCAAAGAAGAGATTGATGGATTGCAAAGGATCTCATGAACGAATTGAAAATGATGGGTTTAAAATATGAAATTCTGGACAACTTGTGAATCATGAAACACGAAGGGAAATTATCATCAATGACATAACACCACCTCAAAAGATAAGGTAGGAAGAATTGCACTTCGGAATGCAAGATGAAGAATGCTTGAACTCCTCAAAAAAAACATGTGTTGAGCACCATGTTTATTTGAGAGTATAGCTTGGCGGATCTTAACTCCGAGAGAAAAATCTTGAAGAACAATTGAAGAATGAAAAGAATCCTTGATGAGCCACCATGTTGAGTCTCCATGAAGAACTCCGGTAAATAAAAGGATGATAGAAAGGAAGAGAAGTTGAAAACACAAGGTTAAGCCTTGCGATGATTTGATGGAGCTTCGCGATGATATAACCGAGAAAACTTAGAACTCCGGCAAAGAAAAGATGAAGCATCTAGAACCGAGAAATGTGACATGATGAAGAACTCTGGAAAGAAGAAACTAGATCACTTGGATGAAACAAGAATAAGAGTTATGTTATGCTTATCCTTCATCAACTTAACTTGGTGACTAATAAAGGATTTTTGCACACCACTTATTCTCGTTGAAAAAGATTAAGGAGAGATATAGCGCAACTTGGGAAGGACTTCAATGAACCACCAGTAGGATTTGGAAAGAACAAATGAACTGATATGATAACGAAGGAAGAGAAATCTTGAACGAACCACCGTAAGAATTGAAAACGAATGAAGAAAAATAACGAATCACCGGGAGGAATTATAAAACGAATGAAGATACTTGAAGCAATTTAGATACAAGAGAAACGAAGAGATCATGAACTGGCTAGAGAATACTTGAGCGATGCACCGGTAAGATTTGGAGAATGCGAGCTGAAAGCTGAAATGAATACTTCTGAGATGATGGGCTCCGGAGAATCAAACTGAAAAGACTCCTGAATTGCTCCGGGTGAGTGAAAAGAATTCTCACAATCGAAAACAATTATGAGAGGATGGCATGAAGTTAGAACCATGAATCTTCACGAGAATGGACCAAGATTTTAGGAGAAATCTCTTGCTTGGTCTTCAAATGTTGAGAATGATGATGAGAACCACCATGACAAATGATGAGACACTCCGGAACAATGAAGAATAGAAATGTTGAACCAACGATGAAAAGAATTTGAAAGATCTTGGTGCAAGACATTTGACTGATGATAACTCATTCTTACGTCAAACTTGGAAAAGAATTTGAGAATAACTCCAGAAAAAGAAGAGTCAGGTAAGATCCTGGGAAAAGACCTGTGGGTTAGGGCCCATTCAAAAGATACACCGTTGAACGATTACTTGGAAGAGAGATTGCACGGGTTAAATTAAATGGCTTGAATGAGATTACAACCTCAAAAGAGCTTGAATGAATGCAGAGTGGAAACACGAATCTTCGAGATATCTTCAGCACTCCGGAACAATTGAATAGCAAGCAGGGAATGATTATGAGGTGCACCGGCACGGAAAAGCATTTGGAGCGAGGAAAAGGATATGATCAACAAAGCTTGAATTGAATCCACCTGAGAAGAAAACGAGTGAAGAGTGACGAACTTGGAGCTCCCTTAGCATCTTCATAAGAAACACCGGGTAAAACATTGAAAGAAAAGACTGAAGAGACTTCTCACAAATAAAAGGATACATGATTAAGAAATTTGAATCCTTGAAGAAAAAGGGTGAGAGGGCGGGAAGACAAAGGCAACTTGGAGCAGATGGAAGGGAACAAACACCGTTGAGAGAACTGAGAGGTGATCTTGCGAATGTTGAAATGATCGGATCCACTTGAAGGGAAGCAGGCCGATTAGAAAAGAATTAACATGACAACCTCGATGATCAAGAAGGATTGGTATTCACATAGAAGTATGAGAACACCGCTTAGGAAAAGGTATGGAATCAACACTTAACATTGAAGACTCTCGAATACCACAAACCAAAACAAAACAAAGGATTGGCTTGCAAAATAAGCCTGAAACAAACATATGACAGATCCCATATCATATCATGTGTCTATTGGAAAGAATTCCTACGTGAGACTTGAATTCCCACTTATAAACTCCCGAAACTTTCTGGTTATGCAATCAGGTGTTGGGGATACAGGGGAAGCATAATATCTCACCCAAACTAACAATCCCTACATCCATCTGTATCCATCCTTCAACACATAACCAAGAAACCTTCGGAAATCATGTACCTCAACCTTCGAAAAGCATCCGTTATACGATTTATGGCAATACTCCCAAACTCCCGCCCTAGTACTAGGTGGCGTCGAGGTTATCTCACCAACAACTGCATAAAAGAGATTTTCGATGTCGGCGAACTCAGGTATTCCAGAACTGCAACGATAAAATTGTGATGACAACACCTCGGAGCTCAACTCCCCGGGACACTGCCACAACCCCTAAATGTCAGGAGGCACCAAGAACAATGTTCTTGTCACAAGACTATCAGAATGACTCCAAGATACCCGCGTGATCCTAAAAAAATCGTGAAATTTGAGGAGAGAAGAGTCAAAACTTCTACGCCAGGAGGCCTCACCAGAGCGACGAAGGGACTGAGGAGTAAAAAGAATCCTACTCTCTGATATATATATATATATATATAATCCTAAGACTCAAAACATTTTGTTCTAGACTCAACAACGTCAGTGATTCGATCAAGCAGGGGGCTCCTAAGTCGGGGATGGCTCTGATTACCAACTTGTAACACCGACAATGCGGCTATATCTCCCACGTGTCGGGGCACGACTTAGAGGCATAGCCGCATGATAGGCTTGTCGCAAGAGGGGTAATCTTCACACAACCCATGTACTAAATAAGAATGGGATAAAGAGTTGGCTTACAATCGCCACTTCACACAAATACAAGTAAACATACATCATCCAGAGTACAATCAAGGTCCGACTATAGAACCAAAAAAAAAAGAAGACAACCCCAAATGTTAGATCCCCGATCGTTCCAACTAGGCTCCACTACTAATCAACCGGAAAAGACACAAAACAATGATCAAGATCTTCATTGAGCTCCCACTTGAGCTCGGTTGCGTCACCTGCACTGGTATCATCGGCACCTACAATTGTTTGGAAGTATCTGTGAGTCACGAGGACTCAGCAATCTCACACCCGCAAGATCAAGACTATTTAAGCCTATGGGTAGGGGAAGGTAGTGAGGTGGAGCTGCAGCAAGCACTAAGCATATATGGTGGCTAACATACGCAAATAAGAGCGAGAAGAGAAGCAACGCAATGGTCGTGAAGCTAGAAGTGATCAAGAAGTGATCCCGAAACTAGTTACGCACAAACATAACACAAGAACCATGTTCAATTCCCGGACTCCGCCGAAAAGAGACCATCACGGCTACACACGCGGTTGATGCATTTTAATTAAGTTAAGTGTCAAGTTCTCTACAACCGGATATTAAAAAATTCCCATCTGCCACATAACCACGGGCACGGCTCTCGAAAGTTTATACCCTGCAGGGGTGTCCCAACTTAGCCCATCACAAGATCTCACGGTCAACGAAGGATATTCCTTCTCCCCGGAAGACCCGATCAGTCTCGGAATCCCGGTTACAAGACATTTCGACAATGGTAAAATAAGACCAGCAAAGCCGCCCGATGTGCCGACAAATCCCGATAGGAGTCGCACGTATCTCGTTCTTAGGGCACACCGGATGGGCCAGACGTTGGGTTGGCATAGACCCTGGTTGCCCAGGGGGCGCCGGACATCGCCAAGGGTGGACCAACACTCGGAGGAGCACTGGCCCGGGGGGTGTAAATAAAGATGACCCTCGGGCTCCGGAAACCCAAGGGAAAAGGCTTAGGTTGTTAGGAAAATGTAAAACCAAGGTTGGGCCTTGCTGGAGGAGTTTTATTCAAGGCGAACTATCAAGGGGTTCCCATAACACCCAACCGCGTAAGAACGCAAAATCAAGGAACATAACACCGGTATGACGGGAATAGGGCGGCAAGAGTGGAACAAAACACTAGGCATAAGGCCGAGCCTTCCACCATTTACCAAGTATATAGATGCATTGATTAAAATAAGAGATATTGTGATATCCCAACATATCCATGTTCCAACATGGAAAAATCTTCAACTTCACCTGCAACTAGCAACGCTATACAAGGGGCTGAGCAAAAGCGGTAACTTAGCCAAACAACGGTTTGCTAGGATGGTTGAAAAAGGTTAGAGGCTATCATGGAAATTTGGGAGGCTTCATAAACAAGTAGTAGGTAGCACGACATAGCGGTAGAGCGAACAACTAGCAAGCAAAGATAGAATTGATATCGAGGGTATGGTCATCTTGCCTGAGATCCTGCAAGGAAGAAGAACAAGTCCAAGAAGAAGACAAACGGACGTAGTCGAACGGATCCTCACAACTCCGGAATGAAACCGAAGCTAACGAGAGAAGCAACCTGGAAAGAAGAAAGCAACATAGTAAACAACCATCACATAAACATGGCATGATGCACAACCAAGTATGATGCATGTCGGGTTTAATGAGGCATGGCATGGCAAAGTGCAACAAACAACACTACAAGTTAAGTGGAGCTCAATATGCAACGAGTTGCATATTGACGAAACACCACATGACTTATTTAGTTCTCTCCCATTTATGTACCCAACAAAATTAAATGTTATTAGACATGGCAAGGGGTGAAGCATATGAAAACTACCTATCTAGGCAAGTTTAAATGAGGCCGGAAATAACAAACAACAAATCCGAAAAATCCTCATATGCAATTTTATGGATTAGCTATTGTTCTACCCTAAACCATATTTTAGAGTTGTTAAACATGCAAAGTAAGTACATCATGTTAATCTATGCATTTTTCCACCCCATTTACATATAAAGTTTGTTAAGTTTGGAGCTACGGTTATTTAGTTATGAAATAAAGCATTTTAATATGTCATTGGAGCAAATTAATGCCAACAACAGTTTAAACATTTTAAACATATATGAAAGTGGCATATTATGAAACTACACAAAATTCTAAGCATTTTTCATATATGACATGTTTCATTTGGATGCATGGTTCAAAAGTTATTAGTAATTTGAAATAGGGGCAGTTCTATAAATATGCAATGCTCTCGGAATTTAACAAATCGCTAACAACGGGAAAAAACGAATGGGCCGAAACTGAGACAGACTGGGCCTCACCAGAGGGGTTCAGCCCAGGTAGGCGAGGCAGGCCGGCGGGCCGGTGGTTGCGTTGCTGGGCCTTCGGGGGAGTGTCAGCCCACGTGGGGTCGTCGGCGTCCTCCCGAACGGGGACGAGGCTGGCGACGCCGGTGGAAGAGAAAGGCGCCCGCGTGTGGCTTCCCGGTGGTCAAACGGCGAGGGGGCAAGGGAAACTGCAGAGGAGGACGGGAGCTGGTGGATCTGGGCATGGGACCTCCGGATCTGGCGTCGTAGGTGGTCGGCGGCGCTCGGGGTGACCGCTCCGGCGAGAAGATCCCGGTGACGGCGGCATGCTCCTGCGGGCAGAGAGAGAGGCCTCGGGTGAGGGGGAGGAGAGAAAAGAGAAGAAGGACGCGAGGCAGGGCTCTGGCCAGACCTGGGGGCGGCGGCGAGGCCCTCCAGTGGCCGGCGTCGAGGTCGCCGAAGAGGCACGGAGGAAGGGCGGCTTGCTCGGGTGCCCGGGGTGCGCAGGTGCCTGCGGGCTTTGGCGGCGCAACGTGGGCTTCCTCCAGGCCCAGATCTGGCCCGGGGCGGGCCTGTTGCGGGCCGTGGGAAGGTGGGAGGAGGCCAGGGGTGACGTGGCCGACTCTGGATGGCCAGAGCGGCGACTGGCGGCAGCGCTCGCTCGCTTGGAACTACCAAGTGGCGGCGGCTGGATGGCCGGTGATGAAAACGAGGTGGGGGCGACTGACTACAGAATTTGAGGAGGGGGTAGGAAGAAGGCCAAAAATGGACTAGGGGTGTCCATATATAGCAGGAGGAGCTAGAGTTGGGGGTTTTGCTCCGTTTTGAAGCCGTTCGATCACCATCGGACAGTCCAGAGCAGAGGGGGTAGGTAGGTGGGCTAGATGGACTGTGTAGAGGGGCTTGGGATGAGAGGAGAGGAAAGAAGGCAGCCCGGCAACCGTTTCCGGAGACCGAAAACGTCCGACGTTTGACCGGCTATAATGCCGCTATAAGTTTAACAGTTGGGCTATCAAACGAGCTCTGAATGCGATAAAACTTGGCAGGCGGCCTACCTACAACATAACAAGACCGCACGCACACTCTCATCACATTCCGTGAACATTTTCCGGCCACTTTTAAAATACTAATCCGGACGTGTCGCAGGCGCGTGCGAGTGTGTGTGGGCTCAGAACGAATAACGGAAAGGACTGGGAGACCCGGATGGATGCAAGTTTTGAAAACATGATGATGCAATGCACATGATGACATGGCAAGATGCAACAGCAAGCGAATGACAAAGCAACAACATCGAATAACTGGAAGACACCTGCGCAACGGTCTCGGGGCATTACAAGGAAACCCAACACCGGCTGGCTACGTCTCGCACAGGAGCTCGATCGGCTTCAGTAAGCAGCAGTGATCGATCGCCCGGGTTCAGTTAGCAGCAACAATGAGGAATCGCTCGGGTTCAGTTAACAGCCAAGGGATCGATCGATCGGGTTTAGTAACGTAGCTAGCAGTGTGATCGCTCGGGTTCAGTTAGCCAACGCCTCGCACACATGCGCGTACACGAGATAAACACACAAACCATACTGCATCGCTCGGCCCCGACCACCCACCGTGACCGGGAACTCCTCGATATTTTCCTCACCCTCGCTTCTATCATGATTTTTCTGTCATGGACGGCCCAAATAATGTCATGCAGGTGCGTCTCTGGCCCGCCGAGGACAGAAAACCCATTTTCTGTCATGATTTTTTGTCATAGAAGTAGGAGCCCGCCACATATATGATAATACATCTTTTTGTCACAGTTATCGTCATAGAAGTGTGATAAGCATGACATATTTTTTTTGTTCGGGCCAAAATGTCACGGATGTGTCTTTTTTTGTAGTGCGACTAGGTACAAAAGCTGACTACTCAAGAGAAATCGCCTCTCGAAGAGAAACTTTCAGTCGATTCCCAGGAAGCTTTGAAGTGATTTTGTCTTAATTTTTTTGGACCGGATATCTTGGGAATTAAAACGATGAATGTCCTTTTTATTTAATTCAATGAGTCATCTCCATTAAGAACCGCATTACAATACATATCACCTCATCACCATAAAGGTCCCAATGTCGCTGAAAAAATGTGCTGGAAAACCATCGGGCCCGGGAGCCTTTGTTGGGAACATCTGGAATAGGGCCATCTTGACCCACCCCTTAGTGTACTCTTTATTCAGCAAAACATTCATATTAGATGTTACTTTTGTCGGTATGACATACAATACCTCCTCCATACCTATTGTACCTTCTGACAAATATAGGTTTGCATGTCGCATAACTGCCAGTTCAGCTTGGTTATCACACACACACACACTACCTTAGCATGAGTCAATTTCATGATACAGTTTTTACTTCTACATGCAGAAGTTTTTCTATGGATTTTTTGTGTTACTGTCCCCCTCTGCAAGCCACTTGACACGAGATCATTGTCTCCACATCACTTCTTCCCTAAACAGAAGATCAATTAGCCTTTTCTCCACCACTTTTTCTTCATTAGTCGGTCCTACCCAATTCCGATCAGCTCGAAGATCCACAATCTTATGCTTTAGTTTTCCAATCTCTTGATGAACAGCCCCAAATGATTTGCATTACTGCCCTTAAGACTAGCAACGACCGAGGTAAGCTTTGTTGTCATGCCTGATACGTTTGAGCACTTCGACATCGCCTCCCAGGCTTCTTCCAAAACTCCTTCAAAACCCCCATGTGATTCCCACATACACTGATATCTGAAGGGCTTCTCCCACGTTGTGCGCACACTATTTGTATCCATCTCATTCACCAATAGGATGGAGCAATGGTCAGGTTTTACCGCTGTAAGATCCTCTACTGAAGTAAAAGGGAACCGTTTCGACCACTCGGCCGTCCCCAACACATGATCAAGTCGAACCCTACAGTAGTCTCCACACCTAACTTTCTTCTCAATCGTCCAGTCTACTCCACTATAACCAATGTTCGATAAAGCACATAAGTCAGCGAAAGTCCTATTCTTCTCCCGAGCTCAAATGCTCCCTTATCAATAGTAAAATAAAAATAGTAAAAAAATCAAAAAATTCTGATTTTTTGTGGTAAACATTGACAAATATTTTGTACGCTTGAAAATTTTCAGCACAAAAGACATCTGTTAAAGGCGTGACATGAATAACAAAATCACCACTCCAAAATGTTTTCAAAACTAGTATTTTTGGAACAACGATTTTGTTTTTTTGGCCACGAATTCCACGAATGTCTTTTCGTGCTGAAATTTTGCAAGCATACAAAAAATTTGTGAAATTTTACCACAAAAAAATTGAGCTCGGGAGTAGATACTCCATGTCCATAAGTCAACCGCCTCCGTGAAAGCAACAAACTGAGAACTATCCCTTTCATTCAGACCTAATTATTCCTCTGAGTGGAAACATTAATTTAAAGCACCAATACATGCCCACAACAGCGTGCTCATACTCCGGAGGAACTTCATCATATGCCAAGTTAGATATCTCGAACTTCTATTAGTTTCACCATAGAAGCAAGTAAGGCACCATCGTTCCTCACCGGGTTCAGTAATAACACAATCAATATGGTACTTTGATTCATTTTTTATCTCGAGCTCAATATTGTTCTTCCAAAAACATAGACCACCACTTCTCTAGATACAACATAGCTTCGATCATACCCCAATGATACCACAATCCTTCCACTCACGTCTTCGCAATTTGCATTTCCGCAATGCAAAGAACCGACGGTGCACTTGCCCTCGCGAGATCACGAAGCTCGTTGACTGTCGCCGGATCGCCAATCCTGCGACATTTTAGAATAATGTCCTCATTGGGCTTGGTGGCCCTCCACCTGGGACAACACCACCACTCTGGGCAGGAGTAGCTCACCAATTCCTTGCAAAAATTCAATCCCACGCACACCAAACTGAATCTATCAAGAAGATCAGGCAGTACAACTTATCCTACTACGATGCCATCTGAAGCGCACAAAAACTTGTAGTGGAGATAGAGAACCAGCGACAACACATCAGGGCATCGACCCGAGACAGCAAATGTCGTCCCGATGCCGCCGCGGCGGCGGACCAACAGAAAACCTAGTCCCCGCGCCGCCGCCAACAAGGGATATAAGAGGTGCTTGTTTGCAAGTTCGGCTGCTGTATGTAGGGATGAAAATAGAGCGGAAACTTTTTGCTTTCCTGGCAAAAAAATGGAAATGGAGAGGAAAAATGGAAGCGAAAATGAAAACGGAACGATGTTTTCCGATGGAACAAGCGCGAAAATGGAATTTTACTTTCTATTAACATGGAACTTTCCGTTTTGTGGTGCGACACTTTTTCTCTCCGTCTTCATCGCTAGTTGTACGCATCGACAGTTACTTTTTTTCTAGAGTCCCCCGTTGAATGGGTCGCTGCCCAGACTAGTAACATGTGTGATGCCCATAGCTTTGCGAAGCGAGGGAGCCTGACCCATGTGAATTTGCTTGCTTGCTCTTCCCTGGTACCAGAGCTGGCCAAACGGGCCGGCCCGGCCCGGCCTGGCGCAACACGTTCTAAGCGTGTCTGGCCCGGCCGGCCCATAGGGGCACATTTAGTAAGCGGGTCGTGTCGTGCCGGCCCATGTGCTGTGCCGAGCAGCCCAGGCACAGCCGCTTAGTTAATCAGACCGGCCCATCGACACGCCAGACACGGTTAG
The DNA here is from genome assembly GCF_018294505.1 of Triticum aestivum. Classification (NCBI taxonomy): domain Eukaryota; kingdom Viridiplantae; phylum Streptophyta; class Magnoliopsida; order Poales; family Poaceae; genus Triticum; species Triticum aestivum. Next base: position 30,135,652 of record NC_057803.1, read on the forward strand.
CCCGTGTACTTTCGTCCTGCTGGGCCGTATTTCGGCTATTTTTTTTACTATTTGAGGTGTTTTATATGTAGCCTATAAATCTCTATCTAATAATAAAGCACGTAGGGTTTCTGCCCGTCCGTCGCACCGTTTTACAAAAAAAGCCCCTGCGTTTTCATGAAATCAATCCGCAGTCCGAATTTAAGTCACACCGAACCGTTATTTTACAGTTTTTCGGAAATCCCCTATCGGTGTACTAGAGTAGGGGTACCCTAGTATCCCGAACTTGTGCACGGGCAGTCGCAGCATCCCGCGGCAAGGCTTGCCGGGTGACCGCCAAGGTCCTCCGTGGTTCCTTTGGAGCCATTCAAGAACAAAGTATCCAAACCAAGACACCACAAGACCCCGGCAAGAGGAGCTTGCCGGGAAGGCCAACCAAGGCAAGGCGCTTAAGGAGACAAGACCCCGGCAAGAGGAGCTTGCCGGGAAGGCCACCCAAGGCATCTCAAGGAACTTGCCGCGACGCGCCTCGCGTCCCGGCAAGGCCCGGTGAGCGACAAGCTCCTGGACGCGACAAGACAACGACCGCGGCAAGGCGCTTGCCGCGGCAAGCCACCACTCTGTGCCCGTGCTCCAGCACATCCACCAACGTGTCGCTCTGGGACCCTTCCGGGCGTGCGTGGCGGGAGGCTGTGCAGCCAGCGGTGCGCAGTGGCAAGCGGCGCTGACAAGATTGCCATCGTGGCGAGCGGTGGCGTCCCTGACGGTCCCTTTTGCACTGTTTAGGCAACACAGACGGGCATTTAATGCCCTTGTCCCCTGCCGTCAGGGTTAGGTATGATACACTGTAGCAGGTAGATGTACCTACCGCAGCACCTTTCCATTTTTACCATTTGTCTCCGTTGCCACCTGTCGGTGACCCCTTGAGCCTATAAAAGGAGGCCCATGTGCAACGTAGAGGGGGGTCGGGGAAAAAAAGAGAACACTCAGGCTCGGTCTCATTAGCCGCTGGTGTGTACTGTAGCACTCCGCGCCCCCGAGCAAGAACTCAATACAAACCACAAAGCAGGAGTAGGGTTTTACGCATCCGTGCGGCCCGAACCTGGGTAAACGTGCTTCGCCTCGTTCCGCTCTTCGTGCAACCTCCGCCCCCGCCGAACTGAAAGGGACTCGGTCCGCCGGTCCCATAGGTGTTCGTGGATTAGTCCCCCGACATCTTTGGCGCGCCAGGTAGGGGGGGCGTCGAGGTTGTGTCAACCAGATCCGGCGTTCGCGCGAGCTAGATCTTCATCATCTTCATCGACATGCCGCCGAAGAAGAAGACTTCGGAGGCGGCTGCTCCGTCCGCACTAAACCCACCACCGCCGGAGCAAACGGCTGATGGGGCAGACGCCGGCGGAAGAACGGGCGTCGACGAGGGAGCTCATGGTGCTGCCAGGTCCAAGGACAAGGCTGCGCTACCCATCGGCGGTGTAGCCGGCTCCCACAACGACCGGGCGCACTCCAAGACCTCGGCGTCCATACATGCATCGCGCCCATCTCAGGAGGCGCGGGACCGGCAGCGTCATGGTACTCACAGTACCATGTGTTTGCTGGACCAAGATCGAGCTGGCGGATCCCGGAGTGCTCAAGACCAGCATGCACGCCAACATGCTGGCACGAGCGAGGCACGGTCGCCTGGACGGGATACTGCTCCTTCTAACATAGTTAGAAGTCCGAGCATATCCCGCTCCTCGCACCGTTCGCCACCGCCACCCGCCACTGCAGCAGAAGCTTTGGCACGAGCTCAACTGCTCCTGGACTACCCTCCAACGGCAGACAAGATTGACGACTGGAGGGCCACCATTCAGAGTCTCATCGGCTTAGCCAACAGCGACACTCAACAGCAGCCGAGCACGTCGCAGCCGCGGCAAGCCAGCCAGGCACGAGCCGGTGGCGACAAGACCGGTGGAGGTGCAACCACTATGCACTCTCCGCCCCGAAGGCCAAGATCGCCGACTCGCCGAATCTACCTCGACAGCGACTCCACCGCGTCATCAGATCCACGAGCTCGTCGCGATCAGCACCAAGTTCTTCATGAACGACAACAAGAAGACGCTCGTACCCGCATCGAGCGCCGAAGAGAAGCGCGGCGCCAATCGGACCAGCGCGCTGGGCCCTCTATTGACATGCATGCGCCAGGGGAACCAGGCGACTTGCCGTATGCGGTAGGTTGCCCTGCGTTTACTCGTGAGCTGCGGCAAGTCTAGTGGCCCAGCATGAAGAATTTCAAGCCAGACGTACCAGAGAAGTATGACGGCAAGTCGCATCCGTCGGAGTTCCTCAGCATCTACACTAGCGCGGTGCAGGCTGCCGGGGGGCGGGACGACAAGATCCTTGCCAACTACTTCCCGCTGGTGCTCAAACCCAACGTCAGGTCCTGGCTCATGCACTTGCCGGACAACTCCATATCCTCCTGGGCAGACCTTTGCCATCAGTTTGTTGGTGCCTTTACAGGCGGCCACAAACCCCATGGCCAAGAGAGTGACCTTCATCTGCTCGCCCAGAAGGAAGGAGAGCCCCTGCGCAAGTACATACAGAGATTCAGCCGTGTACAGCATAACATCCCAGATGTCCACCCTGCCGCGGTCATCAGCGCGTTCCATCAGAACGTGGGTAACCGCAGGATGCGAGAGGAGATGGCGATGTGCAAGCTCAGAGACGTCAGTGAGCTGTATGCCCTGGCCGACAAGTGTGCACGTGCTGAGGAAGGGAGGAAACTCCCTGGAGAGAATGCAGGAGCAGGAGGATCTGACATCGAGGATGCTGCCCCGGCAAAGAAAAACCGGCGGCAGAACAGGAAGAAGAAAGGCAAAGATGTGCTAGTCGTTGAGCAGTCCGGCAACGAAGGTGGCGCCAAGAAAGCCAAAGTTGGTAGCTCCGGCAAGGAGATTGCCGCATGCACCAACTGCCGGGCAGTGGCAGTCGCCGACAAGCAGGACGGCACCGACAAGAAGTACTGCAAGATCCACCGCACCAAGGGCCATGACCTCCAGAGCTGCAAGAAGGTCGAGCAGCATGTCCAGCAACAAAAGGCTGAGTACGAGCGACGCGACAAGGAGAGGGCCCAAGGTGGCGATGGAGAATCCGGCAAGAAGCGCGCCGGCCGGGGAGGACGCCGCGGCAAGGCCAAGCAGCGGCAAGGAGACAGACCTCCCCGCGGCCGCGACAAGGATGAAGATGACGACGACGACGAAGAGATGGAGGATGTCGAGACCAGTGAGCAGGACTTCCAGAAAGCCACAGAGGTCTTGTGCGTTGACGGTGGTGCATCTCTGCATACTTCACATCGCCAACTCAAGCAGTGGGTGCGGGAAGTCAATGCGGCGGAGCCACCTGTCGAGTCATGCAAGCTTCTGAAATGGTCTAGCACGCCTATCATCTTCGACATTAAGGACCACCCTGATCGCACAACTGCGGTCGGGTGCTTGCCGATGTTGGTTTCACCAACTATCGCAACCTCAAGGTCACTAAGATGCTAGTTGACGGTGGGGCCGGCTTGAACCTGATCTCCTCCAATGTACTCCAGAAATTCCAGATCCCTGACAGCGAGCTCGAAGAGACCGGCACATTCTAAGGAATCAACCCGGAAAGGAGCAAGCCGAAGGGGAAGGTCATGTTGCCAGTAACATTTGGCAGCGAGATGAACTTTAGGACTGAGAGGGTCACTTTTGACGTTGCCGATATTCCATTGCCTTACAATGGGATACTTGGCCGTCCAGCACTCGCCAAGTTCATGGCAGCCTCTCACTACGCATACAACATGCTGAAGATGCCAGGCCTGATAAGCGTCATCTCTATCCCCGGAGACAAGAAGGATGCTCTTATCTGCGCCGACAAGATCTACCGGGAAGCGGCAGCCGCAACAGATCACAAGTCACTTGCCGTTGAAGCTCCCGGGGGGAAGAAGAAGACCAAGTCCGGCAAGAGTTCTAATGCCCACTCCGGCAAGCGCACCTCTTTGGAGTGCTGCGCTGCCGTCGAGGACGCACCATCGAGCTCCACCGGCAAGTGTAAGAAGACAATGGCGGCTCCGCCAGAGACGAAGAAGGTGTCCGCCAAGGAGGACGGCACTGGTGGTACCTTCACCATCAGTGCCACTCTCGACCCTAAATAGGAAAGCGCGCTCATTGCTTTCCTGCGGGCGAATGTCGACGTGTTTGCATGGCAACCGTCTGACATCCTTGGTGTTCCCAGGAAAGTAATTGAGCACCACATTGTCGTTTGTCCTCATGCGCGGCCCGTCAAGCAGAAGGTCAGGAAGCAAGCAGTGGAGCGCCAAGAATTCATTGCATAGGAGATCAAGAAGTTGGAAGCAGCAGGCCTTGTCAGAGGGGTGCTCCATCCTACGTGGTTGGCCAATCTTGTAGTCGTGCGCAAGGCGAACGGAAAATGGAGACTTTGTATCGATTTTATCGATGTTAACAAAGCTTGTCCCAAAGACCCATTTCCTTTGCCGCGCATCGACCAGATTGTTGACTCCACGGCCGGATGTGACTTGCTTTCATTTCTTGATGCATACTCAGGATACCATCAGATTTTCATGGCAGAAGAGGATGAAGAGAAGACCGCATTTATTACTCCATGTGGCACGTACTGTTTCATACGGATGCCTTTCGGTTTAAAAAATGCCGGTTCAACATTCGCAAGGGTAGTCCATGTCGCTCTTGAGCCACAAATACACAAAAATGTGGAAGCCTACATGGATGACATAGTGGTCAAGAGCAAGGACAAGGCAACTCTGATTCAAGATTTAGACGAGACCTTTGCAAATCTGCGCAAGATCAGCCTCAAGCTCAACCCCGAGAAGTGTGTGTTTGGAGTCCCCTCCGGCAAGCTTCTCGGGTTCTTCGTGTCTCAGCGGGGAATCGAAGCCAATCCCGACAAGATCAAGGCCATTGAGCAGATTGAAGCACCAAAGCGCGTCAAGGATGTACAAAGACTTGCCGGTTGCGTGGCTGCTCTCAGCAGGTTTATCTCTAGGTCTGCTGAGCGCGCCCTGCCGTTTTTCAAATTATTGAAAAAGGCAGGTCCAATGAAATGGACTCCGGAAGCGAAGGCTGCGCTGCAAGACTTGAAGAGATACCTGTCCTCCGCTCCAACACTTGTCGCACCTAAGCCACAAGAGAAGTTGTTGCTGTATATAGCGGCAACCAATCAAGTGGTTAGTGCTGCGTTACTGGCAGAGAGGGAGGCAGATGACGAGCCAGCAACCACGGCAGGCGCATCCAGCGACAAGCAGGAGGCTTCCCGGCAAGCTCTGGTCCCGACAAAGATGGATCTGCGCAGATGCGCGAGGAGATACAAAAGAAAATGGTGCAGCGCCCAGTTTACTTTGTCAGTTCCCTTCTGCAGGGGGCTAGGTCAAGGTACTCTGGCGTGCAGAAATTGCTTTTCGGCCTTCTCATGGCCTCGAGAAAGCTGCGCCATTACTTCCAAGCACATGAGATCACAGTTGTCACTCGCTTTCCGCTGAAGAGGATACTACAGAATCCAGAAGCGATAGGCAGGATTGTTGAGTGGGCACTGGAACTGTCAAGCTTTGGCCTCAAGTTTGAGAGTACTTCAACTATCCAAAGTAGAGCATTGGCAGAATTCATAGCAGAATGGACGCCAACACCAGATGAAGAAATTCCAGAAACGAGCATCCCCGTCAATGAAGCAAGCAAAGAGTGGCTGATGTACTTTGATGGTGCTTTTTCGCTGCAAGGCGCCGGCGCTGGCGTGCTGCTTATCGCACCCACCAGAGAGCACCTCAAGTACATAGTCCAGATGCACTTTCCCGAGGAGCAAGCAACAAACAATACTACAGAGTATGAAGGCTTGCTTGCCGGTCTCAGGATCGCGGCAGACCTTGGGATCAAGAAGCTCATTGCCCGGGGTGACTCACAGCTTGTCGTCCGCCAAGTGAACAAGAGTTATCAGAGTCCGTTGATGGAAGCTTACGTCGATGAAGTGAGAAAGCAAGAAGAGCACTTTGACGGCCTACAGATGGAGTATGTTCCAAGAGCTCAGAACGCCATTGCCGATGGCCTGTCAAACTGCGCTGCACTTAAGTTACCTGTCGAACCAGGGATCTTTGTGCATAAGCTGACTCAACCGTCCATAACGCCATCAACTGGACAGAGCAAGAAGAGGAAGTTGATTTCTGGTGACTATTTTCCGGCAGAGCTTCCCGAAGCCGCCGCCAAGAAGGTCTCCAAGATCAACGCCAAGAGCGCTGAGGAGCAATCTGCTCCGGCAAGCCCTAGGGTTTGTTCCGTTGAAGTAGAAGCTCCCGGCAAGTTTTGCTCCGGCAAGCTTGCCGGGGAACGTCAAGCTCCGGCAGAGCCGCAGGTTCTCGCCGTAGAAGCGGACGTTCCCGCTGAAGGAAATATGCCCTAGAGGTAATAATAAAGTTATTATTTATTTCCTTATATCATGATAAATGTTTATTATTCATGCTAGAATTGTATTAACCGGAAACATAATACATGTGTGAATACATAGACAAACAAAGTGTCACTAGTATGCCTCTACTTGACTAGCTCGTTAATCAAAGATGGTTATGTTTCCTAACCATGAACAATGAGTTGTTATTTGATTAACGAGGTCACATCATTAGTAGAATGATCTGATTGACATGACCCATTCCATTAGCTTAGCACCCGATCGTTTAGTATGTTGCTATTGCTTTCTTCATGACTTATACATGTTCCTATGACTATGAGATTATGCAACTCCCGTTTACCGGAGGAACACTTTGGGTACTACCAAACGTCACAACGTAACTGGGTGATTATAAAGGAGTACTACAGGTGTCTCCAATGGTCAATGTTGGGTTGGCGTATTTCGAGATTAGGATTTGTCACTCCGATTGTCGGAGAGGTATCTCTGGGCCCTCTCGGTAATACACATCACATAAGCCTTGCAAGCATTACAACTAATATGTTAGTTGTGAGATGATGTATTACGGAACGAGTAAAGAGACTTGCCAGTAACGAGATTGAACTAGGTATTAGATACCGACGATCGAATCTCGGGCAAGTAACATACCGATGACAAAGGGAACAACGTATGTTGTTATGCGGTCTGACCGATAAAGATCTTCGTAGAATATGTAGGAGCCAATATGGGCATCCAGGTCCCGCTATTGGTTATTGACCAGAGACGTGTCTCGGTCATGTCTACATTGTTCTCGAACCCGTAGGGTCCGCACGCTTAAGGTTACGATGACAGTTATATTATGAGTTTATGCATTTTGATGTACCGAAGGTTGTTCGGAGTTCCGGATGTGATCACGGACATGACGAGGAGTCTCGAAATGGTCGAGACGTAAAGATTGATATATTGGAAGTCTATGTTTGGACATCGGAAGTGTTCCGAGTGAAATCGGGATTTTACCGGGTTACCGGGAGGTTACCGGAACCCCCCGGGAGCCATATGGGCCATCATGGGCCTTAGTGGAAAGGAGAAAGGGGCAGCCCAAGGGGGCTGCGCACCTCCCCCCCTTCCCCTAGTCCTATTAGGACTAGGAGAGGTGGCCGGCCACCCCTCTCCCTCTTTCCCCCTTGGGAATCCTAGTTGGAATAGGATTGGGGGGGAGTCCTACTCCCGGTAGGAGTAGGACTCCTCCTGCGCCTCTCCCTCTTGGCCGGCGCACCCTCCCCCCTTGGCTCCTTTATATACGGAGGCAGGGGCACCTCTAAACACACAAGTTGACACAAGTTGATCCACGTGATCGATTCTTTAGCCGTGTGCGGTGCCCCCTGCCACCATATTCCTCGATAATACTGTAGCGGAGTTTAGGCGAAGCCCTGCTGCTGTAGTTCATCAAGATCGTCACCACGCCGTCGTGCTGACGAAACTCTTCCCGACACTTTGCTGGATCGGAGTCCGGGGATCGTCATCGAGCTGAACGTGTGCTCGAACTCGGAGGTGCCGTAGTTTCGGTGCTTGATCGGTTGGATCGTGAAGACGTACGACTACTTCCTCTACGTCGTGTCATCGCTTCCGCAGTCGGTCTGCGTTGGGTACGTAGACAACACTCTCCTCTCGTTGCTATGCATCACATGATCCTGTGTGCGCGTAGGAAAATTTTTGAAATTACTACGAAACCCAACAGTGGCATCCGAGCCTAGGTTAATGATGTTGATGTTATTTGCACGAGTAGAACACAAGTAAGTTGTGGACGATACAAGTCATACTGCCTACCAGCATGTCATACTTTGGTTCGGCGGTATTGTTGGACGAGACGACCCGGACCAACCTTACGCGTACGCTTACGCGAGACCGGTTCCCTCGACGTGCTTTGCACAGAGATGGCTTGCGGGCGACTGCCTCTCCAACTTTAGTTGAACCAAGTATGGCTACGCCCGGTCCTTGCGAAGGTTAAAATGGAGTCTATTTGACAAACTATCGTTGTGGTTTTGATGCGTAGGTGAGATTGGTTCTTACTTAAGCCCGTAGCAGCCACGTAAAACATGCAACAACAAAGTAGAGGACGTCTAACTTGTTTTTGCAGGGCATGTTGTGATGTGATATGGTCAAGGCATGATGCTGAATTTTATTGTATGAGATGATCATGTTTTGTAAACAAGTTATCGGCAACTGGCAGGAGCCATATGGTTGTCGCTTTATTGTATGCAATGCAATCGCGATGTAATGCTTTACTTTATTACTAAACGGTAGTGATAGTCGTGGAAGCATAAGATTGGCGAGACGACAACGATGCTACGATGGAGATCAAGGTGTCGCGCCGGTGACAATGGTGATCATGACGGTGCTTCGGAGATGGAGATCACAAGCACAAGATGATGATGGCCATATCATATCACTTATATTGATTGCATGTGATGTTTATCTTTTTATGCATCTTATCTTGCTTTGATTGACGGTAGCATTATAAGATGATCTCTCACTAAATTATCAAGAAGTGTTCTCCCTGAGTATGCACCGTTGCCAAAGTTTGTCGTGCCCAGACACCACGTGATGATCGGGTGTGATAAGCTCTACGTCCATCTACAACGGGTGCAAGCCAGTTTTGCACACGCAGAATACTCAGGTTAAACTTGACGAGCCTAGCATATGCAGATATGGCCTCGGAACACGGAGACCGAAAGGTCGAGCGTGAATCATATAGTAGATATGATCAACATAATGATGTTCACCGATGAAACTACTCCATCTCACGTGATGATCGGACATGGTTTAGTTGATTTGGATCACGTGATCACTTAGAGGATTAGAGGGATGTCTATCTAAGTGGGAGTTCTTAAGTAATATGATTAAATTGAACTTAAATTTATCATGAACTTAGTCCTGGTAGTATTTTGCAAATCATGTTGTAGATCAATAGCTCGCGTTGTTGCTTCCCTGTGTTTATTTTGATATGTTCCTAGAGAAAATTGTGTTGAAAAATGTTAGTAGCAATGTTGCGGATTTGATCCGTGATCTGAGGTTAAATCCTCATTGCTGCACAGAAGAATTATGTCCTTAATGCACCGCTAGGTGACGGACCTATTGCAGGAGCAAATGCAGACGTTATGAACGTTTGGCTAGCTCAATATGATGACTACTTGATAGTTTAAGTGCACCATGCTTAACGGCTTAGAATCGGGACTTCAAAGACGTTTTGAATGTCATGGACCATATGAGATGTTCCAGGAGTTGAAGCTAATATTTCAAGCAAATACCCGAGTTGAGAGATATGAAGTCTCCAACAAGTTCTATAGCTAAAAGATGGAGGAGAATCGCTCAACTAGTGAGCATGTGCTCAGATTGTCTGAGTACTACAATCGCTTGAATCAAGTGGGAGTTAATCTTCCAGATAAGATAGTGATTGACAGAATTCTCTAGTCACCATCACCAAGTTAGTAGAACTTCGTGATGAACTATGACATGCAAGGGATAACAGAAACGATTCCCAAGCTCTTCGTAATGCGGAAATTGACGAAGGTAGAAATCGAGAAAAACATCAAGTGTTGATGGTAGACAAGACCACTAGTTTCAAGAAAAAGGGCAGAAGGAAGAAGGGGAACTTCAAGAAGAACAGCAAGCAAGTTACTGCTCAAGTGAAGAAGCCCAAGTCAGATCCTAAGCCTGAGACTAAGTGTTTCTACTGCAAAGGGACTGGTCACTGGAAGCGGATCTACCCCAAGTGATTGGCGGATAAGAAGGATGGCAAAGTGAATATAAGTATATTTGATATACATGTTATTGATGTGTACTTTACTAGTGTTTATCGCAAACCCTCAGTATTTGATACTAGTTCAGTTGCTAAGATTAGCAACTCGAAACGGGAGTTGCAGAATAAACAGAGACTAGTTAAGGGTGAAGTGATGATGTGTGTTGGAAGTGGTTCCAAGATTGATATGATCATCGTCGCACACTCCCTATACTTTCGGGATTAGTGTTGAACCTAAATAAGTGTTATTTGGTGTTTGCGTTGAGCATGAATATGATTTGATCATGTTTATTGTAATACGATTATTCATTTAAGTAAGAGAATAAATTGTTGTTCTGTTTACATGAATAGAACCTTATATGGTTACACACCCAATGAAAAATAGGTTGTTGGATCTCGATCGTAGTGATACACATAATCATAATATTGAAACCAAAAGATGCAAAGTTAATAATGATAAGTGCAACTTGTTTGTAGCACTGCCGTTTAGGTCATATTGGTGTAAAGCGCATGAAGAAACTCCATACTGATGGAATTTTGGAATCACTTGATTATGAATCACTTGATGCTTGCGAACTGTGCCTTTTGGGCAAGATGACTAAAAACTCCGTTCTCCAGAACAATGGAACGTGCTACTGACTTATTGGAAAAAATACATACCGATGTATGCAATCCAATGAGTGTTGATGCTCGTGGCAAGTATCATTATTTTCTGATCTTCACAGATGATTTGAGCAGATATGAGTATATCTACTTAATGAAACACAAGTCTGAAACATTTGAAAAGTTCAAAGAATTTCAGAGTGAAGTGAAAAATCATCGCAACAAGAAAATAAAGTTTCTACGATCTGATCGCAGAGAAGAGTATTTGAGTTACGAGTTTGGCCTTCAGTTAAAAAACAATGTGAAATAGTTTCACTACTCATGCCACCTGGAACACCACAATGGTGTGTCCGAACGTCGTAATCGTACTTTACTAGATATGGTGCGATCTATGATGTCTCTTACAGATTTACCGCTATCATTTTGGGGTTATGCATTAAAGACAGCTGCATTCACGTTAAATAGGGCACCATCAAAATCCGTTGAGGCGACGCCTTATGAACTGTGGTTTGGCAAGAAACCAAAGTTGTCGTTTCTTAAAGTTTGGGGCTGCGATGCTTATGTGAAAAAGCTTCAACCTGATAAGCTCGAACCCAAATCGGAGAAATGTGTCTTCATAGGATACCCAAAGGAAACTGTTGGGTACACCTTCTATCACAGATCCGAAGGCAAGACATTCGTTGCTAAGAATGGATCATTTCTAGAGAAGGAGTTTCTCTCGAAAGAAGTGAGTGGGAGGAAAGTAGAACTTGACGAGGTAACTGTACCCGCTCCCTTACTGGAAAGTAGTTCATCACAGAAAACTGTTTCAGTGACACCTACACCAGTTAGTGAGGAAGCCAATGATAATGATCATGAAACTTCAGATCAAGATACTGCTGAACCTCGTAGATCAACCAGAGTAAGATCCGCACCAGAGTGGTACGGTAATCCTGTTCTGGAGGTCATGCTACTAGATCATGATGAACCTACGAACTATGAAGAAGCGATGGTGAGCCCAGATTCCGCAAAGTGGCTTGAAGCCATGAAATCTGAGATGGGATCCATGTATGAGAACAAAGTATGGACTTTGGTTGACTTGCCCGATGATCGGCAAGCAATTGAGAATAAATGGATCTTTAAGAAGAAGACTGACGCTGATGGTAATGTTACTGTCTACAAAGCTCGACTTGTCGCAAAAGGTTTTCGGCAAGTTCAAGGGATTGACTATGATGAGACCTTCTCACCCGTAGCGATGCTTAAGTCCGTCCGAATCATGTTAGCAATTGCCGCATTTTATGATTATGAAATTTGGCAAATGGATGTCAAAACTGCATTCCTGAATGGATTTCTGGAAGAAGAGTTGTATATGATGCAACCAGAAGGTTTTGTCGATCCAAAGGAAGCTAACAAAGTGTGCAAGCTCCAGCGATCCATTTATGGACTGGTGCAAGCCTCTCGGAGTTGGAATAAACGTTTTGATAGTGTGATCAAAGCATTTGGTTTTATACAGACTTTCGGAGAAGCCTGTATTTACAAGAAAGTGAGTGGGAGCTCTGTAGCATTTCTGATATTATATGTGGATGACATATTACTGATTGGAAATGATATAGAATTTCTGGATAGCATAAAGGGATACTTGAATAAAAGTTTTTCAATGAAAGACCTCGGTGAAGCTGCTTACATATTGAGCTTCAAGATCTATAGAGATAGATTAAGACGCTTGATAAAGTTTTTCAATGAGTACATACCTTGACAAGATTTTGAAGTAGTTCAAAATGAGACAGTCAAAGAAAGAGTTCTTACCTGTGTCGCAAGGTGTGAAATTGAGTAAGACTCAAAGCCCGACCACAGCAGAAGATAGAAAGAGAATGAAAGTCATTCCCTATGCCTCAGCCATAGGTTCTATAAAGTATGCCATGATGTGTACCAGATCTATTGTATACCCTACACTGTGTTAAGCAAGGGAGTACAATAGTGATCTAAGAGTAGATCACTGGACATTGGTCAAAATTATCCTTAGTGGAATAAGGAAATATTTCTCGATTATGGAGGTGACAAAAGGTTCGTCATAAAAGGTTACGTCGATGCAAGTTTGACACAGATCTGGATGACTCTAAGTCTCGATCTAGATACATATTGAAAGTGGGAGCAATTAGCTAGAGTAGCTCCGTGCAGAGCATTGTAGACATAGAATTCGCAAAATACTTACGGATCTGTATGTGACAGACCCGTTGACTAAAAAATTATCTCACAAGCAAAACATGATCACACCTTAGTACTCTTTGGGTGTTAATCACATAGCAATGTGAACTAGATTACTGACTCTAGTAAACCCTTTGGGTGTTGATCACATATCGATGTGAACTATGGGTGTTAATCACATGGTGATGTGAACTATTGCTGTTAAATCACATGGCGATGTGAACTAGATTATTGACTCTAGTGCAAGTGGGAGACTGAAGGAAATATGCCCTAGAGGCAATAATAAAGTTATTAATTATTTCCTTATATCATGATAAATGTTTATTATTCATGCTAGAATTGTATTAACCGGAAACATAATACATGTGTGAATACATAGACAAACAGAGTGTCAATAGTATGCCTCTACTTGACTAGCTCGTCAATCAAAGATGGTTATGTTTCCTAACCATGGACAAAGAGTTGTTATTTGATTAACGGGATCACATCATTAGGTGAATGATCTGATTGACATGACCCATTCCATTAGCTTAGCAACCGATCGTTTAGTATGTTGCTATTACTTTCTTCATGACTTATACATGTTCCCATGACTATGAGATTATGCAACTCCCGTTTACCGGAGGAACACTTTGGGTGCTACCAAACATCACAACGTAACTGGGTGATTATAAAGGAGCATTACAGGTGTCTCCAAAGGTACATGTTGGGTTGGCGTATTTCGAGATTAGGATTTGTCACTCCGATTGTCGGAGAGGTATCTCTGGGCCCTCTCGGTAATGCACATCACATAAGCCTTGCAAGCATTGCAACTAATATGTTAGTTGTGAGATGATGTATTACGGAACGAGAAAAGAGACTTGCCGATAACGAGATTGAACTAGGTATTGGATACCGACGATCGAATCTCGGGCAAGTAACATACCGATGACAAAGGGAACAACGTATGTTGTTATGCGGTCTGACCGATAAAGATCTTCGTAGAATATGTAGGAGCCAATATGGGCATCCAGGTCCCGCTATTGGTTATTGACCAGAGACGTGTCTCGGTCATGTCTACATTGTTCTCGAACCCGTAGGGTCCGCACGCTTAAGGTTACGATGACAGTTATATTATGAGTTTATGCATTTTGATGTACCGAAGGTTGTTCGGAGTTCCGGATGTGATCACGGACATGACGAGGAGTCTCGAAATGGTCGAGACGTAAAGATTGATATATTGGAAGTCTATGTTTGGACATCGGAAGTGTTCCGAGTGAAATCGGGATTTTACCGGGTTACCGGGAGGTTACCGGAACCCCCCGGGAGCCATATGGGCCATCATGGGCCTTAGTGGAAAGGAGAAAGGGGCAGCCCAAGGGGGCTGCGCACCTCCCCCCCTTCCCCTAGTCCTATTAGGACTAGGAGAGGTGGCCGGCCACCCCTCTCCCTCTTTCCCCCTTGGGAATCCTAGTTGGAATAGGATTGGGGGGGGAGTCCTACTCCCGGTAGGAGTAGGACTCCTCCTGCGCCTCTCCCTCTTGGCCGGTGCACCCTCCCCCCTTGGCTCCTTTATATACGGAGGCAGGGGCACCTCTAAACACACAAGTTGACACAAGTTGATCCACGTGATCGATTCTTTAGCCGTGTGCGGTGCCCCCTGCCACCATATTCCTCGATAATACTGTAGCGGAGTTTAGGCGAAGCCCTGCTGCTGTAGTTCATCAAGATCGTCACCACGCCGTCGTGCTGACGAAACTCTTCCCGACACTTTGCTGGATCGGAGTCCGGGGATCGTCATCGAGCTGAACGTGTGCTCGAACTCGGAGGTGCCGTAGTTTCGGTGCTTGATCGGTTGGATCGTGAAGACGTACGACTACTTCCTCTACGTCGTGTCATCGCTTCCGCAGTCGGTCTGCGTTGGGTACGTAGACAACACTCTCCTCTCGTTGCTATGCATCACATGATCCTGTGTGCGCGTAGGAAAATTTTTGAAATTACTACGAAACCCAACACCCGCAGCAGCAGATTTGCCTTTGGCAAAGAAGGTCCCCGAGATCAACGCCAAGAGCGCTGAGGAGCAATCTGCTCCGGCAAGCCCTAGGGTTTGTTCCGTTGAAGCAGAAACTCCCGACAAGTTTTGCTCCGGCAAGCTTGCCAGGGAACGTCAAGCTCCGGCAGAGCCGCAGATTCTCGCCGTAGAAGCGGATGTTCCCGCAGCCGCAGATTTGCCTTTAGTCCTTGTTGTCGAGCCACAAGCTCCAGCATGGGCACAGCAGATTGTCCGTTTCCTTCAGACGGGAGAACTTCCCGAAGAGCAAGAAGAAGCGGAAAGAGTAGCCCGGTAGTCAAGTATGTACCAGTTTGTCGACAAGACACTGTACAGAAGAAGACTCAACGGTGTGAAATTGAAGTGTATTCACCGGGAAGACGGACAAAAGCTGTTGGCAGAGATACATGGAGGCATATGTGGTCACCACATTGGCGCAAGAGCACTTGTCGGCAAAGCATTCTGGCAAGGTTTCTTTTGGCCGACAGCCCTCCAGGATGCAACTGCACAAGTAACCAAGTGTGAAGCATGCCAGTTCCATTCCAAGCAGATACACCAACCAGCTCAAGCTCTCCAGATGATCCCTTTATCCTGGCCATTTTTGGTCTGGGGGCTCGACATCCTCGGCCCCTTTCCCCGAGCAGTCGGGGACTTTGAGTACTTATACGTCGCAATCGACAAGTTCACAAAGTGGCCGGAAGTGGAACCAGTGAGGAAGGTGACAGCACAGTCAGCAGTCAAGTTCTTCAGGTCGATTGTTTGCCGCTTCGGGATCCCTAACAGGATAATCACCGACAACGGTACGCAATTCACGAGCCGCACCTTCATGCAGTACGTCCAAGATCTTAGCGCCAAGGTCTGCTTCACTTCTGTTGCTCACCCGAGAAGCAATGGTCAAACGGCGAGGGCAAATGCTGAAGTGCTGCGCGGGCTCAATACCAGGACTTTCGACAAGCTGCACAAGTGCGGAAGAAACTGGATCGAGGAGCTGCCGGTGGTTCTTTGGTCGATCAGAACGACGCCAAATCGAGCCACTGGCCAGACAACTTTCGCTCTAGTCTATGGAGCAGAGGCAGTTCTCCCCACGGAACTCGTATACGGGTCACCTCGAGTGCTCGCTTATGATGAGCTTGAGCAAGAGCAGCTGCGACAAGATGACGCGCTGCTCCTTGAGGAAGACCGTCTTCAGGCTGCTGTGCGAGCTGCTTGCTACCAGCAAGCTTTGCGCCGCTACCATAGCCGCAAAGTTAATGCCAGAAGTTTCGAGAAAGGCGACCTTGTTCTTCGGCGTGTTCAGTCCGCCAAGAATTCGAACAAATTGACACCAAAGTGGGAAGGCCCTTATCGGGTGAAACGAGTCACTAGGCCTGGCGTTGTCCGCCTTGAGACTGAAGATGGCATTCCGGTGAGCAACTCCTGGAACATTGAGCATCTTCGTAAGTTTTACTCGTAAGGCGCGGTTGCCGGAACCTGTTCCGGCAACCACCTTTTGTACAAGTCTTGCCGCTGTTGCATGTAATCCTTTGTACAAAGCCGGGCGCAGACCCCGTGCATAAGTAAAGCTCATGTGCTCCGCACATTTTGTCAATTTTACGCTCTCTATTTTTTGGCATATATGATCTGACACTTTGTGCAGCACCTACTCCACGGTAAGCAATAACGAGCCGTAAGGCTCCGTATCTTTATTTTCTCTTCTTTCTTTTTTCTCAAGGAAAGGAAGGTTCCCTCGCCCACAAGTTTGCCGGGGAGGAAAGGAGAAGATAATGGTATGGGCCAGGCGTCGTTCAAGAAAATTCCGCCTTACCGGGAAGCAAACAACAGAAAAGCTAAGTTGCCAAAGTTTGAGCAATCAGATTTTTTTAAATTTTAAGTTATCTCCCTTGAACGACCGCACTTTGTATGGAAAACCTGTGCGCGGAGGAACCAACTCGTAGCTAGTTGCGCTCTTACTTTGTTTCGAGTCCGCTCAACAACTTAAGTGAGCTGCAACTAGTTGCGACAAGGTTTCTTGTCGGTAGCGGCACCGCCAGCAGGCTGCTGACGTCCCGCACTCAGCGCTCGTGGCTCAGGTGCCTGCACCGGCAAGTTCCCTAAAAGCGTAGGGCAAAAACATACAAAGGGAGGAATCAAGTAAAGGGAATAACATTGCAATCATTACCCAGAATAGAGTTATATTACAAAGATAGCTTGTCGCGGCTCTAACAGATTGTTTTCATAACATGACAAACAGCGACAAGAAAAGAAGAAATGGGCGGCCTAATCTACGCGATCGCCCTCGATCCTCTTGATCCCGCTCACCTTGTCCACAATGGGTGCGACAGGGGCCTTGAGCGCCTCTAGATCGGCATCCGGCGGCAGGGTCTTGAGGACGTTGGTGAAGTTGAGGCCCGGATTGCGGAAGGCCACCTTCACCAACACTTTCTGAAGAGCTCCCATGCAGATCTTGCGCGACTCGTCGGCCAGCTGCTTTGGGATCCTCTCCCGGAGTCGCTGGAGGGCCGTCGCCACGCCCTTGAAGAACAAGACAAGCTTGGCGCTGGGTTGGAGGTTCTCGTTGGAGGGATACCCGAGATCCTCCATCCCCAGCTGCGCCAACTCCTTGTCAATGTCTGCGGCAGCACTCACGAGGCTCTCCGTCCAGTGCTCCACATTTTCCCTGAAGGCATTCTGGGTGGCGGCAACACTCTCCAGCAGCGCCTTGTCGGCCTTGATCTCTTCTTTCAAGGCCGCCTCCTGCTTCTTGGCGCAGTCCAGTGTCTTGGTCAAAGTGGTCAGCTTCAACTCAAGATCCGTGTTGGAGCCTTTGGCGGCGCTGAGCTCTTTGCCCTTCTCGGCAAGATCGGCCTTCAGCTGCACCACCTTCATCTCCAGCTCCTTCTTGGCGGCCTCGGCAACTGCAGCAGCATCCTCTGCTTGCTTAAGGGCTCCGCCGAGTTTTTCCTCGCGCGCGGCAAGCTCCTCCTCGTGAGCGTCAAGATTGACCTTCCGCTGCGCCAGCTCGCCCTCCTCCACAGATAGCTTCACAGCGGCAAGTCGCTGTTGCTCTTCGACTTCAGCCTTCTCGAGGAGGAAGGCCTTCTGCGCTTCGGCGAGCTGCTCCCGCTCCTCCGCCAGGGACCGGAGGGCTTCCCGGTGGAAACCCCCGAGCTCTTCCACGCGCTTCTCGATGTCTGCTCCCGCCTTCACGACAAGCGCCTCGCGGAATTCCAGCTTGGCTTGCCGCGCGCGGTAGAGCGACAACAACTTCCGCAGCAGCCGCTCTTCCTCGGGCTCGTTGCTGCTGCTGCTCGGCGCGTCAACCAGCGTCAGCCCAGCGGAAGCAAGCACCTCCCCGTCGAAGATCTCTCCCTCAACCGGCGCCCTGGAGCTCGATGCCCAGGGAAGGTTGATGAAGACGTCGTCGTCGGACTTCAAGTAGACGCCTAGCTGGGGCTCTTCGGAGCTTGGCGCTGCGGCAGCGGCGGATGGATCGGCGGTCGGTGTAGCGCCTGGCGCTCCTGCGGCCTCAGGGCCGTCAGTGCGATCGCCAGACCCCTCGCCAGTTGCCGCGGCGGCAGCCTTAGCGGCCTCTGCGCCGGCGGGATCGTCAGCACCGGCCGTTTCTTCGGCGGCAACCTCGGTCTCCATCGGCTCCGTAGCAGATGGGTCTGACAGCCGGGAAAGGGAGAAGAGTCAAGCAAAAACCCAAGAAGATCAAAAGAAGAAGAACCCAAGGAAAGTTTTGAAGCGAAAGGATTACCTGTGTCGGGTTCTGCAGTCGTGGTCTCCACCGTCGGGGGGCCGCTGGTGCTGTCCCTTGCCGGGGAACCCTCCCTTACCGGAGACTTCTCCCTTACCGGAAAGCCCTCCTTTGCCGGAGAGCTCTCCCTTGTCGGGGGATTCTCCCTTGGCTCTTGGTGGGGCTGCTCTGCTCCTGCACAAATCAGCAGTAAGATATCAGCAAAGACAGAGTATCCATGTGCATCTCACAGCGGAAAGCAAACCATATACTTACGCTGGGGGCTGCTCTGGAGAAAAGTTGCCAGGTCCGGCAAGGTTGTCTCGGGCGCACCCCCTGCTGTCGCAGTAGGTTCGTCCTCGATGACAATCACCAGGACTTTGGCTCTCTTTGCTGCTCTCTGGGCCAGAGTCCTAAAAAGGAACAAGTTCAGAGTCAAGCAAATGAGATACAAGACAAACAGCAAGGATTGAAGAACTACAAGTACAGCAAAAGAAGCTTACTCTTCTTCTTCTTCCTCGTCGGAGCTGAACGCGGAGAAGTCGAAGTCCGGTGCGCGCCCGGCGCAAGCAGGCGGAGGAAAAGCTTCCCTTGGCCGCTTGGCGGGAGCAGTGGCGGTGGTCTGAGACGACCCCGCTCCAGCTGCTGGCGCGGCGTGAGCAGCGGCAGGAATTGAAGCGGTGGTCCGGCTAGATCCCGCTCCAGTTGCCGTCGCAGCATGAGGCGCTCCCGCGGCAACGGTGTTTGCTGCGGTGGAGCGTGTCACGCGGCGCGGCGACTATTGACCCGCTTGCCGCTCTGCTACATCACTGGCCTTGCGGAGATGCCTTCTTGGTGGGGATGAAGGTTCTGCTTGCAGCGAGCTGCCCGAAGATGAGGAGGAAGAGGAGTTGATTTCCAGCGAGCCGCTCGTGTCCTTGGCGGGCTCGCTCGGCTCAGCGTCATGCCCGGCAAGCTCCTTCTTGCCGGCGGGCTCCCCTCGCTCGGCACGGCTTGCCGCTTCTGCTGCATCTGCCTCCTCCACGGTGAATCCAAATTCGCCCGCGGCTGCGGCTGCCGCTGCCTCTTCCAGCCTAGTGGCAATGAGCGCCATCTCTGCATCGGTGGTGTCGCGGGTGAGGCTGTCCTTCTCGTCGGAGCGGATCGGCACTTCCACCAAGTCATCGAAGAACTGTTGCACGACGTCGTCCGCATGCTCCTGCCAAGTTGGCACAATTCCATGCGAGTCGCACAGCGGCATCATTGCATGGATGCGGTCGAGCGAGGAGTTGTTGCACAGCGGAACGACACCCCCCGCAACCTGAACACCTCGGGATGTTGGGGGTCATACTTGAACAGCTCCTGCAGCATCGCGTTGAGCTCCAGGACAGTGAAGTTGAAATTGAGGCCCGGCCGCAACCTCATGATATCTGCCGCATTCTTGAACTCCCAGGCAGGTCTTCCTCGTTCCTGCAAGGGGGCGATGCGGCGGCGAAGAAAGTCTGCGCCAACTGCGCCTACAGTAAGCCCGGCAAGTCTGAGGCGTAGGATCCTGGTGACGGCAATCTTCAGCCTGTCGTCTTCCGGGGCCACATCACTCCAATCGCTGCCGCGTGCTACTGGGGTTTGGCGCCGGGTGGTGAATGGCTGCGGGTTCTCCTCGTCAATCCAGCACCAATCTGCTCTCCACTCCTCCCACTTGCCGCGGAACTCTCCCTCCAGATAGGTTTCTTTCTTGCCGGCCCTCGAGATCCAGGCGATTCCACCGGATAATGGCTCCCCTCTCTCTACTCGGGGTATGAAGAAATGGCGGAAGAGGGCTACACTGGGGTGGACTCCGACAAAGTTTTCGCAGAGATGTGCGAAAACTGCCATGGTCAGAACGGCATTGGGGGTGAAGTCAAGGAGGTGGAATCCGTAGGTATTCATGATGTCGCAGAAGAATTCAGAGAAAGGCGGGCAGAGCCCGCAGTAGAAGAACAATGCCAAGAAAGGGTATCCGTTTGGGGCCTTCTTCCAAGCGGCGGCGGGGAGTACCTTCGTGCGCGGATGCGCGCGCGTCTCCGTCGACTAGAAGAGGTAGTAGTTCTCCCTCAGCTTCTTCGCGACAAGCTTGGGGGGGAAGACGGCCCGCTCCTTCCGCAGCGCCGCAAGCCGCTGCGCCTTGGTCGACTTCACGACCTTCCCCTTGTCGGCTTTTGGAGCCATGGCGGAAGTGGTGGAGGAGGTCGACGGCGTTGGTAGTGCTGGTGGCGATGGGGGGCGGAGCGCTGCTCTCTCTCTCTCAGCTTTGGGAAGGCGAGGGAGCGGCGGAGATTTCTGAGATTGGAAGCAGCAACCGGCGAATGGGCGAACTACCCCTGTTTCCCCTGCTTATAGAGAGGGAGGGGGCGGACGCTCCGCATTTCCGAATAAAGAAACCACCCACGATCTCTCCCACGACGCCGCATTCAACGTGTGCCGTTCGGGGAGGGCGCGGTGGATACGGAGAGAGATACGGCGTAACCTAGGCCGCGCGCGCGTGCCCTTTTTTGGGCCTGGCCCAACAGCGCTCGGCACCGTGTATGGCCCAGGCCCGGGGGCTCCTGTCGGTGTACTAGAGTAGGGGTACCCTAGTATCCCGAACTTGTGCACGGGCAGTCGCAGCATCCCGCGACAAGGCTTGCCGGGTGACCGCCAAGGTCCTCCGTGGTTCCTTTGAAGCCATTCAAGAACAAAGTATCCAAACCAAGACACCACAAGACCCCGGCAAGAGGAGCTTGCCGGGAAGGCCAACCAAGGCAAGGCGCTTAAGGAGACAAGACCCCGGCAAGAGGAGCTTGCCGGGAAGGCCACCCAAGGCATCTCAAGGAACTTGCCGCGACGCGCCTCGCGTCCCGGCAAGGCCCGGTGAGCGACAAGCTCCCGGACGCGACAAGACAACGACCGCGGCAAGGCGCTTGCCGCGGCAAGCCACCACTCTGTGCCTGCGCTCCAGCACATCCACCAACGTGTCGCTCTGGGACCCTTCCGGGCGTGCGTGACGGGAGGCTGTGCAGCCAGCGGTGCGCAGTGGCAAGCGGCGCTGACAAGATTGCCATCGTGGCGAGCGGTGGTGTCCCTGACGGTCCCTTTTGCACTGTTTAGGCGACACATACGGGCATTTAATGCCCTTGTCCCCTGCCGTCAGGGTTAGGTATGATACACTGTAGCAGGTAGCTGTACCTACCGCAGCACCTTTCCATTTTACACTTTGTCTCCATTGCCACCTGTCGGTGACCCCTTGAGCCTATAAAAGGAGGCCCATGTGCAACGTAGAGGGGGGGTCGGGGAAAAAAAGAGAACACTCAGGCTCGGTCTCGTTAGCCGCTGGTGTGTACTGTAGCACTCCGCGCCCCCGAGCAAGAACTCAATACAAACCACAAAGCAGGAGTAGGGTTTTACGCATCCGTGCGGCCTGAACCTGGGTAAACTGCTCGTGTGCTTCGCCTTGATCCGCTCTTCGTGCAACCTCCGCTCCCGCCGAACCGAAAGGGACTCGGTCCGCCGGTCTCATAGGTGTTCGTGGATTAGTCCCCCGACATCCCCCTGACGTTTTAGGTATTCCATCCACGGATCATATTTAAGTCAAATAAATGCTTTTCTAAACTATCCATATCTTTTAAACTGTAACTCCGATTTAAACATGTTATATATGAAATTTGATTAGAAAAATATGTAGACTATGAATATAAGATTGTTTTAACCTGTTAGGTATTTATAAATATTATTTTAGAAGATATTGAAGTCAAACAAATGGTTTTCTAAATTATACGTATCTTTTAAATCGTAACTCCGATTTTAACATGTTATATATGAAATTTGATTAGAAAAATGTGTGAAATCTGAATATGATATTAATTTTACCTGTTAAATATTGTTTAGATATTGTTTTGGAAGCAAACTTATAACTATAGCGCACGATTCATTTTTCTTTCGTACAGGCGGCGATCCGGGTTGCAAATAAACACCCACTATAGTCATGCAGGGAAAAGAAAACATCGAGAACTACACATGCATACCTCTGGATACATCGCAGGGGAAAACAACAGATTTCTTATCGCGAGTGTGAGATAAAGCGAGAGAGATGGAGGAGAGAGAGACGTCTTAGGATTAGCCACATTCAAATATGTTTTGATTTGTGTGAACACTAAGACCATCGCCGGCGGGGGTTAGAAGAAGGATAAGCGGCAACACAAATATGATGCGTCGCTAAAATAAAGAAGATGGACCTATTGCGGTCTTGAGTGATAGTTGTTTGGTTAAGAGTGTGTGTTGTGTTTTTCTTTCGTTGCAACGCACGGGCTTTTTTACTAGTATTTTAAAAATCTAGAAATAAATAAATAAAGCACCGTTCTGGCCCGCATGCCTAGCCTCCAGGCCAAGACACGGCCCCTGGCGTGCCACATGCCGGGCTCGGCCCGTTTAGCTCGTGCCTGGGCCGTGCCATGCAGGCGTGCTAACGGGCCGGCCCAGATGGCACGGCCCATTTGGCCAGCTTTGCGTGGTACAGTACTATTTATACTATCCCGAACCCCAGCCAAACGCATCGAAGATCGAACTAGGGTTTCCTTCGGTAGAAAAGAAACAGAGCGGGCGGGCGGCTGGCGGTGAGAAGCTGAAGATGGATGCGGCGGGGAAGAGACCTGACGTACGAGGCGGGCGGGCGCAGAAGAGACCTGAGGTGCAAAGTGATGCGGGGGAGAGATCTGAGGTACAAGGGAGGGTGCGGGGGAGAGACCTGATCTACTTCTTTGGGGGTGCGGAGGAGGTATTGAGCAATCTGTTTTCTGAGAAGCTGAAGATGGATGCGGCGGGGAAGAGACCTGAGGTACGAGGCGGGCGTGCGCAGAAGAGACCTGAGGTGCAAAGTGATGCGGGGGAGAGATCTGAGGTACAAGGGAGGGTGCGGGGGAGAGACCTGATCTACTTCTTTGGGGGTGCGGAGGAGGTATTGAGCAATCTGTTTTCTGAGACGGAAATGTTAACGCCCACATGTGTGGGCATTAGCCAACTCACCCACACGTCTTCATCACCGTCCAGTAACTTCTGCACGAATCTTGGCACGAATTAGCTGATTTTGTATGCCACGTAGGACAACTCGCGTGTGTGGTGTGTGAGAGAGGTCGCCCACACATCCGTTTTACCACACGGAGGGGCCGGTGTGTGGGCGTTCAGCAGTTCGCGCCACACGCCACTTTGCACGCACACACAAGGGCTAGTGTGTGGGCATTTGCCATCTCGCCCACACACCCGTCTCCTCTCCCACACCCAAGCTGCTAGTTGCCATGTGTTTTCGCAGCGCACATGGCAACTGCCCCTAGTGTGCTTTATAAGCAGGTGGCAACTCTCTTTTTTTACCCGAGTGCCATGTGTTTTTGCAGGGTACACGGCCACTGCCTAGTGTGCACGTAAGCAGATGGCAACTCTCTTTTACCGAGTTGCCATGTGTTTTTGTATGGTACATGGCAACTGCCCCAACGTGCACGTACATGGCGACTGCCCTAATGTGCACGTAAGCAGATGGCAACTCTTCCTTTTTACATGGCAACTGCCCTACCATGCTTGTGAGCACATGGCAACTCTTTCAACTGCCTAGTGTTAGTATGTGGCAACTCCTAAAGTTATGAAATCATGGCAACTACATTAGATCAGACCATACATGGCAACTGCAGTTGAGCAACCATGGCAACTGCAGTTGTCCGACATGGCAACCGTAGTTCAGCGATATGGCAATTGCAGTTAAACGAACATGGACGAGGGTTTGGACCATGGCAACTGCGGGCGCGCGGTGGGCGTCACGCGTGGCGTGCGGGACCAGGAGGGTACGGGGCCTGACATACGGGCGTGTGGGCGTTATCAACTTCGCCCACACGCACGCGTGTGAGAGGGTTCAGGAGGAAAAAAGAGAGGTGTGTAGGCATTAGTTGTTTTGCCCATACATATGTGTGTGGGCTGGTTGCTGTCCATGCCACACGAGGCGTGTGACACAACTACCCGATACACCACACGTGTGGCAGTTATCGGGACCCTTCTGAGAAGCTGCGGGCGGATCCGGAGGAGGGACCTGAGCTACAAGGGGCGGATCCGGACGAGGGACCTCATCTATCAGCGGCGGATACGGAGGAGACATTGAGCAATCTGTTTTCTGAGAAGCTGCGGGCGGATCCGGAGGAGGGACCTGAGCTACGAGGGGCGGATCCGGACGAGGGACCTCATCTATCAGCGGCGGATGCGGAGGAGGTATTGAGCAATCTGTTTTCTGAGAAGCTGCGGATTGATCTGCAAAGGAAGGACATGCCTCTGGAGATGTTGAGAAACCTGATATCTGAGATGCTAGCTGCGACACTATTGATAGATGTTGGGGAGGAGGTACTTCAGCGGTGGCCGAGTAATCCTCTGAGGAGGTATTTTTTCCTCAGTAGTCGTATGGGTGAGAAGATGACAAGGAAACAGGTTCTCATTGAGATAGAGGCTCTCAGAATAATTGCAAGGTCCAGAGGTATGCGACTGTCAATGGATCACGTTCTCAAAGAGGCAGAGGCTACTGTGGAAATGGAGGAACAGGCTCTCAAGGAGATTCAGACTACTGCCAGCGAAACAGTAGAGGAACAAGCTCTCAAGATGATTCAGGCTGTCAGGGAAAGAGTACAGGACGAGTTGAAGAAGAGCTCTCTGAAGAAAAAAGTACAGGACGAGTTGAAGAAGAGCTCTCTGAAGAAAAAGCCGAGGAGGCGAAAGGGTAAGAACAAGCTTCCGGAGGAGGCCCTCTCTGAACCAAATGCTTACGATCTTCATCGAAATTTCTGGAATTCAATGTTTGCTGGCCCACGATATGGTTGCTACGAGACCACAAGTAAGCAGTCTTATCCTTGCATGGCTAAACTTTGATCTAATTTTATCCAAGTTAAACTTTTATTTGTATTGAACTCCCCCATATGCATTTTGTTCTTTGAGTTTTGGTTATCTCCATGTATTTTTTAGGTTTCCCAGCTATTTTGCCCCCTTTATGCCTGTCCAATAAATGGTCCTGTTCCATCAGAGCCACACCAAATTTGAGGGTGTTTGGATCACTAGAGACAAGAGACTAGAGACTAGAGACTACTAGTAGTCACCTTTAGTCCGTAAACCTTCAGACACCCCTGACTAGTGGGTGACTAAAACTAGTTTAGTCCCTAGTCACTTCACCCCCAACTTTTACTGACTAGAGACTAGTAGTAGTCACCTTTAGTCAGTAAACCTCCAAACACCCCTGACTTTTACTGACTAAAGTCCCCCTCTCTCTCCTTTAATTGGTGTTGCACAAGGAACATTTAATACTGAGACATTTAATGCTGACTAGTAGTAGTCACCTTCCAAACAGGGCCTGACTAAAAACTTCTAGTCTGACTACTACTAGTATAAACAGGCCTCTGTATAATAATTGAAATAATAAATCTCTATACATATTTTAACTTGTACCAATCAGACCCTGTAGTACCAATTGAAATAAAAAATTTCTATATGTATTTTTTATTACATTATGTAAATTGTACAGTTTTGACTTGTCATGGTAGTTATAATATTATTGCTTCAAACTTCTATTGGGTATATTTTGAATTCTACATTACTTCGTCGACGGTGGCGCTATACTATGCGTGCGCACAAAATCCTTAATCTGCGCTCTGGCCATGCTGGTTGAGCCGCTTCGTCCAAACAACAGATTTTGTTTCCACCCTTTAGTAAAAGGCATGGCAGAGGATAGTAAATGAATTAAATTGGTCGCGGGCTGGACCCTCTGGTTCTCTGCTCCACTTGATTAGTATTTTTCTTTTGCCCCTAGTAATATAGCAACCATAGTAACCTTATTACAATGTTTACCTGCTCCACCCTCTGGTCCACAGTCCTGTCTACTCGGGCCTTGTAATTTAAATTGGGCAGATGGGAGATAACCATCAGTTGGATGGTAATTTTTGGATGGTAATTGTGTTACGACTTTGGAATTAACCGATTACTATTAGCTACTATGTGGTAATTGTATTAATATATGGTCTTACATGTTAAAGTGGAAATTGTAACAAACCAATTGCTATTGGATTACTACTACTTGGTACTAGTTTTACTACACATGCTTCATTTATCGTTCACATGCATGTGGCGGCCATGCTAGTAATGCATCACTTTAATATTACTATGATTAGAGAAAATATTACCATTAATCGTGCGCTAGGCTGATCTTGGGAAAAATCCTAGCAAACATCATATAAGAAAATTAAAACGGTCACCGGCTGCCACAAACCACTCTTGGACTCTCCCTCGCGTGCTCGTAATCTGGTATTCTTGTTACGCCTGGCACACACCACTCCACCATTAATATGGTACTCTTGTTACGAGGCTGCCATGCAAAAAAAAAAACACTGAAAGACGTGTACATATTGAAAATGGTAATCTTATCACCGGCTGTCACGAATCACTCCTCTGCCCTTTAATCGTTCTGCCTATTTAGTTACCAGGATGCAACACATAAAATAATCGTTCTGCCTATTAGTAAGTAAGTAAGTATGTGTGTGTGTGTGTGTGTGTGTGTGTGTGTGTGTGTGTGTGTGTGTGTGTGTGCGCGTGTGTGTGTGTGTGTGCGTGCGTGCGTGCGTGCTCGGATCTGAGTATTTGATACGGGTAAGTAATTGAGTTCATACTATCTTATAGGTTACAGTATTTAAAAAAAATCTGAACCCAATTATGCATAGCCCATGTATCAGTATCAAGCCTACACCGACCAACGTTTTTATGTAGGCCCATCAGAGTCGATATCGTACCACTCCCTATAATTTCTTTTCCAAGTTTTTTTGTTAATATGGCATAATGTGTTAATTTTAATCTTTTATTGCTAACTACTTTGTTTATCAACGATGCAGCTTCTACCCCTCCCATGCGATTCACTGATGATGTATGTGACCTCGCTGGCCCACTTGAGACTCTTCAGATTTTTTCAGTCAAAGTCGTTGGAGTAAAGAAGGGGATATCTTGGCCACTTAGTCTCTATGGCAAGATTGCGGCACGCGACACAGTTGATCGCAATCGCAATATCATCTTTGATTGTGAGAGGGATAACTGTGAAATCCTCTACGAGGATGTACGTATATATTCTCCAAAAATACCACTTTCTCCTGTCTGCAGTTAACGTTTTCAACCATAGAGTATTCTTGAAAAGCATGCCCTACAACTAACAAAGAGATATGGATTATTATATAATTTGAACTGGAGAACTCATGGCATGTATCTTGTGGTTGGTTGAAAATCTCAATTAAAAATCTTATGGCATCTAAGCAACAATCCTGTGGTTATATCACATGCTCTTTGTAAACACTTCCCATAATGATACAATTTGCCAACATGTGCTATCTCCTACCTGTATTTTGATTAAATTTCATAATGTAAGGTCAGTAACGTGCAAGCTCTTGTAAACCTCATGCTTCGTGGACAGCAAATAGAAGCACGATAGTCAATTTTTAAAGTTTCCACCTCAGTTATTGCAGTAGAATGCATGCTTCTTTTTGAAGGTTTTGAAATGTCAGCTCTTATATAGTGTTTGCTTACCTGTGGTTTCAATAGCTGTGTTGAACACTTAAATGTCTGCCCCAGTTTAGTCCATATTTTCTACTGAACTTTGGTGCTGCGTTATGCATTTTTCAGAATGTGGCAATTAGTACTCGAAGTATGTCTGGCCCAATATGCCTTCAGATAACAGGAAGATGTGGGTTCAGTAAGATGGTTGATCGACATCAGATTGGATGCTACTGATTTCCCCTTTTATATCTGAACTAATCTTGATGTTGTGTGGCTAGCATTCAGCATAATTATTTTGGATTCTCATAATGATTATTGCCCCATTATATGCAGAGTCCGTATTTACCTCTCACCGGTCCTTCCTGTGCTGTTGTGTTGTCGGTACATCATTCATATATCGAGGTTGAGTTAAAACTCAAGCTAGATTCTGGTGATGAAGAATTCAGCTACGTATCTGATGCCTACATCGAGATTGTCCCTTTTAACTCCTTCGTCATGCAACGAGATTTGGCTGGCAGGCTTAGCACGTTGCAGCTAACTGTGGCCCACATTATTCATTCCGTGGAGGCTACAATTAGTGTCAAAGTCAAACATGGGGAATGGCCATATGGCCATGGAGGCCTATTTACTGCGTCTACTGCTAGCATCAATGACATGGAAGTTGTGCTTCTTGGATTTGAGGTTGATGAGGTCCTACCTGTTAAGGATGATGGGCATGTCAAGCTTTTTCGTCGCGTCGTTAGCGTTGAAAGCAAAGGAAAGCTCGAAGTCTTGGTGGAAGCAAACCCTGCCAATGATGAAGAGGATGTAGTTAGCGACGACATCTATTTCACACCCAAGAGATCTGGTAGGAGCCACCAAATGCTCAAGGTTGGCTCTTGTGAGATGGAGGTAACGGTGGCGTGGTCTCTCCTTTTGTCTTATGGATGAAGGGGCCATGGGGTTTGTGCTTGCTTTGCTGGAAGTAGTCACAGCTGTGTGTCGCGTGTCTGTTTGCTACTTGGGTAGCTGCTGCTTGTGAAGTAGAGGCCATGATGTTTGTGCTTGCTTTGCTGGTACTAGAGTCATCGTGTGTGTCTGTCGTGTGTCCGTTTGTTATGCAGTGCTCCAGTGGTACTTGCATAGCTGCTGCTTGTGAAGTACTCCTGTGTGTGATATGTTGAACCTGTTGAAGTAGTAGCGAAATCTCTGTTTAGTTGAACCTGTTGAACTGTCTGTCCAGTTGAATTAGGTGAAGTGTATGTTATGCTTCAATGTATGACTTATGACTAATGATACTGATCTAAATATATCCTAGTAGTGTTGCATGTCCGTACGAAACAGTTGAAGTGCGTTTGTAGCACTTCGCATGGATGGGCAAAGTTAGATTTGATTTATCATCCTTGCTCTTTTATTTTAGGGCGATTTGATTATTTGCCATCATTTACTTTGGATTTTGACATTTTGCCACTCATTACATTGAAATTGATCTGATGACACTTCTTAGTTTGCATTTTGATTTTTTGCCACTTTTCAACACAAAAATAATCTTTGTAAATGAAAGACAAATGGAGTGCACAAAGCAGAGGACAAAACTACCCTTTTACCTGTTTGACTGAAACACATAACACATCCTCCTCACCAAATCGAGATGAACCCTAACTCATAACTCAGCCGCCGCCGTATCTGCTGCTCCCGGGCGGCCCCGCCGCCGTCACCCCTGCTGCTACCTGGTGGCCCTGCAGATAACCGGTGGAGGAGTGCAGGTGGGAGCTGCTTATCAGTCGAGTCCAGCCCACATGGTCCCATCGGCGGCGTCCCTGAACCACGCATAGCCGAGCGCACCGCAGCGGCTAGGGAGCTGGAACGGCGCCCGGCGCGCGAGTGCTTCAGGCTGCCAATGACCCGTTCGCCACTGACACCCCGCCTGCCCCATGTTGCTCTTGCTTGCCCGTGTACTAGTGGTATAGCAGCTGCTGCTGGTCGCCGCTGCCGCACGTAGTGCTATTAGTGTTGCTCACGCCTCGTGCCTCCGCACTAGCCGGCCACGTAGAACACAAGCTGAACGAACGGCAGCTGATGCAATGCATAATCCCAGCGCTTGGAGCAGGAGCAATCAATATAGCAGTTCTGCGCCCGCGAGACAGGAACGAACAGACATGAAGAGCTCATCTATCGACTCGGTCAATCGAGAACATGGGCAGGTTCGGGATTTCACATGGGCAAGGGCAAATCCTCAAAGTTCCAACTAAGAAGTGGCAAAATATCAATTACAAAGTAGACAGTGGCAAATTGTCAAAGTCCAAAGTAAGTGGTGGCAAGAAATCAAAATCCCCTTTATTTTACTATATACTACGTTGCTCTATAATATAAAATGTTATTACAACCAATATATGGAGGAAGTTGAATAGAATGGTTGATTTCGAGAAAGCTTGATTTGCTTATCTTGAATGGGCACGACTTCTGAGTTGTGACATTTGGGTCATCTGCTGCACGGCAGAGTGCTCGAGCCCTTTGGGCTACTGTTTCGATCGTCACCCGCTTAGAGCATCTTCAGCCGCGCCCTTAACAGGCCCTTCCCAGACGATTTTGCCACGCCGGCGTCAAAAAAACAGTCCAGTCATGCCCCTAGAAGCCCGTTTTTCGGCGGCTCGGGGCGAAACTGGTGCCGGCGGATCCAGGCCGAACCCGGCTTCCTGAGGGGCGCCTGGAGCGCCGGCACAAGCAAAAAGGGCGCGTGGGTCCGCCCTGTTGGCGAGGCGAGCGCCTCTTCCCGCCGTTTCTTCCCACGTTTTCCCCACTTCCCCCCCCCCCCCGTACTCTTTCTTCCTCCCGCCAATCTCCCTCCCGCTCGCCTTCCTCCTCCCAGCCGGCCGCCATGCCACCGAAGAAGTACGTCGCCCCCCGCGCGGCGGCAACCGCGGCCGCCTCCGTCACCCAGCCGAAGCAGAGGAAGCCGAGGGCGCCGCCGACCAAGTCACCGGGCATGTCAAACGCCGAGTGGAGGGCGGAAGTTCAGCAGCGGGAGGCTGTCACCGCCGACCGGCGGAACAGGGCCATCGCCAAGAAGGCCCGCGACAACGCGACGCGCGCGGCTGCGGCTGCCTCGGCGGACCAAATCGAGGCCGAGGCGGCTCGCGTGGGGATGATGAATCCACCCGGAAGCCACGCCCAGTACGCGCCCTGGGGTCAGCAAGGCGTGGGCTCTCCGCAACCATGGGGATCGCCCTCGCCGGACTACGCCGACGGTGACGCGCATGGTGGGTTCAACCCAAACGTCACCTTCCCCCATGGATACCCGGTCCAGCGCACGCCCTCACCCGCCTTCGCCGGCGTGCAGTACCCTCCATATAACTACTCGCCGCCCGCCTACACTTCCTCCCCGACGCCCCTGCTACGCCGTGGCCCGCTGCCCTTCTCGCACCTGGGCGACACCGACGAGACTGAGGCCGACATGGACGACATCATCGCGACAGGTTTGGCCGCGACCGCCGCATCTCCCGGGTTCGTCACCCAGGACGAGGTGGTTGATCTCAGCGGCGGCATGGACGGCGAGCTCGGCTACGTCTACGGCGAGGACGAGCAGGAGGAGCAGGAGGAGGAGGACAACGAGGAGGGGGAGGAGGAGGAGGAGCCGACGCCTGTGACGGCGAAAGGGCGCAAGAAGAAGCGGGTGGTCAGGACAGGCGAGCCGCGCATCAAGTGGGCGTCCAAGGAGGAGAAATGCCTCGCCGAAGTATGGAAAGTCGTCTGCCTCGACCCGACGACCGACACGAACCAGAGCGTCGACACGTACTGGGACCGCCTCAAGGCCGAGTTCTTGGCGTGGTACTTGGCGGAGCGTGGCCTCATCCTGAACCAGCTTCCCTCGACAAGGCCGCCAACGCCAACGCCAACGCCGACGCCGACACCGACGCCAAGCCCGCGAGACGACGCCTCCACGACGCCCAGCACCACCGAAGCCGCGCCGACACCGCCAAGCCCGCGCACGCCAACTCCGCCAACGCCTGGAGCAGAGCCCGCCGAGTGATGCGCACGCGAACTTCTGCCGCTCTATTTTTTGTACGCCGAACTGTGGGTTGTGATCGCCCGACTTGTGGCGTCTTTTGTGAGCAGGAACGACCAAGTCAAATTTTTCGCGTCTTGGGGGCGGCGCCTGGGGGCGTGACTGGGAGTTAGGTCGCCCCAGGGGCCGAACTAGCGCCGGTTCGCCCTCAGACCGCCCCTTTTTAGCACCCTGGGGGCCGAACGGCTGGAGATGCTCTTACCTCCAATCGCCATAGGACCCGAGGTTGCTCGCCATTCCGCTCCGTTCCTTTTCATGTGTCATGACCTTGGTGCAACTTCGACGCCGATCAGCTCATGTGCGGGCGCGCATCAGCCCGCACCGAGCACTGGGTGTAGCAACACGCCACCCTTCTGGTGGACTTGGACGACTAACGGATACTATATGCGGAGTATTCAATTGTCCTAAAGCCAATTAATCGGACCTTCTTGCTTCCCTTGCCTTCCAACTTGTATCAAAACGCAGCACATATCAGCTGCCAAGATCAGCTGATCTAAATTACCAACAAAAAGGAACGAAAGCAGAGATAACTTTCTCATTTTCCGATACATAACATGATACATCTTCCCACCAACTAAGACAAGACCAAGCGTCAGATTTACATGTAACAAAAAGAATGAAAAAACACAAAAATGATGTCAAAACTATGCAGCACAACATTACAGGTTTTTCGACGAGCCTGCCCAACCACTCTGTTTACAAATGGATATATATGTGTGTGAACCTGGCCAACACAAAAGCTTTGTCTCATATTCTCTGGTTCATGCGGAGACCATCGTGTTCAGCACAAATACCATTATCTGGCTGGCTCGTTTCTCGGATACTGCCCTAAGAGCTTCCATGTCCAACATCCAATACAAATGATCAGCTGCACACTTGGACTCCCACTCACGCAGAGGTTGAGCCACAGACATAAGACATAGAGTAATGCACTACTACTTCCTACTATGACCTTCCCGCTGAAATGGCGGAAGTGCGTGTATTTTCAATGAGTGCTCTAAGGGTCAGTTTTTTTGGTCTTCTAAAATAAGCTGGGTAAGGTACCTAACGGGTACCTACTGAGCTTATTCTAGAAGCCATCAAAAGAACTGACCCTAATATATACTCCCTCCGTCCCATAATATAAGAGCGTTTTTACACTAGTATAGTGTCAAAAGCGCTCTTATATTATGGGACAGAGGGAGTACTACGCAAGATCTGTGGTGCAAAGATACATGGCGTGAATCAGCTGCAAAATACATGACATGCTTGAGAGGTTTGGTCGTCCGATCCTGCCATGGAACACTATCTTAAAATTTAATCTGATGAATCTGGTGGATTCAGACTATGACAGGTAGTAAACAGTAACAATAACAAAATGTGTTCTGAGGGCAGGCACCATGCTATATCTGGGTGATATTCTGTATGTTGTTTTTCTCATGAAAATTTTACCTCTCTCCTTTATGGTTATTTGCCATGTATCTAGTGTAATGATCCTATCTATTAATGGGAGTAGCTCAAACTTGACAGTGGTGCTTGACCGTGCAGGAACACACCATGTTAACCACAAGAATGCAATTCTTCAGCGTATTGACATATCGAGCTATGACTCGACGGAAGGGGAAAAACGGGGAGGGTGGATAGCAATACCTAGAGGAACTGCATTCTGCAACCATAAATGGGTGCAGCCTGTTGAAGTACTCATTCTATTTCCTCCATTATCACTTTATTCTGGAGAGCCACTAACAAATGAATTTAGTCTCCGAGAACCATTTCCATGTTTTCCCAAGCCAGACCTTCTCATAGGCTCATTAAGATTGTCATAACAACTATCTGGTGTGGTTGGAGCTGAGTTCAATGATACAACTGAAGAAGAACCAGATGCTTGTTGAGGAACTCGAGCACTCAGGCTAGGATATCGTAATGACAGTTCTGAAGATACAGAGATTATAAGATCACTAGCTGCACGGGGTTGCCAGCTCGTGGCTTGCTTAAAGAAAAGCTTTGATTCTGCAGAGGATAAAAGGGCTGGGAGTCAGAATTATAAACAAACACTTGTCCTCAAGCGCATGTTCTTTTTTTTTTTTCCAACAGTTCACCTGTATAATTGCAGCTATATGATATAAGTACAGCATACTGATCATTAAGAGCAGCACCGGGGTCGCTAACCCCAGGCACAGAAGCATTTGTATCAACTCCAGTCATCTTTGGGAGTGACCAAGTCAGAGATACATCACTGTTGATCATCCAATCCCTGGAAAGAAACATATTTGCAGGCTTCAGAATAATTGAGTGCTCCTTATCTCGCCTGGAAAGAAACGATTAATAATACTTCAGATGTATGGATACCGCCGGTCTTTGGCAGAAACTTCAAACCAAAGGTAAGTGCATATAAACTAATAACAAGCATGATTAGTATACAGAAAACTGCAGTAGTCGTGCAAAAGATTTACATGAATTTGCTTAAAGCGTAATAGCTGATTTCACCGAAGATGGTGAGACATAACTCTAAACTTTGCAGGAGGCTACTTACTACCGTGACGGATATAAAGGTGCATTAAGATGCAGTGAAGCAAGCGATGCAGTAAGGTACTCCTAGTAGATTTCAGACCAGTGTCCGTGCATCAAGCAGATGGTTGCGAAACTAAAATTATAGCACCAAGCTTGCAACTATTTATGCATAGTCCATAAACTTCCCAAAGTCAATCATTTCAACAAAAGATTTATTAGTGTATAATGTCACCCAGCAACTAAACAGGCAGATCATTCGAAACATACCACGATGTCTCCATTCTGCAGAGCATAGCACCTTACAGTATCCCGAGCGACTCCTCTAGACGTGCCACCATAAAAAAAAACCTTTATCAGAGATGGTATCATAAGCAGTACTCCTTGAAACTGTGTTAATTCCCTGGATATCTGAACATGATTGTTCGTCTGCCATATTAGTTGTAGCTACTCTTTTCTTGGGCCAGAGAGGTTCATCTGACTCCGCAATTCAGACAAAAAAGTTGGATTATTTAAAAAGAATTGCAGCATGTTTTCTATTTGCTGTTTGCAACCTTTAATCTGAAGGAGAGATTCGGTCTCCAAAATATCTGGTGTTGAAGGAGAAACTTTGTCATCGAGTTCGGACATCTCCATGTTCTCCTCAACACCGTGAGAACTATTTTCTCTGGTTGTGCCTCTGTTTCAAAAAAATAATTCTCTGGTTGTTCCATTTGCTCATCACCATTTTCACTGACAGGACTAGATTATTTGTACGGTGCTGCAGCGAATTTCCATTCTAAGGCATCATGGCAGCAGTTCTAAATGGAGATATGACGTGCATATCTTGCTTGGAGGCTGATAGGAACGCCAGTATATGGACCTGCTCGTCTGATAATCGAAATAATTCCGATACGAAAACCAATAACAGCTTCTGAGCAAATGTATGGGTTGACTATTAACTTCCACAAAAGTGAGGTATACCTTTTTGGGAAGCCAAAAACAAAAGTGAGATTTATCAAGAAATACTCACTTGTAGCAAAGGGGAGGTTCCCTTCAAATATCTGGGACTACCTGTTACCAATGTGAGATTAGGAAATAAATTTTGGAAAAGCATGACTGAGAAAATAGAGAAGAGATGTGCTTGCTGGCAAGGGAGGCTTTTGAATATGGCTGGGAGAGTAACCCTAGTCTAGGCCTGCCTGACAAATATGCCTATGTATATGATGTCTTTTTACCCCTTGCCAGTAGGAGTTAGGAAAAAAGCTGGCTTCTTTAGAGCCAGACTAGTCTGGCAGGAGAATGAGGATAAAAGGAAATATCATTTGGTCAACTGGAAAACATGTTGTTTGCCAAAGGACCTGGGTGGTTTAGGGATATTGAATCTTGACTATATGCATAAAGCCTTGCTAGCAAAATGGCTCTGGAAGCTAGAGACAGAAGATGGGATGTGGGTCAGAATCCTTTTGAATAAGTATGCAAAAGGAAAATGTATATCTGAAATTAAAAAGAAACCTGGGGACTCTCAGTTTTGGGGGGCCCTGATGCAGATCAAAGACATTTACTATAATAATGTGAAAAAGAAATTGGGAGATGGACAAAACGCTAGATTCTGGGAAGACTGGTGGGTAGGGTCCAAACCATTAAAAGAGGCCTACCCAAGCCTATACTTCATCAGCTTAACTCGTGACATTTCGGTGGCCCAGGCCATTGATATGGGATGGGAGGGTTTTAAGTTTAGAAGAAATTTGCCTGGAGACAAAAGAGCTTTATGAGAGGGTTTGAAAAACAGATGTGGAGGGGTGAGAAGTATGTGGGCAAAGTTCATCCAATGTGGATGTTGACAGCCAACAGACAATTCTCTGTTCGATCGTTATATCAACAGTTAGTTAAAACAGATGTGGGATTCCCACACAAATTTCTTTGGAAAGTGAAAATTCCAGCGAATTAAGATGTTTTTATGGATGTTTGCCAAAAAAAAGTATACTAACCAGAGATAATCTTGCAAGAAGGGGGTGGAAAGGGGATCAAAGATGTGTATTCTGTGGTCAAAATGAAAACATGGATCATCTTTTTCTCTCTTGCTCTACTG
This sequence comes from Triticum aestivum, assembly GCF_018294505.1. Taxonomy (NCBI): domain Eukaryota; kingdom Viridiplantae; phylum Streptophyta; class Magnoliopsida; order Poales; family Poaceae; genus Triticum; species Triticum aestivum. The sequence goes on from NC_057803.1 coordinate 30,172,515, forward strand.
CAAGGCTGCTTTGGAATATGATAAAATGCTCATTCAATATAAAAACAACCCCGGTTGGGGTAACAACCCCGGTTGGGGTTGATGATTGCCTGGGCGCCTGGATTAGGAAATTCAAAAGAGGAAAAAAAAACTTGTGCTAGTTGGAACGTCTGCAATTCTTTGGACTATTTGGAAATGTCGAAATGATATAATTTTTCGAGATAAATTGATCAATGACCCCATGAAGTTGGTGAAATTAACTTGCAATTGGATTGTGGATTGGGATGTTTTGCAGGAAAAAAAAAACAGGACAAAACCTTCTGATGCTGGGGGCAAGGCTAATCGAGCAAGTAGCAAGTGAGGTATACAAAGCTTCGCAGGGATGGAGAGCTGGAGTTCCCCGTCTGACGAACTGAAGACTTCGTTTCATGGAGATGGCTCGATTTTCCTTTCTTGTGTTTAATTTGCTGGAGGCTGCGCCCTCTTTATCCAAATGGGTCGCCTGTGACCCCTCCTAAAACTTAAATTTAGACGCCTGTGACCCCTCCTAAAACTTAATTAGACTTGATGCCTTCGTTAATGAAATCGGAGCCCCCCCTCCACACACACACACACACACACCCGCGCTCTTTTGCTCAAAAAAAGTATGCACCAAGATGCACCCAAGTAAATGCAGGAGGGAAAATGCATTTACCAGCAAAGAGGAAGGGGAGGTCCAAAGGTTGGAAATGCATCATGTCTGAATCCTCACTCCCATTCTCTGGAAGCCCCTCTGCAAAAGCAAATTGTAAATTACTCCCTCCATTCCAAAAACTGGAAATGCAGCGTTCGGTCATGTTCGTTTTGACTCCCTATTTATCTGTCCACTCAGTCATGTCCCTCACTTTTTTTCTTATATGTCCAGTCAAATGCATGTGATGAATAAAGGAGAGAGAAGAAAAAAAAATAGTAAAGAAAGAAAAAAGATGCTTTATGATGGGTTCAATCCTATGTGGCGGACGCATGACCACTAACTAGACATGCCCGGTCACTCCTCATACTCATCACATATACGAGATAAATAAGAGGAGTGGAGGAGTGGCGAACAGTCCCAACATTTAAGAAGACTTTGAGGGGTTTGGTTGGATCAATTTTTTGCTTCTGCATTTAAGGAGACTTTAAGGGATTTGGTTGGGTATCAGTAGTTAATTTAAGAAGTCCGGCTGTATATGTTGTTACGTAGTATCGGGGCCTGGGGGCGTGACATACAGTGTCAGAAATACAGGCACGCCGGGCATGATCAGTCGATTACTTGCATTGCTACCGGTCCGTATGGATACAGTAGTACCGACTCTCACCGTTCACATAGACATAGGATCCAAAATTAAGTGCCATGCGTGCTGGCTTGTCCAACATCGAACTAGATGCTAAGCCTAGCTCTCAATGCTAACCCATGGTCCACAACACACAAGTAGAGATGCTAAACACTCCTGCTACTGGAACTATTACTACATGCTCTGTCAGAAGCAGAGATTAATCTAGATAGCTAAGCCGAGGCGCCGGCCTATTTCTGGTGCTGCGGCTGCCTCTTCCTGCCCGGGATGCACCTTCCCCTCATCATCCCCTCCTCCCCTCCGATGCGCCCATCCGCCGTCCCCTCGCCGATCACCCCCGCGCCAAGCCTCGAGCCCCTGAATAATTCAAACACAAAACCATTCTCAGCAGCGATCATATGCATGTGTTGGACGTGATTAGGAGCACAGTGATGACAGCTACTGCAGTAGGCTAGGCTAGCAGCATGTCTGCACGTATGTGAAGGCACTTTTGCCTGGCGATCGATCCAGCGAGCAGAGTGGGCGGTGGCCCGCGCATGCACTGCACAGTGCACGGAACACTGCAGCAGCGCGACGACGCAGCTAGGCTAGCCGCCGTGCCATGTGACGCGCCTGAACGTGCAGTGCACCACACCGCCAACGAGGATCCATGGAGCAGTACATGGTCGGCACGTACGTACTTGCAATGGTAGTAGCGCGTCCTAGCTAGAACCGTGAACCAACCAATGGATCCTGCAATGTGTTGGCGCTTTGGCTGCCCGCGACGACATGCATGCATGCATGAAAGCTTTTTCCTACTGTGTCGTTTTTCCAGGACCAAGGACGTGCATGTTCATCTTTTGACCTCCGTGCCCTGCCACGGCTAAAGACCGAACCTCGTGGGCTACGTTCACATGACATGACCCTAATTGTAATGAGTGACCGATGTGACAAGCCGAGTGAGATTATGGGAACTCATATGCGCCCGACAGTGTCGTTCAAAACTACTGCAGCTCACTACGTACGTACTTCAAACTGAGAATATGTATAGCGCTACACGTGACGAACGAAGGAGGATTAATGGTTGCAAGCAAGCAAAGCTGATTACCTCTCCTCGGTGTACGAGTTGGAGCGTTTGAGCGAGGAAGCAGGCAGCGGGGTGCCCCTGCCGCCGCTGTCCACGATGATGCTGCCGCTGAAGTACTCCTTCTCCTCCGCCCCCATGCGGCCGAACCGCCGGCTCAGCTCGCCGCCCGCCGCCTCCTCCTCGTCGTCGTCCTCCGCGCCGGCGCGGGACGACAGCCGGCTCACCAGGCCGCAGCTCCGCCTCGGATCGGCCCGGCCGCCGCACTTGGCCGGACCGGCGGTGACCGCCCCGCACGCGATGAGCTGCAGGAGCATCGACCCGGTCCTGTTCGGCTCGGCCTCGTCGCAGCGGCCCGCCTGCTGCGGCGGCGGCGGCTTGTCGGAGGACGTCGAGGACGGCGGCGAGGTCTCCTCGACGGGCAGCTCCACGGGGTGGCCACGGTTGGTGCGGGCCGAGACGGGCTTGTTCGGCCCGCCCAGCCTAGCCGCGGCGGCACGCCGGTGGTACGGGTACCCGAGCTCGTCGTCCTCGGGGTCCTCGCCGGCGTCGTCCCGGTAGGCGTCCACGTATTGCTTGTGGCTGTGCGGGAGGGCCAGCGGGGGCTTGGTCGGCGACCTGTCCGTCACGCGGAGGTGCTGGAACCGCTCCCCTGCAACGGCTGGCGATCAGGGAAACGAAAATTAGTTGGACAGTGACCGCGGTGCTGTACTTCTGCTGCACATAAATTCAGGTTTTACTTCGGACACTGCATTGCATGCCATGGTAGACTTCTGGCGCCACCGTGCATGCATGCATTAACGCCATGGAGAAAAAAGGAGCAGGAATTCTAGCGTTCGAGCCGTTGGGTGATAAATTCCTCGCGACTTTCGACGCGGGTGCAGAAAGGGAACGTGCAAGGTGTAAGAAGCTGCTGTGGGTACTTCGTTTTTTACCAGCTCCTCTCTCTTGGACCATTCGTTTGAAAGCGAGTCGACAATGGGGACAGAGAGAGGCGAAAAGATGGAAAAGACGGCTTGTTTTTTGCACGAGAAGAAGGAACAAAAAAGTAATGAAGTTATCACAGTATCGCTCATGGTCATGCTAGGAAGAAGAAGAAGTTGTTTCTTTTACATGCGTCGTGGTTAAGCGATGGAGAGTGATGATTTTCATTACCGGAAGAACAGCCGGGGAAGATCTCGGAGCCCTTGAGGACGTACTCCACGCCGTCGGACGGATATATCACGTCGCTCTCCGAGAGGTCGTTCCACACGTAGCCGTTCTTGTAGTTCCTTCAATCAAAGAGTAACACAATTGCAAGACCATGAGCACATTACTACCACACGAGAAATACGTACGGAGCGTGTCCAATAAACGATCCGGCGCCTACCTCTTGCAAGACCATGAGAAGAGAGCGGGCATGCCTTTCCCCCTCAGCAGCGTCAGCTTGTCCATCACATCTTCGCGGCGACAAAAATGGAGCATCGATCATCAGCCATGGCTAGAAACAGATGACCAGGGACGCAGATGAAGGTGCAGATGGAAGAAGTGCATGCCTACCTTTGAGGCGGAGCGGCTGGTGGGGAAACTGCGCGAGCTCCATGAAGTGCGGGTGCTCGAGCTGGCCGCTGCGGCAGAGGTAGTAGATGATCTGCACCCGCCTCATGGGCCTCGCCGGCGCGGACCTCGCCGTCACCGCCGACGCGTACGCCGGCCTGCCGCGCTCCGGGCTCGCCTCCATCTGCGCCCTGCCGCCGCCGGCGTGGTGATGGAGCTTCCTCCCCTCTCCCGCCGCCTCCATTTCCTTCGCCTCACCACTCACTCGCTCTCTCCCTAGCTGCAAGCCTGCGACCGCAATGCAACTACGGCCCCGCTAGAACGGAAGTCAAGCCGTTTATATTAGAAGAAGAGCGGGTGCTCTGCTCAGCTCTGCGCTGCTGGGTGGTGGGCGTTGGGCTGGCGCCGGGCCCCGCGGGTTTTACTAGGGAAGACTGTGCGACGGTGAGGGCTTGAGGTCGTCATCATGCTACTATGATCGGTGGGGCGATGCGTGTGGAGCTGGGCTGGGCTGGAACATCCTGGTACCCCGCGCCCATGCTCCACTGCTCTCACTCCTCTTTACACACAGGTCGTCACTGCTACGTGTCGTAGTATGTCACGTCGCGCGCTTTGCGGTGCTCAAAAGAGCCCAACCGCCTGTCCATCGGTGCCACCCGCCCGTGTATCTCGCCACGCCAGCCCAACTTTCAGTTTTCACCGTGTCGCCTCGATCGCCAGGTTGAGTAGTAATTACCGTTGCTTTATTTACTCGATCGATTCGGTCGACCGACCCGTTTTCAGCAGCAGCAGCGGCGCACGCTCGATGGCATGGGGAGTGAAAATTAGCCTCGTATAGACTTTGGGCAGCGCGGCGCAGGGCGTCATCAGGCAAGCATGCACCGCCACTGTCGCGAAATAAGTGCGCCTGCCTCGGCGAGCAGTGGTGCCGCTGGCCCGCTGTGCGCGCGCGCGCCGGGTCCGGGGTCCGGACCCGGCCTGGCCGCCTCTGCCGCTCGAGCTTGTGCCGGGGCGCCGGGAAAAAAAGCTTGGGACGGGGGCCCTCTCTGGTTGGGTTTGGGTGGGTCAAGCGCTGATCGCGATCGGCTTAAATTTGACAATTGAGCGGATGATGAGAGGGGATCGCAGCTTTTGGAACTAGCCGGCGCGCGGGCGCGGGTGCCTCGTTGGATCTGGTATGATTTGAGTGGGTGGGAGGCTTTGGACGATTGCTGTTTCCACTGACGACCGGCTTTAGCTTCAGCGGATCGGATCCAATGCATGCACGAGATTTAAAGAATTGGACGGACGATGGAATGAGCCTGCAAGAATCCAAGCGCGCCATCCACGGTCTCGGGCTTGCACTGCACCTCATTGGCTTTTGTTCGTTTGCGGTCGGTATTGGCACAGTGCCGTCTGCCGTGCACCGGCGGATCGAGCGTTCGAGCGGGGTGTATCGGTGTCCATGAAAGAAAGGAAAAATGGCTCGACAAAATAGGGTAGTACGTAGAGGAGTAAAATTAGAAATGGCCGCCACCGCCATGCCTGCACTCACGGAGATATTCTCACCAATGAGACGGGCATGATGAATTGATGATCAGCAGTGTGTGGCAAATTTTCGTATTTTGACCATTTTCTAAAACCTATTCGAGATTTGACCCTAGTTTGAAAAAAAATCGAGATCTGACCCTTTTACTACTGCCAGAGTCCATGGCGGTAGGGTCTAACAGCCTACGGCAGGGACTTTGGCGGTAGGAAATATCGCTACCGCCAACCGGGCTGACGATAGCCTGCACAACTCTACCGCCAAGGCACGAGCACGCGTTGTGGTCAATACTTAGGGCCTCTTTGATTCACATGATTGCAAAAACACTGGAATAGAAAGAATACAGGAAATCTATAGGGTTGCAGTTGTAAAACAGAGGATTGAAAACAGTGAAAAGTATAGGAATATGAAACAAATGGAATGTTTGAAATGCAGGAACTGAAATCAAAGGAATGCATTATTTAGTAGAGAAACCATGCGCTGGTATGCAACTTTGTTCCTCTTGCCTCGGTCTTTGTGTAAAAAAAAGGTCTGACTCAATGTTTCACTTCATGTGAAATCACAGGAAACAAACAGTGTTTCTCTGGATTGCAATAGTATTCCTCCATACTGATTCCTGCAAATCAAACATCGCTACAGTAGCAAATCCTATGGAATGAGAATTTCTACATTTTTCCTATGAAAAATCCTTCAAATCAAAGGAGGCCGAAATGTAGTACAAAAGATTCCATAGGAAATTTTTTTATGGGATCCAATCCTATGAATCAAAGGACCAATATAGGAAAAAATCCTAAGGATTTCAATCCTCCAGAAATCCTATAAAATTCCTTTGAATCAAAGAAGCCTTTAAAAGGTTTTTGACGGTAGGGCATGCAACCCTACCGCCAGGGACCTTAACGGTAGGCTGTTAGAGCATTACTAGTAGAGCCCTCAAACCCTCAAACCCTTTAAAATAACTGCTTTTTTACAGTTTTCGTCGAAAAAAAGCCGTAGACTAGAACCCCTTAACCATCAAACCCTCAAATTTTTTTAAAGGTCCAACCCTCAAACCCTCTCTCAATCCTTAAAAGTAAGGGTTGGGGAGCAAAATCTACCCCAACCCTCATTTGGCGGTTATACTCGTGCGGGAGGGAAAAATCCTCCCAACTCCCACGCTCACGCCCGCGACCGCCGCTGCTAGTCGCCCCCGTCGCCGGCGGCCGCCCCGTCGATCTCCCGCGCGCAACGACAACGTCGTGGGGAATATTCTTGTTATAAGGGTTGGGTTTGAGGGTTCTAATTTTTGCCTCTGTTTTTCAACCCGTAAAAGTGCACACAAAAAATCATTTTTGGACCCTTAAAACGCTAGTGAGGGTTCGAGGGTTTGAGGGTTCTACTAGTAATGCTCTTATACTCTACCGTCGTGGTCCCTGATGGTAGCAAAATGATAAGATCTCAAAAAAAAATTAAAACTAGGGTCAAATCTGAAATAGGTTTCAGGAAAGGGTCAAAAAACGAAATTTAACCGCAGTGTGTGCCGTCAAGACCAAGCAGCGCATGGTTGCACTGCATGCATGGACGCTGCGAGCGGCAGGACGACAACAAAGCGGTACGTACGTACGTAACTGTGCGCGAAAGCGCGCAATTGCAACCTCATGGACATCGACCGAGCATGTTGAAGCCTACACAGTAGCCCAATTCATTTCGAATGTCTGGTAGGCGTTCTGACCATCATCTCGTGCCCACGTCTTTGGCAAGACTTATTAGGCACGCACCAAATTTATTTCGATGCCCTACAACGGCGCCGACGCACGCGTACAGGGTTGACGTCATGCATGCCAGGTGTGCGTCGAAGAAACAAACCGGGGCCTTGCGATGTGTACTACATACACATTGCCACAGCAGGCCTGTTCACGAGAGTAATTGTGGCACTGTGCGCATCGCATGATCAGTAAGTAGCTCTGACCGGCACGTCGAGATGTCTTACGTGCACCCTCTGTAAGCAACTTAACTGCATGCCTTCCCTGAGGGAAGAAAGAAAGAAAGAAAATTCGGGGAATGCTGACACCGATCCTGCTGTTCTACTACGTGTATCATCAATTGACATAACAGAGTGGAAGGCCGGGAAAGTGCAATTACGGTCGATCGATCGCTCTCGACATAAAAGTTCGATGGAGACGAGCGTCGCCGGAGCTTTCCATGGTTCACGTCATGTGGAATTTCTGGAAACGAAGACGTAAATAGTAGCCCGCCGCAGAAGCAAAATTAAGGCCGGTTGAAGGATCGATATGTCTCGATGCATAGTACATAGCGCCATAGCCAGGGGGCTCGGGGCTTGGCCAGAACATGGACGAAGGTGAGGAGAAGGAAGTGAATGCGGAGCACGTACACCAATGTCCAATAATTCTTGCTACGTGCGTGCGCGTCTACAGTGCACGAGCAAGAAACAGCTACTCGTACGTACTAGATGTAGTAGGGGGCGAGCGAACAGATTGCCCTGTGTATGCATGCAGGCGCGGCTCTTGTTTCTATTGATTGCATTGCCATTCTCTGACCCTGGTGGCGGTGGTGCCTCAGGCTCGTCATAATGGGGAGGAACTTAGGAGTAACATCACACACTCCAATACAATTTTGCTTATGTGGCACATATTTAATGAAGAAAGAGATGCTTGTGGTAACTAGCTAAGTTACCGAAACATCACACACTCCAAGAAACAATGAGTCTATAACCTAATAAATTCATTGTTGCATGACACTACATAAATGTTCCTACCCACCATAGAGGTAGTAACATAGTCTAGGGAAGTGTGTAAGTTACTAGCTTATGTTCTTGCCCATTATGACCAGCCTGATGGTGACATGGTGCCCACTTGTGTCTGTCCCTCTGAGCTCGCCAAATTAGCTAGCATCCTGTTTGTGCTTTGCACTGCCAACCCAAGTCTAGGGTGTTCTCACCCAACACAGTGAGATCAATCAATTATTCCACCTATGGATGTGGATTTTGAACTGCCAAGGCGGCATGCTATGCTACTACTCTTGATGAAGAGTTTCATGTCTGGTAAGGTCATAAGGCAGCTGCAGGAATTTAACCACGAAAATGATAAAGCAGCTCAAGGCCTTGTAGTATATCAGGCTAGACGCAGCTGCATGGCCATGGCTTGACGCCGAAGCATCTCTTGGAATGAAGCTTTCGGACTGCATGCCATGAAACGAATTAAAAAGATGACGCAGTAGAAGAAAGCCAGAAACATGAGCTGGCGGGAGAAATGGGGGCTACTTTAATCTGCGCCATGCACGCACTGAGCTCAGAACAGAAACGTCTTATCTACTGCGCCCATCTCATGCTGCTGCACTGCCGCACTTACATTTAGACTGTTGCTACGGTGCAGCGGGAAGCCTGACGCGGGCCGCAGGGCCAGAAGAAGAAACCAACCAAGCCAGAACGGACGGCAGCGGCAATAGTATCATTAGCGTACTCCGGCCAGAGGCGCGCCAAGCCGAGGCCACCGATTTTTATTAAAAACGAAACGAGTTGCAGTGTGAGTAACTGCGTGTCTGCGAGTCTGCTGCGTTTGCATTGCATGCACAGCTCTCGTGTCAGGCCAGGCAAAAGACAAGGGGAAGCCTTCACGCTCTTCACTTACTGCATCTCTTTCTCTGTCTAGAGCGGCCTAGCCTTGCGATGTGTTGGCATCGTCGGCCATGGACGATACGATCGACCGGTCGATCCATCCGCCATCTGTTCTTTGGATCCTGAGCTTCTGTGTGCATGTGGTGTGGTAAGTTTGGCAGCGCCATGCAGCAAATGTTGGGGCTCACGGGCGGTGACGGAGTGAGCAGAGGCAGCTGCAGAATGGCTGGCTATTGCTACGTGCGTGCGTAGCCGTAGCTGCTGACTTGCTGGTGGCCTGGATGAACGTGGAACAGCGTTAGGTGGTCAACCCTCGACCGGGCGGTGTGCTACACGTAGCCGAGCCTCTAGGGGGGGCACGGGCTCGTCCATGGCGAGGAAGCTGATTCAGTGCCTGCTGCGTGGGCTCCCAGTGTCCCAAGAGGGCGCTACCATGGGCTGGAGTCTGGAGGTGCTGGGCTGATAGGACTAGGAGTTTTGGGCCGAAATTACATAACTATACCTAAAAACAAGTGCCTGTTCGCTGTAGAAGCCCACCCTAGGCCCGTCTGTTTTAAAGCCGTCCCCAAGATATGAGAGCAACTAGTGAACGAGCTCCCCTGCGGGAGCCTCACAACGATCAGCGCCAGTTGATGCGCTCTCAGCCATTCGTCACGTGTCGCGCTCTGGGCGTTTTCTCCGGATTTTGTTTTCTTATTTTTCCGCACGCGTTTTCGGCTTTTTAAACGTTTTTTTGGTTTTTTTGATGTTTTGGTTTTCCATCGGTCTTCCTTAGCTTTTCAATAAAAAAAATTGAAAAAAAAATATTTTTGCGCGAAAATGTGCGTTTTCTTTTTTCCCCTTTCGCGAGAATCACAATTTTGCGTCTGCAAGAGTCACGGTTTTGCTTTCGCGAGAGTCACGACCGCCGTGCCTCTCGAAAATGAAAAAAAAACACGTTTTTTGTTTTTTTGCTTTCGCGAGAGTCACGATTTTGTTTCCGCGAGAGTCATGGTTTTGCATTCGCGAGAGTCATGGCCGCCGTGCCTCTCGAAAACGACAAAAACACGTTTTTTTTGCTTTCGCGAGAGCCACGGTTTTGCTTTCGCGAGAGGCACGGGTGGGCTTTCGCGAGAGTCACGGCCGTGCCTCTCGGAAAGGAAAAAAACATGTTTTCTGTTTTTTTTTCTTTCGCGAGAGTCACGGCTTTGCTTCCGCGAGAGGCACGGTTGTGCTTTCGCGAGAGTCACGGCCGTGCCTCTCGGGAAGGAAAAAAATGCGTTTTCTGTTTTTTCCTTTCGTGAGAGTCACGGTTTTGCTTCGGCAAGAGGCACGGTTGTGCTTTCACAAGAGTCACGACCGTGCCTCCTCGGAAACAAAAAAACCGCATTTTTTTTCTTCCGCGAGAGTCACGGTTTTGACTCCGCGAGAGGCACGGTTGTGATTTGTGAGAGGCACGGACGTGCCTCTTTCGGAAAGGGAAAAACCCACGCTCCTGGTTCAGTTTTTTCGTCTGGTTTTTTTCGTGAAAAAATGTTTGTCAAAACCTATCAACATGACATCTAGTTTTGAAGATCTCGACGCGAGGAACCCAACGGTGAAAGCGGTTCGAGATTTGGACGCACGGTTTGAGAGATAAAACATTTTGAATAAACGGATCTACGAAAAAAGGGAAAACTCCCAGGTTACAACAAGTGGCGCGCTGCATGTGCGCCACTTGTCGCAACCAGGAGAATTGGATTGATCTTTGCAACGAGTACTCCTTAATTAATGATTTCGCCAAGATATGTCTTAAGAGCATCTCCAGCAGTTGTGCCCCCAGTAGGCGTTTTTCTGGCCTCCTGGCGAGGCCCGGGCGAAATTTTTACATTGAGGATGAAGATTCTTCCAGCCGCCCCCCACCCCAGCACTTCTGTCTCTTCTTTCCCCGTGCGCCACCTCATCTCCCTCACACCACCGCACCGCCACCACCACGCCGGCCTGCTTGCCGCGGCCGTTGCCAGGTCGCCCACCGCGGTCCTCTGCTTCAGCTGTGTCGACCCCGCCGGCCTGCTCACCGCGCCCGCACGCCCCTGCAGCTCGTCCCGCCGCGTTGGCCTGCTCACCGCGGCCCCCTGTAGCTCGGGGCAGTGGCCCCGCCTCCGTCGACGCGGACATCAGCAACGTGCAGAAGCTTGCTCGCCGCGTAGTGGCAGAGCACCGCGAAGCCGGCCAGGATGCGCCACCTGTTGGGCGCGATGCCGAAGTGCGCGAGCGCGTCGCTGAAGAAGGGCTGCAGCGGCAGGCGCATGCCCGCGATGTGTTGGATTAATTATGCATCTATGAGATGCCATTAGCAGAATCTAATTGCACCTAGATCACCTCACAACATGAACAGAGAAGGGTTTAGGGTTTCTTTACATGTCACGGGAGTGGACATGATCGCCTGCTCGGTGCAGGCGTGATGCAGGGGTGATGTAGTCGAAGTAGATGTTCTCCTCGACGTCCTGATTCCTTCAGGACGCCACCGGCACTGCCCAGGGACAGCGGCGGCGGCTGGCTTAGGTCTTCCTGTCGCTGTAGCACTCCCCCTGATCGGATGGGGTGAGAGAATATCGGGAGGAGAGTAAACCTTACGTGAATTGTGATCTCGCAGGTGCCCAGCTCTCTCCCGTATCCCTTTTAATATGGCGCTGGCGACAGGGGACCCAAAACCTGAGTTGGTTTTTGGGCGCCCCCGATCAGGGCGCGTTAGTTCTGATCGAGGCTCACGTACGTTGGTACGTGGACCCCTTCACTTATCGTTATCCCTTTATCCTTTTTTCTTCTTCTGTTAGACTAATAGATCTAACTGGCCTGTTTAAGCCGTCAGATCAAAACCAACATTCTCCCCCTTGATCGTTAGGCTTAACTTCATTCGCCCATTCTACATAGGAATGATGTACCAAAGTGAGGTGTTACAACAGCTCGAAACGCCACAGAACCTCAACACTTATAGTACACCCGCCTATTTCGAAATGGAAAACATTTTGCTAATTGGGGAGTGGTTCATTTTAATGGTCCTCTTATTCCAGAATCATAAGGCTTCCAGTAGTCCCATGCCGGCAACATGCTCACGAAAAATACTGGGTGGTAAGCCTTTTGTTAGCGGATCCGCAAGCATATGCTTCGTTCTTATGTGTTTAACATCAACTGTTTGATCCTGGATTCTATCTTTCACAACACGATACTTTATGTCAATGTGTCTGGCAGCATTACTTGACCTGTTGTTACTCGTATAGAAAACTGTGGGTTCATTATCGCGGTATAATAAAATTGGTTTAGATATGCTGTCAACCACTTTAAGTCCGGGTATAAAATTCTTTAGCCATACAGCCTGCCCGGTGGCCTCATAACATGCTACAAATTCTGCTTGCATCGTAGATCCAGCAGTTAACGTTTGTTTGGAGCTTTTCCACGATATAGCTCCTCCCGCGAGTGTGAATATATAACCTGACGTGGATCTCATACTATCCACACACCCGGCAAAATCAGAGTCTGAATAACCAACAATTTCTAGGTTATCAGTTCTTTTATATGTAAGCATGAAATCCTTAGTTCCTTGCATATAACGCAAGACTTTCTTTGCGGCCTTCCAGTGGTCCGGTCCTGGATTTGATTGGTATCTGCCAAGCACCCCGGTTACAAAACATAAGTCTGGGCGTGTACACACTTGAGCATACATGATGCTTCCAACAGCTGAAGCATAAGGAACCGACTTCATCTGATCAGTTTCACATTGGTTCCTCGGACATTGAAATGTCCCAAACTTATCGCCCTTAACTATAGGAGCAGGTGAGGGTGAGCACTTATGCATATTGAATTTTTTCAGTACTCTCTCAAAGTATGCCTTTTGAGATAGTCCTAACGTTCCTCTGGACCTATCTCGATGAATCTCGATGCCGAGGACATACGAGGCTTCACCAAGATCTTTCATATCAAAACTGGATGACAGAAAATTCTTGGTCTCATGCAGCATATCCTTATCGCTACATGCCAACAATATGTCATCAACGTATAGGACTAAAAATGTGAACCTACTGCCTTTAAACTTAACGTATATGCAGTTGTCCACAACATTTTCGGTGAAACCAAAAGTTTTGATAATTTTATCAAACTTGAGGTACCACTCTCTTGAAGCTTGCTTCAAGCCATAAATTGATTTCTTTAGACGACATGCTAAATGTTCCTTTCCTTCCACAACAAAGCCTTCTGGCTGAGCCATGTAAACATCTTCTTTTAAGTCACCATTTAGAAATGCCGTTTTAACATCCATTTGGTGTAGTTCTAGGTCGTAATGAGCTACTAATGCCATTATGATTCTGAAAGAATCCTTGGTTGACACAGGAGAGAAGGTTTGCTTATAATCAATGCCTTCTCTCTGTGTATACCCTTTTGCCACTAGCCTTGCCTTGAACCGTTCGACATTCCCTTTGGAATCATACTTGGTTTTGTAGACCCACTTGCAGCCTACTTTCTTAGCTCCATCGGGAACTTCTACTAAGTCCCATACATCGTTTGAGCCCATAGATTTCAACTCGTCTTCCATGGCAACCAACCATTTGGACGAATTTTCGCTTTTAATGGCTTCCTTATATGAGGTTGGATCCTCCACCTTTCCCATATCATTCATGTCCTCCATCAAAAAAGTGATATAATCATCTGATATGGCTTTCTTCCTCTCACGCCGTGGTCTACCCATGGGCGGAGGTGGTGGTGGAACATCATCATTTTCATTATTTTCTCGGAGATCCTCATTTGTGTTTGGATTCTCATTATTAGTTTCTGGATCACCATTCGACTGAGAGACTGAACCGTGAGATTCAGGATCATCATATGTCACATTTCTTCGTATTGGAAAAACAATCTCTTGGATAGTCGGGGATGGTACACAAACCCGCTTCTCCTCAAGATTGATCTCCCTTAAATTTGTGACCTCATTATCCTCAAAAAATACCGCTTGTCTAGTCTCCACAAACTTGGTGGTGTGTCTTGGACAATAAAAACGATATCCCTTTCCCCTATGAGGGTATCCAACGAAGAAACAACTAACTGTTTTTGGATCCAGTTTCTTAAGTTGTGGATTGAAAACTTTAGCTTCAGCAGGGCAACCCCACACCCGTAAGTAATTCAAGCTCGGTTTCTTTCCCGCCCACATCTCGTAAGGTGTGTTAGGTGCTGACTTAGTTGGAGCAAGATTTAGTATGTGTGCAGCTGTCTTTAATGCCTCTATCCAAAGGCTTACTGGTAAACTCGAGTGACTAAGCATGCTTCGCACCATATCCATAAGGGTGCGGTTGCGGCGCTCGGCCACACCATTTTGTTGTGGTTCACCAGGCATTGAGTACTGAGCAATGATTCCATTTTCAGATAAGAACTTGGCAAAAGGTCCAGGAATCTGCCCATAAGGAGCATGCCTACCATAATACTCTCCCCCGCGATCAGACCGTACAACTTTGATTTTTGCGTTCAGTTGATTTTCAACCTCCGCTTTATAGACTTTGAATTTCTCCAAAGCTTCCGATCGGTCACGTATGGGATAAATATATCCATAGCGGGAAAAGTCGTCTGTGAATGTAATGAATGAATCAAAACCATCTACAGACTTAACATTAAGGGGTCCACATATGTCGGTGTGAATTAATTCTAAAACCCCTGTGGCTCTTACTGCTCCTTTCTTAATTGTTTTTGCGAATTTTCCTTTAATGCAGTCGACACATTTGTCTGCATCTGAGAAGTCTAATGGGAGGAGTATTTCATTTTTAACTAAGCGTTCCATTCTCCCCCTCGAAATGTGGCCCAAACGACAATGCCACAATTTCGAAGAATTACTAACTCCTTTCCATTTCTTCTCAACATTAATTTCATCACTCACATGCATAACTGAATCATTATTAAGAGATAACATGTATAGTTGGCCTCGTCTAACACCGATGCCTACATTCTTATTACATTTGATCAAAGCAAATTGTTTCTTGCCAAAATGGCACTCATACATATCATCATCTAAACGAGAAACTGAAATCAAATTCCTACTTAAGGTAGGCACATAAATAACATTATTCAATCTAAGAGTGTGGCCAGTGTGTAGCTCCAACGTGAGAGATCCCACAGCTTCAACATCGGCCTCAACTCCGTTCGCAACCTTAAGCTTTCTTGTTCCTCCTCTTATGGTTTGGATCGTATCGAATCCCTGCATAGAGTTAGCAACGTGAGTGGTTGCCCCTGAATCAATCCACCATGACTTTATTGAAAAATCAACATAAAGTGATTCATCTACAAAAGTAATTTCATCAATACCTCTTTTGTTCATCCATTTTAGAAAGCCTGGGCAGTCCCTTTGATAGTGTCCCTCTTCTTTGCAGAAGTTACAAGCATTTTCTCCAGCAGTGGAGCTGCTAGGAGCAGAAGAAGAACCACCGGCTTCTTTACCCTTGAATGCCTTAGGGTTGAATGGCTTAGTGCCTTCTTTCTTGACTTGCCTTTTCTGAGGCTTAGGGAAACCTTGTCCGTCATGCTTTCTCTTGTTAGAGCCAACATGAAAGACATGGTCTTTCTTCTGCCTCATGATCCTTTCTTCCTCCTGGACGATCCTTGCGGTCATCTCAGAGAGTGGCCATTTTTCCTTTAGAGAGTTATAGTTGACCTTAAATTGTTCAAACTCTTCAGGAAGAGACTCAAGAATAATTATGACAAGAAGGGCTTCACTTAAAGAACACTCCAAAGCCTTAAGCTTGGTGAAAGCATTTACCACCCTCAATATGTGCTGCCTAACATTTCCGTCAATAGTGTATTTCTGAAGAAGTTTAGCAAAAAGCTCATGAGCATACACTTTGTCGGAGCCTTTAAATTGCTCCTCCATTTCAGTGAGGAAATCTTTAGCAGTATCTTTCTTAGGGAGTGCTTCAGAAATGTCCGGCGATATTGTCGCTTTCATGATGAGAAGCGCAATATGGTTGGACTTATTCCACTTTTCCATCTTAACATCATACTCCTTCTTGAGTTCTGCATACCCTGTGACACCTGCCACAGGTGCCACAGGTTTTTCTTCCCTCAAGGCATAGTCAAATTCATTACAACCCAAACATAATTCGACTTGGGACTTCCAACGAGGGAAGTTACTCCCCGTAAGTGGTTCGATCGTGTCGGACCGGAATGGAGCGGAAGCTGAAATCATCATAAAAGTTCATAAGTAAACTTGCATGATTATAAATTTACGTTGGTAAATAAACAAACATGCCAAGTATTTAATTTCAACTCCATGTCAAAACACCGTTGGGCAGAAAAAAACATGGAATTAAATATATCATAGGGGATGACTCATAATAATAAAACAACGTTGGTCCGAATTAAAATTAGAGTCATTTCATTCTCAATTTAAACATCAACATAAAAAAATATTATCATTATTTGATGTCTAAAAAAAAAGTTCATCATCCAAAAACACATAATAAATCCTGAATAAAATATCTCGTTGGTTCAATTTTACCCAGAATAATAATGTGTTCATTATATTTTTATGCATTTTCTGTTTTGAACATTGCAAAAACATAATAACTATTAACTTTAATGCACCGGAAAAACAGAAATGGCGACACTGATTTTAGCCCAAGAACCCCACGGCTGTCCGAAATGCAGCTCAGTCCAGTAGCGCTTTTTTTGCTGGACTGAAACAACCTGGGCTGAAGCCCGCGGCCGGATATGGCCCGTTAAAGCCCCGATGGCCCGGCTGGGAGCCGCGCATCGCTTACAGCCATTCGATTGAATCGGACGGTCCGTATCGCTCCCGATCGGAACAAAACAGCCGCCCAATCCAGAACCCTAGCTCAGTTCCCCCGACCCCCCCGCATCTCAAGCTCGCGAAGAGAGCGGCGGCACTACGGCGGCTCGAGGCACGCCGGCCATGGCGGCGCGGCGGCTGCGCTCGCTAGAGGAGCGTGCAGCAGGATGAATCCCGCGCGCTCCCCCGTCGAACGTTGCCCCGGCGTCCGTGCAGATGGCACATCAAGGAGGGAGGAGGGACGCCGGCCACCGCGGCATGAGGAGCAACGACGACTTGCTCGGCGTCGGCCAAGACAAGGGCACGTCCATTCGGGCGGAGGCGGCGGCGGCTCAACTGCGTTCCGCGCGTCGTCCCGAGGACGGCGGCGTCGCGGCGTCTTCGCCCTCGCGCAACGGTGGGCGCTGCGCGGGCCCCGAAGGGAACAGGCGAGTACGCGGCACATTAGGTGAGGATTCTCCTCATTCTCCTCCAATTCGTGTGCATTAGTACTTGATTTGGGGGGAAAGTAGTCCTAATTGCAGAATTAGGGTTCTTGCAAATTGGGGATAAATTCTAGGGTTCTTAAACATGAGGGGTTGCTACTGTTGACTTGGGTGTATCCCTCTGCCCAATATTTTGCTAATGCATATGGAAACAGTACTTAAGCATGATCAATTTTAATCAACTTAACATGAAGGTGAGCATAAGATCTTAACTTAGATTAATTAAAATTGATGAACATAGGTGCAGTACTGATCCGTAGCAAATTAGTTTAAAACATGATGATCTACAGAGGGCAACAAGGCAGTAGCATGCATATTTGGGCTAACCAAGGGCTAAAACTTTCAATCTAGATCATGAACCCTAGACCTGACATTGATCTAAACATGATAGTGATCTACTGATCAACAATAAAGGGATCTATTGCAATCAAGATTGGCGACTGAGACCATTGTTGGATTAATTATGCATCTATGATATGCCATTAGCAGAATCTAATTGCACCTAGATCACCTCACAACATGAACAGAGAAGGGTTTAGGGTTTCTTTACATGTCACGGGAGTGGACATGATCGCCTGCTCGGTGCAGGCGTGATGCAGGGGTGATGTAGTCGAAGTAGATGTTCTCCTCGACATCCTGATTCCTTCAGGACGCCACCGGCACTGCCCAGGGACAGCGGCGGCGGCTGGCTTAGGTCTTCCCGTCGCTGCAGCACTCCTCCTGATCGGATGGGGTGAGAGAATATCGGGAGGAGAGTAAACCTTACGTGAATTGTGATCTCGCAGGTGCCCAGCTCTCTCCCGTATCCCTTTTAATATGGCGCTGGCGACAGGGGACCCAAAACCTGAGTTGGTTTTTGGGCGCCCCCGATCAGGGCGCGTTAGTTCTGATCGAGGCTCACGTACGTTGGTACGTGGACCCCTTCACTTATCGTTATCCCTTTATCCTTTTTTTTCTTCTTCTGTTAGACTAATAGATCTAACTGGCCTGTTTAAGCCGTCAGATCAAAACCAACACGATGAACGCCTGCGTGTGCATGCAGATCGGCACACGCACAGCCTCTTCGGTGCCCGGCCATGCGTGCTCCTCCTCCGCCCCGCGCGCAGCTTCTTCGGTGACCGGCCATGCGCGCTCCTCCTCCGCCCCGGCCACGCGCGGGCGGCGTCGGCCTCGGCCTCGACATGTTGCCACCGGAGAAGTACAGGAGCAGGCACCTACCGCGCGCGTCTGTGCCGCTGCGCCCCACCGCCGACGGGAGCGCCTCCATGACCTCCGACATGGACGAGTCCTCCTGACGTCGAGGAGGTCGAGGTCTGCAGCGGCGGCAGGTACTCAGTCGACGGCTACTCGGATCTTAGCTCGTCGAGGGACACGGCACTGCCGAGGGGGAAGCCATAGCCGGTGCGGGGGCCAGAGGCGTGCGCTGTTGCGTACGTCGAGGAGGATAAGTACTCGGACTCCGCGGGCAGCTCCAAGTTTTCGCGTGCGGTGATCAGAGGGCGGCGGTGAGGAGGCAGAGGTCGGCCGGCGCGCGGCGAGGAGGTGGCCGCGACCAGCAATGGGAGTGCCTGCGGGATCTGGCCGGAGACGCAGCGAGCTCGGTGGCTCGGTGGAGGCTGGCGGGGAGGGGGCTGGAGAGGCGGCAAGCTCGGTGGCGTGTTGGAGCGAGGAGTTCTGATTGCGGAGAGAGAGAGGAGCCAGATTCCTTTTGAATGCAGGAAAAGGGGGGAGAGAGGCTGGCTGGTGGGGTTTCACCATGCATAAAGTAGCGTCGGGCGTCCCAAGTGCCCCTTGGGGGGCTGGGTTTTTCCTGTGGTCGTCGGCGCTGTTTTTGCTAAAATCCGGCGTAAAACGAGGTCATGGGGGCGTGATGCTCTAAGGGAACTACTAGTTTGCAACATGTCTCTCCGAAGTCTGCCGGAATGTGCCGTCTGTATCACATTTCTTTTTGCAGATGTCTCCTCAATTTTAATGAAGACTAAAATCAGCAATGCAAGAACATTGAAGAAGGTGCTGGAAACTTACTGTCAGAGCTCTGGACAAATGGTTAGTAATGCCAAGTCCAGTATTTATTTTAGCCCAAACACTAATGTCTCTGTGAGAGAGGATATTTGCTAGGAATTAAATATCTTAACTGAAGCTCTCTCCGATACATATTTGGGTCTCCCAACTATGGTTGGGGTGGACAGAAGTGACTGCTTCCAACACCTAATTGACCGAGTGTGCCAACGTCTGAAAGGTTGGAAGGAGAAAGTTTTGTCTTTGCAGGGAAAGGAAATCTTACTGAAATTTGTGGCGCAAGCAATACCTTCATATGCTATGTCAGTTTTCCAATTACCCAAAGGTATTTGCAAGGCCATAACCGATGAGATATCGGGATTCTGATGGGGAGATGAGGAGGACAGAAAGAAAATGTACTAGTTCGCGTGGTGGAAGATGTGTACTCCGAAGAAGGAAGAGGTATGGCGGTTACTGGGTTTGGACTTTGTTATTGATAAACCATGCGCTTTGGATCATGGGGGAGAAGCTGTGCTAGAATATTTATGGTTGGAACCAGCTGAAGAATGTGTGACCCATGGTCTGGGAAATTCAATGGAAGCAATTGTTGTTGGTTCCTGGTACTTATGGTGGAAGAGGAGAAAGTTAGTGCATAATGAAAAGATCCAGGAACCTAAGTTCATAGCAACGGAAGTTAGAGCTTTGGTTGCTAATTATACTATGGCGAGTGATGCAAAGGCGACAATCAAGCGACATGGCTGGGAAAGACCAAGGAGCAAGTATGTGAAGCTGAACGTGGATGGGGCTTTTGAACCAGACTTACTCAAGGGCTCGTATGGCGCTGTGATCAGAGACTCGAATGGCAGATTCGTCGCGGCAAGAAACAGGGAAATTGATTGTTACGGAGATGCGCTTATGGCCGAGGCATTGGCCATACGGTTTGTTCTCAATTTGGCAACTACAGTCGGGTGTAATCGCATAGAGGTGAAATCCGACAACATCAAGGTGATAGAGACAATGAAGAATGGAGGTCGCTCTTACGGTCTATTGGCGACAGTTTCTTATATATATATATATATATATATATATATATATATATATATATATATATATATATATATATAGGAAAAATCCATCCTATCACCCGGTGGTAGTTACCCCACATGTCTCATATACTACCATATGGTACAATATATATTATTTTATTATTTTAAATATGTTCATATACTATATCTAAGCTATTTCAAAACAAGTTACATGAAAAAATTGCATATGAGCCTATAGTTTTTGTTATATTTGTGAAATACGTACATATTTATATGTAAAAAAGAGCATACTCAAAAAATGGTACATATTACCTAAAAATTTGTATATATACTATCTAATCATTGTTATATACTACATACTACACGTACATACTCTCGGTTTCAATAGATACTACATACAATATACAAAACGCAACTGGTGGTAACTACCACTGCTTGTAGGAAACATTTGTCATATATATATATATATATATATATATATATATATATATATATATATATATATATATATATATATATATATATATATATATATATATATCACCCTGCGTGTGATTTTCCGCATATCATTTTTGAGTATGCTTCTAGAGAGACTAATTGTGTTGCCCATGATTTATCCAAACTAGTGACAAGTAAGGTGAGTGCAGGGTGGATGGAAGATCCACCCGTAGAGATTGTTCATACTCTTGTAAAAGATACTATGGTTATCACCTTGCAATAAAGAGCACTTTGATGTAAAAAACAGGAGAGGAATTGAGACAATAATAAAGAAAGCAGTCCATGCTAGAGGAAAGGATTTGAG
The DNA here is from genome assembly GCF_018294505.1 of Triticum aestivum. Taxonomy (NCBI): domain Eukaryota; kingdom Viridiplantae; phylum Streptophyta; class Magnoliopsida; order Poales; family Poaceae; genus Triticum; species Triticum aestivum. Next base: position 30,193,649 of record NC_057803.1, read on the forward strand.
AAGCAAATTTAGACATGATAATAAGGAAGGAAATTTAGACATGATAATAGGGAATAAGGAAGCTAATTTGGAAAGGAATTGAGACAAGTATCCATGCCTGATAATTTAGTTCATTTTGATACGCAAATAAGGGAGTTAATAATTTGGAAAGGAATTTGTGACTTCATTCTGATAGAATAATAAGGAAGATGCATGCATGTTGAGCATAATATTGGGAGAGCGCCCGCCCTTAGGGACGCGCGTTGCCCACTAAACATTGTGATTTTGCGAGAGCACCTGCCCAAGGGACTGCATATTGATCATAATATTAGGAGAGCTTTAACTAGGTCAACAAAACACCCTAATCAATATTGCATTTTGATCAACTCTCTCTCTCTCTCTCTATTGTACGCCGTTTTTCTGGTATTTTTTCACAAAAAAACATTATGATGCTTACTCATTAGCAAAGCATGAACCGCAAGTTGAACAATCCATACACCCCACCCCCCAAATGCATAATTAGGTTAGACTTTTTGTATATATGGTCGGCTTGAAAGAACAATTATTCCTCATGTTAGGGACATTTGATTATTCTTTTTTTGGAAAACATAATAATTGGATTAGGACTATGGAAGTCCGATGAATTTGCATCATGTTGTATTTTTTAATACTTCTAATGTTCTTAATATTGCCATGATATTTGATAAATAGATCAAAAGTTTTTCATAAAAAAATGTCGTTAATCAGATCAATTTACTCCGAATCATACCCCATGTCCTAAGCACAATGTCCTGATCCTCAAATGATCCGTCTTTTTGTCATTGGCGACCATTATCCCGTGACATAGTTCCTCGACCCGGCAAATCGTGGTTCATAAGAACTAGTATTTTTCCTGTTGGAACGCACAGGCGTTTGTGCTAGTATAAATATAATATGTGTACCTAGATTTTCATGTAATGCATGTTTTTATATATGCACACACAAAAAAAGCATGCGTTTCAAAAATGTGAGTTGTTTGCTAGTATTATAAATCCGTGAATTTTCCTTTTTGGGCAGCTCACATAGACAAGTGTTTTTTTGAATGACACATATATGTACAACAAATCTACATAATAATGTAGCTTTTTAATATTTTTTATACTTTTCCATATGAATTTCGATCACTCAAAAAAAGGATCACTAGAACCCGGGCTCCAAAATGACTCACTGAGAGGAGAGTTCATTTATGACGGACCTTCTACATAGTAGACTCCTCTTAACCAATCTAATTTCGTCCGTATGAGCCATCCCTATATTATGGGATGTATTTATTTTGTATCCGCATTTTTTCGGCATTGGATACCAATTTCCAACTAATATTATTCCTATAGGTTTCCACAAAATTCATTTAAAAAAAATATTTCATCTTCATGAAAGTTTCAAAAGAGGGGTTTCACATTATTTTGGCAATTTTACTCAAAATTGTTGAATTGTTTCAGGAACATTTCGTAAGGCCATTTTCATTTAAAAAATAAATTATTTTAGTGGTTGATTCTTGTTCAATTTTCTAAGAATATAATTCAAAACTTTAAAAAAATATTCCATTCATATATCAATCAATTTTAAACTCCACATGTAGTTCGCAAAAAATTCAATTCTGGTAGTGTTTGTAAAATGTGTTATCAGAACACATGTGGTGCGGTGAATATGGCTCCTTTTGAATCATAGGAATTTCATATGATATTTGGATATAATTGCATTGCACTCTATTACAATGGACAGAGAATAGAAAAGAAAACTTTAGCTTTCTTGGTTGTGCCATTGCCTTTGCAACTAGTAGAATCTTTCTACCCTTCTCATCCCATCATTCGCCAGAGTGAGATGCAGAAAAAGCAAAAGTACATATTCAATGTTTTTGTTGCTGCTCAAAATAAACATACATGCATGAGAAGATTAATATAAATCTAAAATAAAAAACAAAGAGCCTACTCAAAAATATCATACATGGACAAGGACAAGTTAGGCAAATCTTCAATTTGAAATTGTCCCTGTCCACTGTCCTCGTCGACTTTTTTCATACAATGGTACAAAGTTGAGTACCCTGACCACCATGAAATTTTAATCGCACTATTCAGAACACCTTTTGGAAAAAAGTGTAATGTGCCGTGCACCAAATCGTCACAGTATCGATGAGGTGGAATGGGTTCTCTCGTTTACACATAAATGTGTAACATATTGAGTCATGTGCCACACTACAACAGAATTATAACATCTTTGGTCTTATGTTCTTACATTATATATCCAATTAGCATGAATAAGAAGACTACATAAAAAACCCACCCAAGGGGTTATTTAAGGAGATACCAAGGGGGCTTTGGCCAGACCAAAGGGGCGGGGGTCGAATCGAACCTTAGTTTGTCTGTTACGGTATATGTGGATTGCACTAGCCCTTTCCATAAGCTCGGACTTTTGGTTGCGTTGGCTAGTGCATGAAGCTTAACATGGTATCAGAACTAAGGTCTTGAGTTCAAGTCTTGGCTTTCGCAGTTTATTAAAAAATGTCGGTAGCCCCCCCCTTTGTGTCCACGCAGAGACCTCTTGAGTCATACGTGAGTTTCACGCATCATCGCGCTCTTCCGGTTACACGTGTTAAATTGTCTTCCCCGTCACACGTGAGAGGGGGTGTTATAGCATATGTGAATTGCACTAGCCCTTTCCATCAGTTCGAACTTTTGGTTGCGTTGGCTAGTGCATGAAGCTTAACAGTCTCCTCTCTTAAAACAAACTCTGAAAACTGCATGTGGTCTTTTATTCTGAAAATAGATGGGCCTGACCCCCAATTGAGGTGACACAACACTTATAGATGACCATGAATGAAATTATAAAGTGCCATCTTATATATTTCTTCCATGACTCTCACGTGTAACCATGATGGATTCAAAGTCCCAAGTTCATCAATTGAAGCTATGTCCTCACTTCTTGTGTGCTTGTTGTTATCTCTATGCTTAATCTTACTCAAGTGAGTGCCCCTCTCGTCTATGCTAGGTCCTTCATTTCTGAGTAATATAAATACATTGATTTAGGAAACATTACATTATTATGAACAATAGTGTAAGTTCCTAGAAATGAAAGTACTTGCTAATTAAGTTGTCATGTCTGAGCTCTAGCCGTTGGTCCTTGTATCTCTAGAACTTGAGCTGGTGTAGCAATGGTGGTTGTGAGTGTAACAATAGTTGAGATGTCCTCATTAGCTAAGTGGTAATCAAGCACCACACTTCTGATACGTCTCCAACGTATCTATAATTTTTGATTGCTCCATGCTATTATATTCTCTACTTTGGATGTTAATGGGCTTTATTTTACACTTTTATATAATTTTTGGGACTAACCTACTAACCGGAGGCCCAACCCAAATTGCTGTTTTTTTGCCTATTTTAGGGTTTCGAAGAAAAGGAATATCAAATGGAGTCCAAACGGAATGAAACCTTCGGGAACGTGATTTTCTCAACAAACGTGATCCAGGAGACTTGGAGTGGGCGTCAAGAAACGACCGAGGAGGGCACGAGGCAGGGGGCGCCCTACCCCCTGGGCGCGCCCTCCACCCTCGTGGGCCCCTCGATGCTCCACCGACGTACTTCTTCCTCCTATATATATCCACGTACCCCCAAAACATCCAGGAGTACCACGAAAACCTAATTCCACAGCCGCAACCTGATGTACTCGAGAGATCCCATCTTGGGGCCTTTGCCGGAGCTCCGCTGGATGGGGCATTGATCACGGAGGGCCTCTACATCAACTCCTTGGCCTCTCCGATGATGTGTGAGTAGTTTACTTCATACCTACGGGTCCATAGTTATTAACTAGATGACTTCTTCTCTCTCTTTGGATCTCAATACAAAGTTCTCCTCGCTTCTCTTGGAGATCTATTCGATGTAATCTTCTTTTGCGGTGTGTTTGTCGAGATCCAATGAATTGTGGGTTTATGGTCAAGTTTATCTATGAACAATATTTGAATCTCCTCTGAATTCTTTTATGTATGATTGGTTGATCTTTGCAAGTCTCTTCGAATTATCAGCTTGGTTTGGCCTACTAGATTGATCTTTCTTGTAATGGGAGAAGTGCTTAGCTTTGGGTTCAATCTTGCGGTGCTCGATCCCAGTGACAGAAAGGGAACCGACACATATTGTATTGTTGCCATCGAGGATAAAAAGATAGGGTTTATATCATACTGCATGAGTTAATCCCTCTACATCATGTCATCTTACTTAAAGCATTACTCTGTTCTTATGAACTTAATACTCTAGATGCATGCTGGATAGCGGTCGATGTGTGGAGTAATAGTAGTAGATGCAGAATCGTTTCGGTCTACTTCTCGCGGACGTGATGCCTATATACATGATCATACCTAGATATTCTCATAACTATGCTCAATTCTATCAATTGCTCGACAGTAATTCGTTTACCCACCATAATACTTATGCTCTTGAGAGAAGCCACTAGTGAAACCTATGGCCCCGGGGTCTATCTTCCATCATATTAATCTTCCAACACTTAGTTATTTCTATTGCCGTTTATTTTACTTTGCATCTTAATTTCTCTTTATCATAAAAATACCAAAAATATTATATTATCATATCTATCAGATCTCACTCTCGTAAGTGACCGTGAAGGGATTGACAGCCCCTTTATCGCGTTGGTTGCGAGGTTCTTATTTGTTTGTGTAGGTGCGTGAGACTCGAGCGTAATCTCCTACTAGATTGATACCTTGGTTCTCAAAAACTGAGGGAAATACTTATGCTACTTTGCTGCATCACCTTTCCTCTTCAAGGGAAAACCAACGCAGTGCTCAAGAGGTAGCAAGAAGGATTTCTGGCGCTGTTGCCGGGGAGATTCGTGCCAAGTCAAATCAAGATCTGACTCCTAACAACGAGCCATTGTTGGCACCGTTGCCGGAGTCTACACACAAGTTAAGACATACCAAGTACCCATCACAAACCCTTATCCCTCGCATTACATTATTTGCCATTTGCCTCTCGTTTTCCTCTCCCCCACTTCACCCTTGCCGTTTTATTCGCCCTCTCTTCCTCTCTCCCTCTCTTTCCGTTCTCCTCTTTTTCGCTTGCTTCTTGTTTGATCGTGTGTTGGATTGCTTGCTTGTCACAATGCCTCAAGATAATACTAGATTGTGTGACTTTACCAATACCAACAACAATGATTTTCTTAGCACTCCGGTTTCTCCTCTTACTGATACCGAATCTTGTGAAATTAATGTTGGTTTGTTGAATCTTGTCATGAAAGATCAATTCGCCGGCCTTCCTAGTGAAGATGCTGCTACCCATCTAAACAACTTTGTTGATTTGTGTGATATGCAAAAGAAGAAAGATGTGGATAATGATATTGTTAAACTTAAGCTATTTCCATTTTCGCTTAGAGATCGTGCTAAAGATTGGTTTTCGTCTTTGCCTAAAAATAGTATTGATTCATGGAATAAGTCCAAAGATGCTTTTATCTCTAAGTATTTTCCTCCCGCTAACATCATCTCTCTTAGAAACGATATTATGAATTTTAAACAACTTGATCATGAACATGTTGCACAATCTTGGAAGAGGATGAAATTAATGATACGTAATTGCCCTACACATGGTTTGAATTGATGGATGATTATACAAAAATTTTATGCCGGATTGAATTTTTGCTTCTAGAAATCTTTTAGATTCGGCCGCGGGAGGCACTTCTATGGAAATCACTTTAGGAGAAGCTACTAAACTCCTAGATAATATTATGGTTATTCTCAATGGCACACCGAAAGATCTACTAATAAAAAAGTGCATGCGATAGAAGAAATTAATGTTTTGAGTGGAAAGATGGATGAACTTATGAAATTGTTTGCTAATAAGAGTGCTCCTACTGATCCTAATGATATGCCTTTGTCTAATTTGATTGAGAATAATAATGAATCTATGGATGTGAATTTTGTTGGTAGGAACAATTTTGGTAATAACGCGTATAGAGGTAATTTTAATTCTAGGCCATTTCCTAGTAATCTTCTAATAATTATGGTAATTCCTGCAACAATTCTTATGGAAATTTTAATAAGATTCCCTCTGATTTTGAATCTATTATTAAAGAATTTATTAGTTCTCAAAAGAGTTTCAATGCTTTGATTGAAGAAAAATTGCTTAAGATTGAGGAGTTGGCTAGGAACGTTGATAGAATTTCTCTTGATGTTGATTCTTTGAAATTAGATCTATTCCACCTAAGCATGATATCAATGAGTCTCTCAAAGCCATGAGAATTTCCATTGATGAGTGCAAAGAAAGAACCGCTAGGATGCGTGCTAAGAAAGATTGCTTTGTGAAGGCGTGTTCTTCTAGTTTTCATGATAATAAGGATGAAGATCTAAAAGTGATTGATGTGTCCCCTATTAATCTTTGTTTTTCAATATGAATCTTGATAATGATGGGACTGAAGATGAGCCACCTTTACCTAGATGGCGTTCCAAAAAATTCGGAGTTTTTAGATCTTGATGCTAAAATTGATAAAAGTTGGATTTAGGAGGTCAAAACTTTAAATAGCAATGAACCCACTATCTTGGATTTCAAGGAATTTAATTATATAATTTCTCTTTGATATATTGTATTTCCTTGTTGCAATCCGTGCTAAATTTTCCTCATGCTTATAGTCAAAATAAAGCTTTTACTAAACATATCGTTGATGCTTTGATGCAATCTTATGAAGAAAAACTTGAGTTGGAAGTTTCTATCCCTAGAAAACTTTATGATGAGTGGGAACCTACAATAAAAATTAAAATTAAAGATCATGAGTGTTATCTTTGTGTGATTTGGGTGCTAGTGTTTCCACGATTCCAAAAACTTTGTGTGATTTGCTAGGTTTCCGTGATTTTGATGATTGTTCTTTAAACTTGCACCTTGCGGATTCCACTATTAAGAAACCTATGGGAAGAATTAATGATGTTCTTATTGTTGCAAATAGGAATTATGTGCCCTTAGATTTCATTTTTCTTGATATAGATTGCAATCCTTCATGTCCTATTATTCTTGGTAGACCTTTCCTTAGAACGATTGGTGCAATTATTGATATGAAGGAAGGGAATATCAAATTCCAATTTCTATTAAAGAAAGGCATGAAACACTTTCCTAAAAAGAAAATTAAATTACCATATGAATCTATTATGAGAGTCACTTATGGATTGCCTACCAAAGATGGCAATACCTAGATCTATCTTCGCTTTTATGCCTAGCTAGGGACGTTAAACGATAGCGATTGTTGGGAGGCAACCCAATTTTATTTTTATTCTTTGCTTTTTGCTCCTGTTTAGTAATAAATAATTTATATATCCTCTGTTTTGTTTGTGTTTGTTGTGTTTAATTAGTTTTTGTGCCAAGTAGAACCGTTGGGAAGACTTGGGGAAAGTCTTTTTGATCTTGCTGTAAAAAACAGAAACTTTAGCGCTCACGAGAATTGCTGCCATTTTTATTTGGAAAGTGCTATTTAGTTAATTATTTTTTAAGATGATGAATAGATAAATTCGTCATGTCCAGAAATTTATTTTAGAATTTTTGGGGTTCCAGAATTTGCGTTAGCTATAGATTACTATAGACTGTTCTGTTTCTGACAGATTCTGTTTTTCGTGTGTTGTTTGCTTATTTTGATGAATCTATGGCTAGTAAAAGAGTTTATAAACCATAGAGAAGTTGGAATACAGTAGGTTTAACACCAATATAAATAAGGAATGAGTTCATTACAGTACCATGAAGTGGTGTTTTGTTTTCTTTCGCTAACGGAGCTCACGAGATTTTCTATTTTGAGTTTTGTGTTGTGAAGTTTTCAAGTTTTGGGTAAAGATTTGATGGATTATGGAATAAAGAGTGGAAAGAGCCTAACCTTGGGGATGCCCGTGGCACCCCAAGGTAAAATTCAAGGACACCAAAAACCCTAAGCTTGGGGATGCCCCGGAAGGCATCCCCTCTTTCGTCTTCATCTATCGGTAACTTTACTTGGAGCTATATTTTTATTCACCACATGATATGTGTTTTGCTTGGAGCGTCTTGTATGATTTGAGTCTTTTCTCTTTAGTTTACCACAATCATCCTTTCTGTACACACCTTCTGAGAGAGACTCACATGATTTGAAATTTATTAGAATACTCTATGTGCTCCACTTATATCTTTTGAGCTATATAGTTTTTGCTCTAGTGCTTCACTTATATCTTTTAGAGCACGGTGGTGGTTTTATTTTATAGAAATAATTGTTCTCTCATGCTTCACTTATATTGTTTTGAGAGTCCTTTAGAACAACATGGAAATTTTCTATAATATAAAAACTTCAATAGAAGTGCATTGAATACTATGAGAAGTTTGATACTTGATAATTGTTTTGAGATATTGAGATGGTGATATGAGAGTCATGCTAGTTGAGTAGTTGTGAATTTGTTAAATACTTGTGTTGAAGTTTGTGATTCCCGTAGCATGCACATATGGTGAACCATTATGTGACGAAGTCGGAGCATGATTTATTTATTGATTGTCTTCCTTATGAGTGGCGGTCGGGGACGAGCGATGGTCTTTTCCTACCAATCTATACCCCTAGGAGCATGAGCGTAATACTTTGTTTCGATAACTAATAGATTTTTGCAATAAGTATGTGAGTTCTTTATGACTAATGTCGAGTCCATGGATTATACACACTCTCACCCTTCCACCATTTCCAGCCTCTCTAGTATCACGCAACTTCCACCGGTACCTTAAACCCACCATATACCTTCCTCAAAATAGCCACCATACCTACCTATTATGAAATTTCCATAGCCATTCCGAGATATATTTCCATGCAACTTTTCACTGTTTCGTTATTATGACACGCTTCATCATTGTCATATTGCTTGCATGATCATGTAGTTGACATCATATTTGTGGCAAAGCCACCGTTCATAATTCTTTATACATGTCACTCATGCATCATTGCACATCCCGGTACACCGCCGGAGGCATTCACATAGAGTCATATTTTGTTCTAAGTATTGAGTTGCAATTCTTGAGTTGTAAGTAAATAAAGTGTGATGATCATCATTATTAGAGCATTGTCCCAAGTGAGGAAAGGATGATGGAGACTATGATTCCCCCACAAGTCGGGATGAGACTCCGAACGGAAAAAAAGAAAAGAGGCCAAAAAAAGAGAAGGCTCAAATAAAAAAATGAGAGAAAAAGAGAGAAGGGACAATGGTACTATCCTTTTTCCACACTTGTGCTTCAAAGTAGCACCATGATCTTCATGATAGAGAGTCTCCTATGATACCACTTTCATATACTAGTGGGATTTTTTCATTATAGAACTTGGCTTGTATATTCCAATGATCGCTTCCTCAAAATGCCCTAGGTCTTCATGAGAAAGCAAGTTGGATGCACACCCACTTAGTTACTTTCGTTGAGCTTTCATATACTTATGGCTCTAGTGCATCCGTTGCATGGCAATCCCTACTTACTCACATTGATATCTATTGATGGGCATCTCCATAGCCCGTTGATACGCCTAGTTGATGTGAGACTACCTTCTCCTTTTTTGTCTTCTCCACAACCACCATTCTATTCCACATATAGTGCTATATCCATGGCTCATGCTCATATATTGCGTGAAGATTGAAAAAGTTTGAGAACATCAAAAGTATGAAACAATTGTTTGGCTTGTCATCGGGGTTGTCCATGATTTAAATATTTTGTGTGGTGAAGATAGAGCATAGCCAGACTATATGATTTTGCAGGGATAACTTTCTTTGGCCATGTTATTTTGAGAAGACATAATTGTTTAGTTAGTATGCTTTAAGTATAATTATTTCTATGTCAATATTAAACTTTTATCTTGAATCTTTCGGATCTGAACATTCATGCCACAATAAAGAAAAATTACATTGAGAAATATGTTAGAAAGCATTCCACATCAAAAATTCTTCTTTTATCATTTACCTACTCGAGGACGAGCAGGAATTAAGCTTGGGGATGCTTGATACGTCTCCAACTTATCTATAATTTCTGATTGCTCCATGCTATTATATTATCTACTTTGGATGTTAATGGGCTTTATTTTACACTTTTATATCATTTTTGGGACTAACCTACTAACCGGAGGCCCAACCCAAATTGATGTTTTTTTGCCTATTTTAGGGTTTCGAAGAAAAGGAATATCAAATGGAGTCCAAACGGAATGAAACCTTCGGGAACGTGATTTTCTCAACAAACATGATCCAGGAGACTTGGAGTGGACATCAAGAAACAATCGAGGAGGGCACGAGGCAGGGGGTGCGCCTACCCCCCTAGGCGCGCCCTCCACCCTCGTGGACCCCTCGATGATCCACCGACGTACTTCTTCCTCCTATATATATATATCCACGTACCCCCCAAACATCCAGGAGCACCACGAAAACATAATTCCACCGTTGCAACCTACTGTACCCGAGAGATCCCATCTCGGAGCCTTTTCTGGAGCTCCGCCAAAGGGGGCATTGATCACGGAGGGCCTCTACATCAACTCCTTGGCCTCTCCGATGATGTGTGAGTAGTTTACTTCAGACCTACGGGTCCATAGTTATTAGCTAGATGGCTTCTTCTCTCTCTTTGGATCTCAATACAAAGTTCTCCTCGATTCTCTTGGAGATCTATTCGATATAATCTTCTTTTGCGGTGTGTTTGTCGAGATCCGATGAATTGTGGGTTTATGATCAAGTTTATCTATGAACAATATTTGAATCTCCTATGAATTCTTTTATGTACGATTAGTTTATCTTTGCAAGTCTCTTCAAATTATCAGTTTGGTTTGGCCTACTAGATTGATCTTTCTTGCAGTGGGAGAAGTGCTTAGCTTTGGGTTCAATCTTGCGGTGCGATCCCAGTAACAGAAAGGGAACCGACACATATTGTATTGTTGCCATCGAGGATAAAAAGATGAGGTTTATATCATATTGCATGAGTTTATCCCTCTACATCATGTCATCTTACTTAAAGCATTACTCTGTTCTTATGAACTTAATACTCTAGATGTATGCTGGATAGCGGTTGATGTGTGGAGTAATAGTAGTAGATGCAGAATCGTTTTGGTCTACTTGTCGCGGACGTGATGCCTATATACATGATCATACCTAGATATTCTCATAACTATGCTCAATTCTATCAATTGCTCGACAGTAATTCGTTTACCCACCATAATACTTATGCTCTTGAGAGAAGCCACTAGTGAAACCTATGCCCCCCGGGTCTATCTTCCATCATATTAATCTTCCAACACTTAGTTATTTCTATTGCCGTTTATCTTACTTTGCATCTTTATTTCTCTTTATCATAAAAATACCAAAAATATTATCTTACCATATCTATCAGATCTCACTCTCGTAAGTGACCTTGAAGGGATTGACAACCCCTTTATCGCGTCGGTTGCGAGGTTCTTATTTGTTTGTGTAGGTGCGTGGGACTCAAGCATGATCTCGTACTGGATTGATACCTTGGTTAACAAAAACTAAGGGAAATACTTACGCTACTTTGCTGCATCACCCTTTCCTCTTAAAGGGAAAACCAACGCAGTGCTCAAGAGGTAGCAACTGCGTGAAGGTGTTTCTCCTTGATCACAACCAAACCAAATATAAATAACTGGTCACACTTTTAAAATGGGCAAGAAGAAAGTAACTATATTATGACTCGGAAAGTTCTACTCGTCAGCGGATATATGGTGTCTACTACACAACCTTCTTTTTGTAGATGTTGTTGGGCCTCCAAGTGCAGAGGTTTGTAGGACAGTAGCAAATTTCCCTCAAGTGGATGACCTAAGGTTATCAATCCGTAGGAGGCATAGGATGAAGATGGTCTCTCTCAAGCAACCCTGCAACCAAATAACAAAGATTCTCTTGTGTCCCCAACACACCCAATACAATGGTAAATTGTATAGGTGCACTAGTTCGGCGAAGAGATGGTGATACAAGTGCAATATGGATGGTAGATAGATGTTTTTGTAATCTGAAAATATAAAAACAGCAAGGTAACTAATGATAAAAGTGAGCACAAACGGTATTGCAATGCGTTGAAACAAGGCCTAGGTTTCATACTTTCACTAGTGCAAGTACTCTCAACAATAATAACATAATTGGATCATATAACTATCCCTCAACATGCAACAAAGAGTCACTCCAAAGTCACTAATAGCGGAGAACAAACGAAGAGATTATGGTAGGGTACGAAATCACCTCAAAGTTATTCTTTCCAATCAATCTGTTGGGCTATTCCTATAAGTGTCACAAACAGCCCTAGAGTTTGTACTAGAATAACACCTTAAGACACAAATCAACCAAAACCCTAATGTCACCTAGATACTCCAATGTCACCTCAAGTATCCGTGGGTATGATTATACGATATGCATCACACAATCTCAGATTCATCTATTCAACCAACACATAGGACCTCAAAGAGTGCCCCAAAGTTTCTACCGGAGAGTCAAGACGAAAACGTGTGCCAACCCCTATGCATAGGTTCATGGGCGGAACCCGCAAGTTGATCACCAAAACATACATCAAGTGGATCAATAGAATACCCCATTGTCACCACGGGTATCCCACGCAAGACATACATCAAGTGTTCTCAAATCCTTAAAGACTCAATCCGATAAGATAACTTCAAAGGGAAAACTCAATCCATTACAAGAGAGTAGAGGGGGAGAAACATCATAAGATCCAACTATAATAGCAAAGCTCGCGATACATCAAGATCGTACCACCTCAAGAACACGAGAGAGAGAGAGAGAGAGAGAGAGAGAGAGAGAGAGAGAGAGAGAGAGAGAGAGAGATCAAACACATAGCTACTGGTACATACCCTCAGCCCCGAGGGTGAACTACTCCCTCCTCGTCATGGAGAGCGTCGGGATGATGAAGATGGCCACCGGAGAGGGATTTCCCCCTCCGGCAGGGTGCCAGAATGGGTCTAGATTGGTTTTTGGTGGCTACGGAGGCTTCTGGCGGCGGAACTCCTGATCTATTGTGTTCCCTGAAGTTTTTAGGGTATATGGGTATATATGGGAGGAAGAAGTACGTCGGTGGATCTCCGGGCTGTCCACGAGGCAGGGGGCGCGCCCAGGGGGGTGGGCGCGCCCCCCACCCTCGTGGGCAGCCCGGGACTCTCCTGGTCCAACTTCGATACTCCGTGGGCTTCTTCTGGTCCAAATATAAGTTCCATGAAGTTTCAGCTCAATTGGACTCCGTTTGATTTTCCTTTTCTGGGATACTCTAAAACAAGGAAAAAACAGAAACTGACACTGGGATGTAGGTTAATAGGTTAGTCCCAAAAATAATATAAAAGTGTATAATAAATCCCATTAACATCCAAAACAGATAATATAATAGCATGGAACAATCAAAAATTATTGTACGTTGGAGACGTATCAATATACATAAATAAAAAGTCGCGCATAATTTTATAGGGTGGAATTACAAAAGATCGGAACCTTTCCTGTATGTTCTGCATACCACCGAGAGTGGGAACATCAACATGGGCAACGAGGGTACATAATAGATGGTCAAGGCATGGTCAACTTGAATTCGATCTGGAAAGAAGTCTAGAAGCTAAGAATTCTAGGGAAGGTTAAAATATTTGCATGGAAAGTGTTGCATGGGGTTTTACCATGTTATGGGGTCCTTTCAGGAAGGCACATACATACCCCTATTCAATGCCCGATCTGCTCCTTGGGACCTGTGGACATACAACACTACCTATTCAAGTGCGTCAGAGTAAAAGATGTATGGAAGGACTTGGGACTTTATGATGATTTGCAAAAAGAGGTTCTGCAAGATAGATCAGGATATGTTACACTTGAAATTTGAGCTAAAATGCAATCAGTCACTGGAGGCTTGCCATCTGCTGAACTGGCGCTAGTTGTTGCATGGTTTCTTTGGTGGCAACGACGACAGTTGGTGAGGGGAGAATCTGTGCAAACTGCAGAGCGATCTGCCCTCTCCATCAAAGTTTTGTTGACAAATTTTATATGAGCTGCTAATTCAAAGTCACCAAAAGCGTAAACTGGATCAGATGTGGAACAAGCCATCCAAAGGATTCGTGAAATAAATGTTGAAGCTTCATTCATCGCTGAAACATTGTTAGGAGCTTCTGGCACAGTGGCCTGAGATGAGAATGGCAATTTTATTGCAGCTGCCTCATGGCTCACGTTCCTAATGTAGACTCGGCGGAAATGACTGTGATCAAAAATGGATTCTATTTGGCGGCGAGCATTGGCTGTAGCAAGCTGATAATCGATTCTGATACCTCTTTTGCCGTTGATGCTATGAAAGGTGAGAGCAATTATGCAGGACCTTCTGTTCCAGTGATGACGGAGAGTAAACAGCTGATGAAGGAATTTGGCCAAGTTGATTTCTTACATTGTTTTAGAGAGGCCAATGAGGTGGCGAATACTATAGCAAAATATGCTTTTAGCTCTAGTACCTCTTATGTTTGGGATGCTATCCCTGACTTTATTTCATCTTCCCATGTAAACGATCTTTCCATTATTTGATGAATGAAGTCTTTTGATATCAAAAAAAGTTTGCAACATGTCTCGTTTCAAAAAAAAAGTTTATACATGTCTTGAGAAAAAACCATTTGCAACATGTGTTTTTTTGCGCATAATTTGCAACATGTGTTTTAGGGGCGTAATGATGACACGAACCAATCGAGATGTTCAGATTGCTTTATGATGACTTTCCATCAAAAATATAAAGGTAAATTTCTGTGTGAGACCAGTGGCACATACCGCAAATTGACTTTGGATCCATGGCTCCGGTGAGTCTATTGTTTTCTTCAAAAATGGCACATTTGAAGTGTCAAAAAACTTAGAAAATTTACATGTACATCTATACCTAATATACTATTAAAGTGATGATCCTTTCTTACTCCCGAATATTCGTCTGTCTGGCCCGTTTCTTCGTCTGTCACTGGATTTTCTTTGTGCATCGTAGATAGGCTGCTTTCTGGTCAAGTGTAACGCCCTCGATGCGGCTATATCTCCCACGTGTCGAAGCACGACTTAGAGGCATAACCGCATTGAAAGCAATGTCGCAAGTGAGGTAATCTTCGCAAACAACCCATGTAATACAATAAAGGAAAAGAGATACATAGTTGGCTTACAATCGCCACTTCACACAATACATGAATAAAGCATTACATCATCCAGTTACACACAAGGTCCGACTACGGAACCAAAATAAAAGAAGACTACCCCAAATGCTACACAGATCCCCGATCGTCCCGACTGGGCTCCACTACTGATCAACTAGAACGAAACAACACGAAGGACAAGATCTTCATCGAGCTCCTCCTTGAGCTCGGTTGCGTCATCTGCACGGACTCATCGGCACCTGCAAGCTGGTTTTGGAAGTATCTGTGAGCCACGGGGACTCGGCAATCTCGCACCCTCGCAATCAAGACTGTTTAAGCTTATGGGAAAGGTAAAGGTATGAGGTGGAGCTGCAGCAAGCGACTAGCATATATGGTGGCTAGACATACGCAAATGAGAGCGAGAAGAGAAGGCAAAGCACGATCGATAAACTATGATCAAGAAGTGATCCTAGAACAACCTACGTCAATCATAACTCCAACACCGTGTTCACTTCTCGGACTCCGCCGGAAAGAGACCATCACGGTTACACACGCAGTTGATGCATTTTAATTAAGGTCAACTTCAGGTTTTCTACAATCGGACATTAACAAATTCCCATCTGCCCATAACCGCGGGCACGACTTTCGAAAGTTCAAATCCGTGTAGGGGTGTCCCAACTTAGCCCATCACAAGCTCTCACGGTCAACGAAGGATATTCCTTCTCCCGGGAAGACCCGATCAGTCTCGGAATCCCGGTTACAAGACATTTCGACAATGCTAAAACAAGACCAGCAAGACCGCCCGATGCGCCGACATCCTGATAGGAGCTGCACATATCTCGTTCTCAGGGCAACACCGGATGAACACTACATACAGCTAAAACCAGCCCTCAAGTTTCCCCGAGGTGGCGCCGCAAGTGGCTCTATTTCGGACCAACACTTAGACAAGCACTGGCCCGGGGGGGGGGGGTTAAAATAAAGATGACCCTTGGGCTGGCCTAACCCAAGGGAAAAAGAGGCTAGGTGGCGAATGGTAAAACCAAGGTTGGGCCTTGCTGGAGGAGTTTTATTCAAAGCGAACTGTCAAGGGGTTCCCATTATAACCCAACCGCGTAAGGAACGCAAAATCCGGGAACATAACACCGATAATGACGGAAACTAGGGCGGCAAGAGTGGAACAAAACACCAGGCATAAGGCCGAGCCTTCCACCCTTTACCAAGTATATAGATGCATTAATTAAATAAGATATATTGTGATATCCCAAAAAGTAACATGTTCCAACAATAACAACATCTCCATGTTCCAACAAGGAACAAACTTCAACCTTCACCTGCAACTAACAACGCTATAAGAGGGGTTAAGCAAAGCGGTAACATAGCCAAACAACGGTTTGCTGGGACAAGGTGGGTTAGAGGCTTGGTTCAACAATATGGGAGGCATGATAAGCAAGTGGTAGGTATCGTAGCATAGGCATAGCAAAAGAGTGAGCATCTAGCACGCAAAGATAGAAGTGATTTCGAGGGTATGGTCATCTTGCCTGAAATCCCGCAAGGAAGAAGAGCGAGTCCATGAAGAAGACAAACGGACGTAGTCGAACGAATCCTCACAACTCCGGAACGAAACTGAAGCTAAACGCGAGAAGCAACCCGGAAAGAAGCAAACAACAAAGTAAACAGCCATCACATAAGCATGGCATGATGCACAACTAGGTATGATGCATGTCCGGTTTAAATGAGGCATGGCATGGCAAAATGCACAAACAATCCTACAAATTAAATGGAGCTCAATATGCAACGAGTTGCATATTGACGAAACACCACATGACTTATTTAGTTCTCTCTCGTTTAGGTACTCAACAATATTAAATGTTGTTAGCATGGCAAGAGGTGAAGCATAATGAAACTATCTATCTAGGCAAGTTTAAATGAGGCCGGAACAACAAAACGACAAGTCCGGAAAATCCCCATATGCATTTAGCAATCTAAAGCAAACAACAATTTTAAACATTTTAGTTGTTGTTATCATGATGCGGATAACATGAGCAAGTTTTATGCAATATTTATGAAAATGTTGGCATGATAAGATACGAGGCATTTGTCATCGTGGCGGAAACGAAAGGGGTGCCACGGCAACGAATCCGAAAGTGATGCCACGGCAACATATCGGTTCCGGTAGCTCATAGAGATACCGGTGCAAAAGGAAGTGGCGGGAGCGAGCAAAAGAAGGTGGGGCGCTCCCGGATACCGGGTGTCCCATGTGTCGGCGGCATGGCAACCAAGGGTCGTGCACGTAACAAACAGGCACGCTGCAAACACGGGGTTCATCTCGTATCACATAACATGCATTCGGTCCACGGACGGTCGTGTCGATGGTCATACCTTTCGAAGTGTGCCTTATCGGAACGGATCAAGTTCGTAGAGGAAAGTAGGCGTTCTCGCGACGGCGGTAGTGGAAGTAGCTGTTCACGCGATGGTAGTCGGACTTGACGATTCCGTTACACGGGTCCTCGGCAACGGTAGTGGTACCCATTTTGTAGTCGTGCACATTCCATAGATGTTTGAGGTCACGGCGAGGATCTTGACGTTCACGGAGTCTTCGAGGGTCGACGGTAGTGGTACTCGGGTCGTCGGCAACGGTAGTCGTTCTATGCATCGGGCGTCAAGGTACTTGCCGAGGGACTTGCCGTTCTTAGCAGTTCCGAAAACGGCGGTAGATGAACAAGATGCGTCGTCATGGTACTCGGCAAAAATCTCAAAGAAAATGCCTGACGGTCCCCGTACGGGTCTTGGCGACATTCTTGCCCATCCAAAACAAAACAAGACCCCTCTGGTGGGCAGCGGGCGAGCAGCGGCAGAAGATGTCGAGCCATAGCTGCTCATGCCCAACAATGAAACAACCAAATCGGCCATGACTTGGTGCTGGTGCAGAGCATCAGGAGGCAGGGCGTTGCAGGAGAACGGGGCCGGAGATGGGGGGCGGTAGCAGCGGAGCAAAGCAGAAATGACAGAGCTCAGGGTTCGTGGTGCAAGGGAGCATGAGAGGCACCATGGACGCAGAGGAGACAAGGTGCACGACGGCAAGGCGAAACAGGCCCGAGGTCGAGGTCGCCAAGGGAGGGAGGCAGCAGGGGTGCGGCGATGCTGATGGCCTCGCGGGCCATGGCGGGCGACAGGCGCAGTCTAGAAGGAGTAGGGCCGACCGAAGCTGGGAGTTGCAGCAGCGAACATGCGGTCGGGCGTGACCGAGAGAGCCGAGGGCTTCGCGTGCCAGGAGGACGTGGCAGATGGCAGCACGGCGACCGGAGGGGTCGCGGGCGAGGAGCTACTCTCCTGCGTGTGTAGTGCGTGGAGCGCACAGGGAGAGGAGATCGAGCAGGAGGTGGCGGACGACATCCATGGCCATGGCGGTTGTGGGCGATGAAGCAGCAGAAGCGCGGGCACCGGGCCATGGCGACGGGGAGACGAGGCTTGGGACGACGCAGAGGCACGGGGGTTGAGGGGATCGGGCGCAGACGTGATGATCTTCCCCTCTCTGCGTGTGGCGGCGCAGAGGAGGACGAAGAGGAGAGGGTGGAGATGGGGATCGAGAGAGATGAAAGGGAGGAGGGGATCGGGCCTAGGTGGCTCGGGCGCCTAGGGTTGGAGGAGTTAGATGGGCCGGCTGGGCCTAGCAGGCCGGCCTAGGCTGGGCTTTTCTCTCTCTCTCTTCTCTTATATCCGTTAGCAGAAAAGAAAATCGAGAGAGGGAAAAGAAGGAGAGGGTTACAGAAGGATTTTGCGCATAGGGATAATTTCCCCAGACTTGCAAAAATGAGCTTGATCCCGCAAAATAGAAGTGGGCACACGCTTGAAGTTGAATTCAAACTCATTTGAAATTAATTCAAATGATTTGAATAGGAAGTGAGGTTTGGGAAGGTCAAAAAATGTTGAGACTTTTGGAGGAGC
Source organism: Triticum aestivum (assembly GCF_018294505.1). NCBI lineage: Eukaryota > Viridiplantae > Streptophyta > Magnoliopsida > Poales > Poaceae > Triticum > Triticum aestivum. The sequence continues at coordinate 30,212,690 of NC_057803.1, forward strand.
CTCAAAAAAAGAAGAAAGAATTTTCGGCAAGGTTTGGAGATCAACTCGAAGCAGAAAGGTATGGGATTATCTGCACGTGTGTTATGGGTGATTCCAAATTATTGGAATATAATTTATATAGCTCCCTAAAATATTGGGAGAATAAGTTTTAAAGAGTAATCATCATAGTGAATATCCCTCAATTTAAATGGACCGAAGATCCAATGAATTTACTTAGTTGAGTTAAGAAAAGAAATGACATGATGGCATGATGACATGATGCAATACACGTGATGCAAAGATGAAATGTAACGGACCAAACAAACTCACATGACGAAAAACCCAGAAACCCTGAAAGGCATCTGAAGCTCCGGTCTTGGGGCGTTACATCAAGTGCGTTTGATTTTTCCTTACATCGCTCGACTGGGCCTATGGCTGGACCTTTGTGCATTCGTATGTCTAGCTGGGAGCCCACATATCGGGTAAAAGGCGGTCATGTAAATATTGTGCTACCAACCAAGCTAGTTGAATGTTTTGTCTAAAACATAATGTTGTTTAATCTATGAAATAGTCCCACCTCGCCTTCTTACATCCAATCCTCCAAACTTATATAGGTCTTTGAATTTTCTGGATATCAAGGAGTCATCTCAAAAACCAATAAGGGAAGGGCAAAAACTGAGTTTCGGCTCTCTAGATAGGATTTTGACCGACGTTTCAACGTGCATCAAAATTGGGATTTCGTGAAGAGTGGGTTAAACTGCTTATGCAATGTGTATTATAATGGAATGCCGTGTACATTTTAACTCAGAAGAAACATAAATTTTAAACCGTCAACAGGCTTGAGACAAGGCTATCCGTTCTTGCCTTATTTGTTTCTTTTTGTACTAACGGATTGATTGCTTTGCTTAATAAATTAAACTGAGGAAGAATGGAAACTTGAGGGAGTAAAGGTGTGTAGGGAAGCACCGTCCATCACTAATATATTGTTTGTAGATGATTAATTAATCCTGATGAAGGCCAATACCGAGAATGTTGAGTGTCTGAAAGAAATCCTTGCATCATATTGTGTCACTTTGGGACAGAAGGTCAGTGTGGACAAGTCAAGTGTGTTTTTAGCCCTAATACTAGAGTTGAGATGAAGGAACAAATTTGCAGTAGTTTAAATATAATGACCAAGGCACTATCTGATACTTATCTAGGCTTACCATCCACCATGGGTCTAGATAGAACAGACTGTTTCCAATTTTTGGTGGGTCGAGTTATGGAAAAAATTATGGGATTGAAGGATAGACAACTTTGAACCAGAGGAAAAGAAGTGCTACTCAAATCAATTGTTCAGGCTATATCATCTTATGCAATGTCGATTTCAAAAATTCCAAAACAGATTTTAAAGGAAGTACAGATGCAATTTCACATTATTGGTGGGGGGGGGGGGCGGTGACAATCAGATGAGAATGCACTGGTTTACGTGGTGAAAGTTGTGTGTGCCAAAGAAAGAAGGTGGAATGATATTTTGAGATATTCATCATTTTAACTTATCCCTGCTTGCGAAATAGGCTTGGAGATTAATTGATAATCCAGATTCCCTTTGTGCCCGTGTTCTCAAAGCTAAATATTATCCAGATTGTGATATTTTGAGTGCAACTCTGAAAAATAGAGCCTCATTCACATTGCAAAGTATTATGTTGGGGGTGCATACACTAAAAAGAGGTCATATATGTAGGGTTGTTGATGGTAGTCGGATCAATGTCGTTTGGGATGATGAATGGATCCCTAACTCACCTACCAGGAAAGTGATCACGACTCATGGAGGCAATTTACTAGCAAAAGCAAGCAATTTCATTAACCCCATTACGGGTCGTTGGGATGAAGAGTTGGTTTCTCAAACATTCTGGCAAGTTGATGAGGTACGGATCCTTGCGATTCAGTTGCCTGAATTTGATATGTTGGACTTCGCAACATGGAGCTTGTGCAAAAAACGGTAGATTCTTAGTGAGATCGACGTACTTTGCGGAGTGGCACAACCAATATGGACATAAAATAACAACAGAAAACACAATCGGACCCTCACGGAATTCACCAATATGGGGGACGGTCTGGAGCTTAAGTTGTCCCGCCAAGGTTAAAATTTTCCTCTAGAAAACTTTCTTAGGCTCGCTACCATGTCGGGAGACCTTGACTGATAGACATACAAAGTCAGTGAGCAATGTCCTACATAAGATATAGGAGCCGAGGATACCAATCAATTGTTATTAACTTGTGCAAAAGCTAAAGAGGTATGACGGTTACTAGGTTTGGACTTTGCTATTGATAAAACATGCGCATTGGATCATGGGGGAGAATCTATGCTAGAATATATATGGTTGGAACCATCTGAAGAATGTGTGACCCTCGGTCTAGGAAATTCAATGGAAGCAATTGTTGTTGGTTCCTGGTACTTATGGTGGAAGAGGAGAAAGTTAGTGCATAATGAAAAGATCCAGGAACCTAAGTTCTTAGCAATGGAAATTACAGCTTTGGTTGCTAATTATACTATGGCGAGTGATGCAAAGGCGACGATCAAGCGACATGGCTGGGAAAGACCAAGGAGCAACTATGTGAAGCTGAACGTGGATGGGGCTTTTGAACCAGACTTACTCAAGGGCTCGTATGGCGCTGTGATCAGAGACTCGAATGGCAGATTCGTTGCGGCAAAAAACAGGGAAATTGATTGTTACGGAGATGCACTTATGGCTGAGGCATTGGCCTTACAGTTTGTTCTCAATTTGGCAACTATAGTCGGGTGTAATCGCATAGAAGTGAAATCCGACAACATGGAGGTGATAGAGACAATGAAGAATGGAGGTTGCTCTTACGGTCTATTGGCGATAGATTCTGATGATATATATCACCCTGCGTGTGATTTTCCACATATCATTTTTTAGTATGCTTCTAGAGAGACTAATTGTGTTGCCCATGATTTATCCAAACTAGTGACAAGTAAGGTGAGTGCGGGGTGGATGGAAGATCCACCCGTAGAGATTGTTCATACTCTTGTAAAAGATACTATGGTGATCACCTTGCAATAAAGAGCACTTTGATGTAAAAAACAGGAGAGGAATTGAGACAATAATAAAGAAAGCTGTCCATGCTAGAGGAAAGGATTTGAGAAGCAAATTTAGACATGATAATAAGGAAGGAAATTTAGACATGATAATAGGGAATAAGGAAGCTAATTTGGAAAGGAATTGAGACGAGTATCCATGCCTGATAATTTAGTTCATTTTGATAGGCAAATGAGGGAGTTAATAATTTGGAAAGGAATTTGAGACTTCATTCTGATAGAATAATAAGGAAGATGCATGCATGTTGAGCATAATATTGGGAGAGCGCCCGCCCTTAGGGACGCACGTTGCCCACTAAACATTGTGATTTTGCGAGAGCGCCTGCCCTAGGGACTGGATATTGATCATAATATTAGGAGAGATTTAACTAGATCAACAAAATACCCTAATCAATATTGCATTTTGATCAACTCTCTCTCTCTATTGTAAGCCATTTTCTGGTCTTTTTTCACAAAAAAACATTATGGTGCTTACTCATTAGCAAAGCATAAACCGCAAGTTGAACAATCCGTACACCCCCACCCCCCAAATGCAAAATTCGGTTAGACTTTTTGTATATATGGTCGGCTTGAAAGAACAATTATTCCTCATGTTAGGGACATTTGATTATTCTTTTTTTGGAAAACATAATAATTAGATTAGGACTGTGGAAGTCCGATGAATTTACATCATGCTGTATTTTTCAATGTTTTTGATGTTCTTAATATTGCCATGATATTTGATAAATAGATCAAAAGTTTTTCATAGAAAAATGTTGTTAATCAGATCAATTTACTCCGAATCATACCCCATGTCCTAAGCACCATGTCATGATCCTCAAATTATCCGTCTTTTTTGTCATCGGCGACCATTATCCCGTGACATAATTCCTCGACTCGACAAATCGTGGTTCATAAGAACTGGTATTTTTCCTGTTGGAACACACAAGCGTTTGTGCTAGTATAAATATAATATGTGTACCTAGATTTTCATGTAATGCATGTTTTTATATATGCACGCACAAAAAAAGCATGTGTTTAAAAAATGTGAGTTGTTTGCTAGTATTATAAATCCGTGAATTTTCCTCTTTGGGCATCTCACATAGACAAGTGTTTTTTTGAATGACACATATATGTGCAACAAATCTACATAATAATGTAGCTTTTTAATATTTTTTTGTACTTTTCCATATGAATTTGATCATTAAAAAAAGGCTCACTAGAACCCGGGCTCCAAAATGACTCACTGAGAGGAGAGTTCATTTATGACGGACCTTCTACATAGTAGACTCCTCTTAACCAATCTAATTTCGTTAGTATGAGCCATGCCTATATTATGGGATGTATTTCTTTTCTATCCGCATTTTTTCGGCATTAGATACCAATTTCCAACTAACATTATTCCTATAGGTTTGCACAAATTTCATTTTTAAAAAATATTTCATCTTCATGAAAGTTTCAAAAGAGGGGTTTCACATTATTTTGGCATTTTTATTCAAAATTGTTGAATTGTTTCAGGAACATTTCGAGAGGCCATTTTCATTAAAAAATCAATTATTTTAGTGGTTGATTCTTGTTCATCTTTCTAAGAATATAATTCAAAACTTTTAAAAAATATTTCATTCGTATATCAATCAATTTTAAACTCCACATGTAGTTCGCAAAAAATTCAATTGTGGTAGTGTTTTTTTTACCTTGAAGACTGCAGGGTTTACACCCAACAACAATTTATTAAAACTAAAAACAGAAAGTACAGCAAAGAGTTCCTCAAGAAAAGATGTGTCATCAGAACACATGTGGTGCAGTGAATATGGCTCCTTTTGAATCATCGGAATTTCATATGATATTTGGATATAATTGCATTGCACTCTATTACAATGGACAGAGAATAGAAAAGAAACCCTTAGCTTTCTTGGTTGTGCCATTGCCTTTGCAACTAGTAGAATCTTTCTACCCTTCTCATCCCATCATTCACCAGAGTGAGATGCAGAAAAAGCAAAAGTACATATTCAATGTTTTTGTTGCTGCTCAAAATAAACATACATGCATGAGAAGATTAATATAAATCTAAAAGAAAAAAACAAAGAGCCTACTCAAAAATATCATACATGGACAAGGACAAGTTAGGCAAATCTTCAATTTGAAATTATCCCTGTCCACTGTCCTCGTCGACTTTTTTCATACAATGGTCCAAAGTAGAGTACCCTAACCACCATGAAATTTCAATCGCACTATTCAGAACACCTTTTAGAAAAAAGTGTAATGTGCCGTGCACCAAATCGTCACAGTACCGATGAGGTGGAATGGGTTCTCTCGTTTACACATAAATGTGTAACATATTGAGTCATGTGCTACACTACAACAGAAGTATATCATCTTTGGTCTTATGTTCTTACATTATATATCCAATTAGCATGAATAAGAAGACTACATAAAAAACTCACCCAAGGGGTTATTTAAGGAGAGACCAAGGGTGCTTTGGCCAGACCAAAGGGGCGGGGGTCGAATCTAACCTCAGTTTGTCTCTATTACGGTATATGTGAATTGCACTAGCCCTTTCCATAAGCTCGGACTTTTGGTTGCGTTGGCTAGTGCATGAAGCTTAACATGGTATCAGAATTAAGGTCTTGAGTTCAAGTCTTGGCTTTCGTAGTTTATTAAAAAATGCCGGTAGCCCCCCTTTGTGTCCACGCAGAGACCTCTTGAATCATACGTGAGTTTCACGCATCGTCGCGCTCTTCCGGTTACACGTGTTGACTTGTCTTCCCCGTCACACGTGAGATGGGGTGTTATATCATATGTGAATTGCACTAGCCCTTTCCATCAGTTCGAACTTTTGGTTGCGTTGGCTAGTGCATGAAGCTTAACAGTCTCTTGTCTTAAAACAAACTCTGGAAACTGCATGTGGTCTTTTATTCTGAAAATACATGGGCCTGACCCCCAATTGAGGTGACACAACACTTATAGATGACCATGAATGAAATTATAAAGTGCCATCTTGTATATTTCTTCCATGACTCTCACGTGTAATCATGATGGATTCAAAGTCCTAAGTTCATCAATTGAAGCTATGTCCTCACTTCTTGTGTGCTTGCTGTTATCTCCATGCTTAATCTTACTCTAGTTAGTGTCCCTCTCGTCTATGCTAGGTCCTTCATTTCTGAGTAATATAAATACATTGATTTAGGAAACATTACATTATTATGAACAATAGTGTAAGTTCCTAGAAATGAAAGTACCTGCTAATTAAGTTGTCATGTCTGAGCTCTAGCTGTTGGTCCTTGTATCTCTAGAACTTGAGCTGGTGTAGCAATGGTGGTTGTGAGTGTAACAATAGTTGAGATGTCCTCATCAGTTAAGTGGTAATCAAGCACCACATTGCGTGAAGGTGTTTCTCCTTGATCGCAATCAAACCAAATATAAATAATTGGTCACACTTTTAAAATGGGCAAGAAGAAAGTAACTATATTATGACTCGGAAAGTTCTACTCGTCGGCGGATATACATAAATAAAAAGTCACACATGAAAGCATTTGTGTTTTTCTGGCTTCCTCAAATAACTAAAGGCAGTTACGGGTTACGTCGATGAAATAAACATTTCTTTCCTTGGGTGGATCCTGTTAATGTGAACAATGCCAACTTGGGCAGTTGGTCGTGTTTACAATATGAGTTACAATAGATACAAACTTGTGATCAAATGGGAATAACATGTTTCCGAAAACCAGGTAAGCAAAAACAACTGATAAATGTGGCTCACTACTATCGAACTTGGAACAAGGCTTAGGGGTTAGGCAAACAACTGATAAATATGGCTCACTATGGCTCACTATTATCCAACCTAGAACAAGGCTTAGGGGTTAGGCTTAAGGGGTTGGCTTTAATCTAACAGTAATGCTATTCAGCGAACATTTACTGGGAATGATGTCATTGCAAACGTTTTTTGTGATAATTTATGTTGCGGGAGCAAGACAATTCTTTCAGGCGAACATGTCAATTTTCACAGCAAAATCCCTTCTTTGCAGAAGTTGTCATCTATTCCTGAGGAAATTATCATGCACTTTTGAAGAACTTGCTATAAAAAACATTCACAAATGCCATACTTCCTAGAAATGTCCACTGGCTATTGGATCCCTGTCTAATTAGAACAAAATCCTCAAAACCCATACTAGACCGAGACCGACACCCCTTCCCTCAGAAGTTGCGCTCCACAGCTACTCCAGATATCCTCCTCCACAAGGTGCGCGCCCAGCTCTCTCCAACACCCGATGAAGCGTCTAAAACTCAGTTTTTGGTTGTTTGTTATGTTTTTATGTACTTTGACTAAGAGCACCTCCAATGCGTCGACTCAAACAGACAATAATTTTGTCCTTTTTTATTTGTTTGAATCAACCGCCAGCTCGGCGTCCGTCCTGTTTATAATTTGGATCGGCAGTGCGTCGAATGCGCTGACCCATATTTACATGTGTAGCCAGTTTGTCACCGTTTTTGAAAAAATATACACACATTTTGAATAGTTTCACAATCAAACAAAAATAGTATAGTTTCACAACCAACTAAATTTAGCATAGTTTTACAAGCCGAAAAAAATAATTGTCTCAAATACATTAAAAAAGACATCTATTGGTTGCCACCATGAACCCACATATATTCAATCAAATCATTTTGCAGCTGCATGTGGGTTTTCCAATCACGCATTTCATGGTGAAATTGGGTGAACTCTGCAAGCGTTGCCGCTCCTCCTCCATGCTCAGGAACATTCTCACCCTGAAACTGAAACCCTTGATCGTAAATACGTTCCGGGCGCTCATCCTCTATGATCATATTGTGCATGATCACACAAGCAGTCATCACCTCCCACAACTTCTCGGTGCTCCAAGTTCTAGCAGGATACCGAACGATGCCCCATTGAGATTGCAGAACACCAAAGGCACGTTCGACATCCTTCCTAACACTCTCTTGCTCCATGGCAAATATTTTCCTCTTCTCTCCGACGGGGTTGGGGATTGTCTTCACAATAGTGGTCCACTGAGGATACATACCGTCACCTAGGTAGTACCCTTTGTCGTAGTTGTGGTCGTTGATGTTAACATTCACCGGCGGGCTGTTGCCTTCGACAAGCCTTGCAAACACCGGCGAGCGTTAAAGCACATTGATATCATTGTGCGGTCCAGCCTTGCCGAAGAAAAAGTGTAAGATCCAAAGATCTTGTGAGGCCACGACCTCAAGTATGACAGTGCAAACCCTGACATGGCCCTTATACTGCCCTTGCCAAGCAAAAGGGCAATTCTTTCAGTTTGAGTGCATGCAGTCTATACTGCCAAGCATCCCTAGGAAGCCCCTACCGGCATTCATCGCCAACAAGCGGGCTGTATCTTGAGTAGTCGGCTCTCTCAAGTACTCAGGGCCAAACACAACAATCACAGCCTTGCAGAAGCCGTACATGTAATCTAGGCACGTAGACTCGCTCATATAGACGTACTCATCAATGAGATCACCGGGCACTCCCTAGGCAAGCATCCGGATGGTTGCAGTGCATTTCTGATAAGATAAGAAGCCAATCTTTCGAAGGCATCCTCTTTGCACTCGAAATAATTATCATATATGACCACCCTCTCTGTAATACGGTTAAAAAGATGCTTAGCCATACGGAAACGCCGCTGGAATTCCTGATGTTTGAACAACAGGTTGGTTGTGTCAAAGCAAGTCCTTCCAAAGAAGGAAATGGCCGCTCTCTCGGTTGCGATTCAACGATGGAATGTACCCCGGGATCGAGCCCCGAAACAACGACCACTGCCTATTAAGGTGGTAATGGACCAACAAGGCAGCCAACATCTCCTCCTCCTCAATGGATGAGGAATCGTCTGAGTTGCACAAGAAATTGTGAAAAAAGAACTCGTCGGCGAAGTCCATTTTGTGCCTTGAGAAAAACTGTCGAGCAACTTGCGGACGTCGACGAAGAAGCTGTCCGGCGAAGAGACGCGCGCCTCCACTGGACCAGGTGGCTGGCCTGGCGGCGTCAGGACAGCGGGCGGTGCCGGACGAAGGAGCTGGCCGAGTAGGGGAGGTGGCTTCCTGGTTGCGGCGACGTCGGAGTGGGTGGGGGTTGGGAAGCTGCAGTGGCCCGGCGGCGAGGTGGTGGTGGCGGCGACGTGAAAGGTGGCGGCATTGGCGGAAGGTGTGTCGGCACGGGCTGCTGGCAGAGGCACCGGAAATGGGCAGCGGCGGCGAAGGGGCGGGATGGGCGAGGGCTTGCTGTCGATATGGGTAAAAGAGAATGACCAAGATGCCACCGACTAGCGGGCCAGGGAAGGAGTAGGTGCTCGTTGCACGCGCCCGCTTCGTGTCCACGCCAACGCATAGGCTCAAAATTGGATCGGCAATGAGTCAGCAGGCGAACGAAAAGCGGACGCGCGTCCGTTTGAATCGGCGTGTTGGGTCGACTTTTCTCTCCACGCCATTCTAAACGGACGCGCGCGGATAAAATGGGTCGGCGGCTCGGCGCGTTGGAGTTGCTCTAATGGAAATAACTTTGGAAAGTCGCTTTTACCCCCCGTTAACCAAACAAACTGAAATTTTAAGTGTACAGGCCTAAACTGTTGATCTACAAACCCTCCAAAACAAAAAACTGTTGATCTACAAAGAGGCAGAGCGCGCCCACTTCGGTTCGTCGATCTCTACTCCGCGCTGGGCAAACAGTATAGACTGCATGAACTGTTGCTCCAGTCGCCAGCTGCTCGCTCGGTGCTCGGTGCTCCCGTTCGGGGGAACACTGCATGTACTCCTACTACTCGTGTTGTTGTGTTGCTGCCGGCCTGCCAATGTGCCACATGGTGAGTGCTGCGCATGTACACCCGTACGCCCGTACTGCTGCTGTTGTATGGTGGTATGGAGCATCATATTTTTTTTCTTCAAAGTTGGTTAGTTGGGCTCTTTCTTGGCTGCATGCTTGAGAACCGGGAACCGATATATGAGATGTGTGAAAACTGAAAAAATGTTACGTTTAACAAACTGATTTTCAAGCATCGTGGTCACAGAGGTGCTGAAAGTGGTGAACGAGCATAGCTTCAAATGACTAGGTATTTTATGGTGGAAACTACTCATCTCGGTTCAAGTTCTAAAGTTGACACGTGTGTTCGCATTTTTCTCGATTTATTCCGGGCTCTCTGGCATTATTCTATCAACGGTATGTTGTGTTTGCCAACTATGAATTGTCTAAAGCGGCTTCGTCAATCTCAAGATTTGCTGCCTCGTCTTTTTCAAGGTGTTCGTGAGGATACGGTGTGTGTGTGCGTGTATATAAGCATTTGTGCCTGTGTTGCGTTCCCAAAAAAATGTTGAAAGTGATAAATTGGTCTGTTTTTCTCTCGATAAAGCACAATATGGCGTTGAATCATTGATGTATTTCATAGAAAGTTAGGTTACAAGGGTCACGATGGAAACATCTTTTGCAACCGCAATATCCCAACCTTGCCTGATGTCGATGTGCCTCTGACTTGAAGGATTGCACACAACCAGCAATGTTCGGGGTGACATCATTAGAGACCACGACATTACGCTCTTTCTAGAGAGCCCACACTGTGAGCATGATACGGCCAGACGAATCCTTCCTCTCTTTCGCCGGTATGGCGGAGACAATGGTCAACACACAAATAAATGTTGTTGTTAAGAGATCTCTGTTGTTAATGCTTCATGTGTAGATGTTTAGTCCAAATTTGGTTTCGATTGAATATGGAACCAAAATACTTTTTTCTTATTTGGTGCACATCTGTCATTCTCACAACTGAATTTATGAGAAAAGATCAAATGGGACATAAACTTATTATGTGATTTATGGACTTATGTATGAAAGTGATGATTTTTGTGGGAGGTGTCCATATGTGGGAATGTCAACTTCAATTACATTGCGGATGACTCATTTATATGTCTTTGAATAATTTTTTTGTTCTTTTTGTGCACCAACCCATTCTTTTTTATTTCTTAACTAGAGTTATGGATTATTCTCGGTGTTAACTATGGAGTTACATCCATTGGCTGCCTTTATGTTGTTGTATAAATCTCTAGCTCGAACGAAAATGGTGGTGTTAAGTATGACTTACCCATCAGGTGCACGAATGTAGAGATAGTTTTGTTGCAGCATGGTCTGCGCTATTCTATTGCTCATTCCCATGCAAGTACTTGGGCATGCCCTTGACTGCGAGGAAACCGCCTTCGGACGCTCAATTTCAAGTCATTGTGAATGGAATTGTGAGAAAGTTACCAACTTGGCGAGCTGCTACTATGGATTAATTAGGAAGGCTTGTGTTGATGCAGTTAGTACTATGCGCAATGCCCATTCACACCTTTGATGGCGTTGGACGTACCGCCGGATGTGGTTGCAAGTATCACGAATATATGCAAAGGGTTTTTATGGGTTGCTCAAACGGATGTGCATGACGGGCATTACGTTCTCGCGTGGAATATTGTGTAAATGCCCAAGTGGGGGAGGATTGGGCCTCCCAAACCTAAAATGGATGAACATCGTGTTGCGGATGAGGTGGCTTTGGATCAAGCGAACGGACAGTGAGCGACCGTGGATTGAGTTCGAGAGTTCAATGTCTAAGGAAACTAAGAAACATTTTCAAGCTACTGTGCATGTGGTCGTGGGCAATGGGAGATCTTCGTACTTCTGGGAGGGTCGTAGGCTCCAGGGGAAGTGAGTACATGACATTGCCCCTAAGATATATGCTCGCATCCAGGCTAGGGTTAGGGCCACAAGGACCACCAAGGAGACACTACAAGGGCTTTGACCAAGGGATGTTGGGCCGGATCTGAGTCAAGACGAGTTGTATGAGACTCTGGCCCTCTGGGAGTGAATCTTCAGTTAACCTGGTGGACAACGAGTAGGATGTGGTCCGCTGGGCATGGGAGACTTCTAGTGTGTACTCGGTGCGCTCGGCAAATGCTTCGTGATTTGTTGGTAGGCATCATGATCTTGCAGCAATGGTGATTTGGGACTCGCGTGCACCCTTGAGTTGCAAATCCTTTGCAAGCCTTGTGTTTCCCAATAGATGTTGGACCTCCGACCGGCTGGCCAGGAGGTGTTGGGAAACGTAGTAATTCAAAAAATTTCTTACGATCACGCAAGATCTATCTAAGAGAAGTATAGCAACGAGACGGGAGAGTGTGTCCACGTACCCTCGTAGACCGAAAGCGGAAGCGTTATGTAACGCGGTTGATATAGTCGAACGTCTTCACGATCCAACCGATCCAAGTACCGAACGTACGGCACCTCCGTGTTCAGCACACATTCAGCACGATGACGTCCCTCGAGCTCTTGATCCAGTAGAGGGTCGAGGGATAGTTTCGTCAACACGACAGCGTGGCGATGATATTGGTGATGTGATCCGCGCAGGGCTTGTCCTAAACCCTATGACAATATGACTGAGGTGGTAAACTGTGGAGGGGGGCACCGCACAATGCTAAAGAACAATTGATATTACTTTGGGGTGCCCCTGGCCACTGATACGTATCCGTCGTATCTACTTTTCCAAACACTTTTGCCCTTGTTTTGGACTCTAACTTGTATGATTTGAATGGAACTAACCCGGACTGACGCCGTTTTCAGCAGAATTGCCATGGTGTTGTTTTATGTGCAGAAAACAAATATTCACGGAATGACCTCAAACTCCATGGAACATCTTAGAAAAAATAATAATAAATCCTTGCCAAAGATGAAGACCAGGGGGCCCACACCCTGTCCACGAGGGCGGGGGCGCCCCCCTAGGGCGCGCCCCACTACCTCATGGGCCCCCCTGGATGCCCTCCGACGCCAACTCCAACTCTATATATTTGCTTTCGGAGAGAAAAAAATCAGAAAGAAGAAATCATCGCGTTTTACGATACGAAGCCGCCGCCAAGCCCTAAAACCTCCCGGGAGGGCTGATCTGGAGTCCGTTCGGGGCTCCGGAGAGGGGGATTCGTCGCCGTCGTCATCATCAACCATCCTCCATCACCAATTTCATGATGCTCACCGCCGTGCGTGAGTAATTCCATCGTAGGCTTGCTGGACGGTGATGGGTTGGATGAGATTTATCATGTAATCGAGTTAGTTTTGTTAGGGTTTGATCCCTAGTATCCATTATGTTCTGAGATTGATGTTGCTATGACTTTGCTATGCTTAATGCTTGTCACTAGGGCCCGAGTGCCATGATTTCAGATCTGAACCTATTATGTTTTCATGAATATATGTGAGTTCTTGATCCTATCTTGCAAGTCTATAGTCACCTACTATGTGTTATGATCCGGCAACCCCGAAGTGACAATAATCGGGACCACTCCCGGTGATGACCATAGTTTGAGGAGTTCATGTATTCACTATGTGCTAATGCTTTGTTCCGGTTCTCTATTAAAAGGAGGCCTTAATATCCCTTAGTTTCCAATAGGACCCGCTGCCACGGGAGGGTAGGACAAAAGATGTCATGCAAGTTCTTTTCCATAAGCACGTATGACTATATACGGAATACATGCCTACATTACATTGATGAATTGGAGCTAGTTCTGTGTCACCCTATGTTATGACTGTTACATGATGAACCGCATCCGGCATAATTATCCATCACTGATCCGGTGCCTACGAGTTTTCCATATACTGGTTTCGCTTATTTACTTTCCCGCTGCTACTGTTACAATCACTACAAAATACCAAAAACATTACTTTTGATGTCTTTACTTTTGTTGCTGCTACCACCACTATCATATTACTTGTGCTACTAAACACTTTGCTGCAGATACTAAGTTTCCAGGTGTGGTTGAATTGACAACTCAGCTGCTAATACTTGAGAATATTCTTTGGCTCCCCTTGTGTCGAATCAATAAATTGGTGAATACTCTACCCTCGAAAGCTGTTGCGATCCCCTATACTTGTGGGTTATCAAGACTAATTTCTGGCGCCGTTGCCGGGGAGCATAGCTCTATTCTTTGAGTCACTTGGGATTTATATCTGCTGGACACTATGAAGAACTTGAGAGATCCAAAAACCAAGATCTATCCCTCAACTACGAGGGGAGGTAAGGAACTGCCATCTAGCTCTGCACTTGATTCACCTTCTGTTATGAGTAAGTTTGCGACACCTACACCTGCTTCTGCTATTCGTTCTGATATGTCGCATGTTATTGATGATGCCACTTCTGCTATGCATGATACTTATGATGAAACTGCTTCTATGCCTGATACTACTGTGCCCCTTGGTGAATTTCTTGATGAACAAATTGCTAGGGCTAGAGAAAAAGAAATTATTGAATCTGAATACGATGATGATAGTGATGATGAAAATATGCCTGTTATCCTGAGGGCTATCTTTTTGATATGGAATCTTCTGCCGCTATTTTAGCTTGCAAGGATAGATATGAGCTTAAGAGGTTATTAGTTAAATGGAACAAAGAATCACTTAGAGATAAAATGAAACCCGACCCTGCTTTTGCTACTTCACCTATATGTGTTCCTGATAAGGATTATGAATTCTCTGTTGATCCTGATATAATTACTTTGGTTGAATCTGATCCGTTTTATGGCTATGAATCTGAAACTGTTGTGGCACATCTTACTAAGTTAAATGATATAGCTGCCCTGTTCACTAATGATGAGAGATCGCGTTACTTCTATATACTCAAAATATTTCCGTTCTCATTAAAGGGTGATGCTAAGATATGGTTTAATTCTCTTGATCCTGGTTGTGTGCGTAGTCCCCAGGATATGATTTATTACTTCTCTGCTAAATATTTCCCTGCTCATAAGAAACAAGCTGCTTTGAGGGAAATATACAACTTCGTGCAAATTAAAGAAGAGAGTCTCCCACAAGCTTGGGGGAGGCTTCTCAAGTTACTTAATGCTTTGCCTGATCATCCTCTTAAGAAACCTGAAATACTTGATATCTTTTATAATGGACTAACCGATGCTTCCAGAGATTACCTGGATAGTTGTGCTGGTTCTCTTTTCAGGGAAAGAACACCGGATGAAGCTGAAATTCTATTGAATAATATGTTGACAAATGAAAATAATTGGGCACCTCCTGAGCCAGCTCCTGCTCCAATTACTGAGCCTATTCCTAAACCAACTCCGAAGAAGAGAGGTGTTCTATTTCTCAGTCCCGAAGATATGCAAGAGGCAAAGAAATCTATGAAAGAGAAAGGTATAAAAGCTGAAGACGTTAAGAATTTACCCCCTATTGAAGAAATACATGGTCTTAATATACCGCCTATTGAAGAAACATATGATCTCAATTCTTTATTTATTGAAGAACCTCCTGATCCCGATATCCCGACACAGGTAGTAAAGGTAAATTCTCTCTATAGATATGATAAAGCTGAAGTCCCTCCTACTAAAATTGCTAGTCAGTGCTTGGATGAGTTTGATAACTTTATGTTTAAGCAAGACGACTTCAATGCTTATTTTGGTAGACAATTAAAAGAAAATGCTTATGTTATTAGACGCTTGGGTGATTATATGGCTAATATTAAAGGTGAACTTAAACTTGTTAGCAAACATGCTTCTATGGTTACCACTCAAGTAGAACAAGTACTTAAGGCTCAAAAAGAAGTGCTTGATGAAATGAATAGTAAGAAAAATGATTATGCTGTTAGAGTGGCTACTAGAACTGGTAGAATGACTCAGGAACCTTTGTATCCTGAAGGCCACCCTAAGAGAATCGAGCAAGATTCTCAAAGAAATAATATTGATGTTCCTAGTTCTTCTAAAAAGAAGAAGAAGAAAAATGATAGAACTGTGCAAACTTCTAGTGAACCTATTGCTGAACCACCTGATAATCCAAATGATATTTCTATGTCTGATGCTGAAACACAATCTGGTAATGAACATGAACCTAATGAAAATATTAATGATGATGTTCATGATGATGCTCAACCTAGTAATGATAATGATGTAGAAATTGAACCTGCTGTTGATCTTGATAACCCACAATCAAAGAATCAACGTTATGATAAAAGAGACTTTGTTGCTAGGAAACATGGTAAAGAAAGGGAACCTTGGGTTCAGAAACCCATGCCTTTTCCTCCAAAACCATCCAAGAAAAAGGATGATGAGGATTTTGAGCGCTTTGCTGAAATGATTAGGCCTATCTTTTTGCGTATGCGATTAACTGATGTGCTCAAAACAAATCCTTATGCTAAATATATGAAGGATATCATTACTAATAAAAGAAAGATACCGGAAGCTGAAATTTCCACCATGCTTGCTAATTATACTTTTAAGGGTGGAATACCAAAGAAACTTGGAGACCCCGGAGTACCTACTATACCTTGCTCCATTAAAAGAAATTATATTAAAACTGCTTTATGTGATCTTGGAGCCGGTGTTAGTGTTATGCCTCTCTCTTTATATCGTAGACTTGACTTGAATAAGCTGACACCTACTGAAATATCTTTGCAAATGGCTGATAAATCAACTGCTATACCTGTCGGTATTTGTGAGGATGTGCCTGTTGTGGTTGCAAACGTTACTATTTTAACGGACTTTGTTATACTTGATATTCCCGAGGATGATAGTATGTCTATTATTCTTGGAAGACATTTTCTTAATACTGCAGGGGCTGTTATTGATTGCAACAAAGGCAATGTCACTTTTCATGTTAATGGTAATGAGCATACGGTACACTTTCCGAGGAAACAACCTCAAGTTCATAGTATTAACTCCATTGGAAAAATTCCATCGATTATAATTGGAGGTTTTGAATTTCCTCTTCCTACTGTCAAAAAGAAATATGATATACTTATTATTGGGGATGTGCATATCCCCATTGAGGTAACTTAGTGTTATTCGAAATTTCTCCGGTTTCATGATTATCGGAATGAGTTTGTTAACAAGACTTGATCAATCTTGTTAGTGGATTCTTTTTGATGAGCATGAGATGGATGAAACTAGAAGCACAAACTTCTGTACCTTCTCTTTATTTTCTATTAATTAGTAGAAATAAAGTAAAAATAGTATTTTTCTGTCTGTTTCCTGACTTATCCGTGCAATATAAAAATATCCCGAAAATAAAAATCCTCAGAATGCCATGCCAATTTAATATGATTTTTTTGGGAATATTTGAGGATTTACTGTGCAAAAATTACCGCGGGAGGAGCTGCCACCTGGCCACGAGGGTGGTGGGCGCACCCCCCCTCTAGGGCGCGCCCCCTGCCTCGTGGGCCCACGGTGGCCCTCCTCCACTTATCCCAGCACCCATCTTCTTCCTCTGTCTCGCACAAACCCGAAAAATCAACTCAAGCATGAGTTCCAGCCATTTTTGCTGTGATTTTCGATCTCCTTGCTCAAAGCACCTCTCGCAAAACTGCTTGGGGAGATTGTTCCTTGGTATGTGACTCCTCCATTGGTCCAATTATTTTTTGTTCTAGTGCTTTATTCTTTGCAAATTTGTGCTGCATAGGTGACCATGTTCTTGCATATCAAATTTATATGGTTCCAAGTAGTTCTAATGCTTGATATAGGCTCTAGGCACTTGTACGAGTAGTTGCTATCAATATTATTGAAGTTGGTTCACTTTTGTTTGAAGTTACTAAAAATTTCAGGATTTTTCAGAGAAAAACAATATGCTTAGGAAGATGTTCCAAGGTGGTTTCTCTAAGAAGCAAGGACCCAGGATTGCTATGCGCGATGCTGACGAGGATCCACCAAGAGACGCTCCAGTACGACCTTGCGAATGGCCGTCGGAAAATTTTATGGACCGTGCGGGAATTAAAGAAGAATTCAAAGCATATTTGTGCAATGCCGGTCTTGAGGATTTTGAGGCTAACAAATGCCCCCGGTATCATGATCTCACAAGTTCATTTGTGAGGAGGTTTGAGTATTCATCTTCGCGTAATTCTCCTTCAGTCATGTTTGATCTCTATGACAAATCTTATACCATGGACTTAGAGGATTTCACTTCTGCTTGCAAACTTCCATCATGGGGTAGTGTTAGGGATCCTCCTAAATCTGAATTTAGAAATTTTCTTGCTAGTATAACTGTGGGGGAATCTAGAGATATAACGCAGGCTACCATAGGGAGCATTCACTTTCCTGCTATACATTATTTTGCTCTCTTCATCGGAAGATGCATAAATGCCAAGGATGAAGCATGTCACATGTGTGTCCCTGATTTTAGCATTCTTAGGAGTGCTGTGTTAGGAGACCAATCTTATCATATGGGAGCCATTGTAGCTCGTAGGTTGCATCATAATAGACATAATGGAGATTTCTTTGGAGGAATTTATGCAACCCGCTTAGCTCATTTTCTTGAGATAGACATTTGTGAGGGTGATACGGAGTTGCCTCCTGCATATTTAGATTACGACTCTATGGCTTCGCACCAGTTTGTCGAGAGGCCTGAATCACCTCTCTTATATCGTTTAATTTTTAATAAACGGCGTGTTTTCCGTATTACTCTCCCTGCTCCTGCCTTCTTTGATTCACAGACAAAAAGAAGATATGTTATTACCAGAGAGGAGGCAGAAGAGTACGAGAGGAGAGCGGAGGCATCTCGAATCCACGCTGCAGCTCAGCAGGTGATAACCGCTGCACATCAGTATGATCCCAACTATTCTTCGTCACCGTACGACCCCAACAACTATTATTATGGATATCAGCCAGGCCAGCCGTGGCCATAGATCAACTTAGGCCAAAAGCCTAAGCTTGGGGGAGTACGTATTTCCCACCGACATTACATTTATGTTCACACACACTCATTGCTAGATGTCGGTGCTCATACTCTTTCCCTGTAATATCCATGCTAGTTTTTTTCCTGCTTTCTTCTTGTGTGTTTGTTAAACCTTAAGAAAAACCAAAAAAATAGTAGTAGTTTATTTTTCTGTTGTAGTAGTAATAATTAAAAAGAAACCCAAAAATATTTCCCGTTCTTCTTTTGCTTGTTGGGAGCTTTCTCGTATAAATAGTTTTATTTCTTTTCTTTTCTTTGGGGGTCAGTAGGAGAAGACCATAATTAAATTGTTGAAGTGGCTCTTATTTGCATTATTGTTGATTTAACCAAGAGCCCATATTGCCTTGTATTCTCCTGTTTATTGAATGCTCGCAGATTCCAGCTTAGTCCAATGCACGTACACTCTTATTATTATTCACACCGTTCGGTCGTGCAAGTGAAAGGCAATTATGATGATATATGATGGGCTGACTGAGATGAGAAAAGCTGGTATGAACTCGACCTCTTTTGTTTTTGTAAATATGATGAGTCCCTCGTTCTTGATTCAGCTTATTATGAATAAACATGTTTGCAATGACAATTAGAGATCATAGTTGCTTGTGCCATGCTTGATTAGCTATGAGTTATAATGATTTACCTTGTGTGCCAACATGCTATTGAGATGGTTATGATGTGGTATGATGGGGTGGTATCCTCCTTTGAATGATTTAAGTGACTTGACTTGGCACATGTTCACGCATGTAGTTGAAACAAATCAACATAGCCTTCACGATATTTATGTTCATGGTGGATTATATCCTACTCATGCTTGCATCCAATGTTTATTAATTTTAATGCATGTACATGGCTGTTGTCGCTCTCTAGTTGGTCGCTTCCCAGTCTTTTGCTAGCCTTCACTTGTACTAAGCGGGAATACTGCTTGTGCATCCAATCCCTTAAACCCCAAAGTTATTCCAGATGAGTCCACTATACCTTCCTATATGCGGTATCTACCTGCCGTTCCAAGTAAATTTGTATGTGCCAAACTCTAAACCTTCAAATAAACATTCTGTTTTGTATGCTCGAATAGCTCATGTATCAACCAAGGCTGTCCTTATCTTCCGTGTTAGGCGGGTTATTCTCAAGAGGAGTGGACTCCGCTCCTCACTCACGAGAAAATGGCTGGTCACCGGGATGCCCAGTCCCATGCTTTATGCAAACTAAATCAAAATTAATTGCAAACAAAACTCCCCCTGGGACCTGATGTATGTTGGAGGCACTCGTTGTTTCGAGCAAGCCATGGATTGATGCTTGTTGGTGGAGGGGGAGTATAAACTTTACCATTCTGTTTGGGAACCGCCTATAATGTGTTTAGCATGGAAGATATCGCCATCTCTTAGTTGTTACGTTGACAATGAAAGTATACCTCTCAAAATACAATTTATCTCTATTTGCAAAACCGAGCTCTGGCACCTCTACAAATCCCTGCTTCCCTCTGCGAAGGGCCTATCCATTTACTTTTATGTTGAGTCATCACCCTCTTATTAAAAAGCACTAGCTGGAGAGCACAGTTGTCATTTGCATTCATCACTATTAATTTATATTGGGTATGACTATGATTGGATCTCTTTTACCATGAATTACAATGTCTAGTCAGTCCTTGATCTTTAAAGGTGCTCTGCATTTATGTTTTGCGGTCTCAGAAAGGGCTAGCGAGATACCATCTTGTTATATCATATTATGATTGTTTTAAGAAAGTGTTGTCATCCGAGATTTATTATTATGGCTTGCTAGTTGATTATGCTATTGATATGAGTAATTATGAGACCTGAGAATTATTGCAAATGTGGTTAGTTATGATCTATGCGGAAAACTTGAATGCTGGCTTGACATAGTTACAACAACAAGAGCAAACAGAGTTTGTAAAAGTTTTTCTTTCTTTCTTTTAGTTTGTCAACTGAATTGCTTGAGGACAAGCAAGGGTTTAAGCTTGGGGGAGTTGATACGTCTCCGTCATATCTACTTTTCCAAACACTTTTTCCCTTGTTTTGGACTCTAACTTGTATGATTTGAATGGAACTAACCCGGACTGACGCTGTTTTCAGCAGAGCTGCCATGGTGTTGTTTTATGTGCAAAAAACAAATATTCTTGGAATGACATGAAACTCCACGGAACATCCTAGAAAAAATAATAAAAAATCCTCGCCAAAGATGAAGACCAGGGGGCCCACACCCTGTCCACGAGGGTGGGGCCCCCCCTAGGGCGCGCCCCTTACCTCATGGGCCCCCTGGATGCCCTCCGATGCCAACTCTAACTCTATATATTTGCTTTCGGAGAGAAAAAAATCAGAGAGAAGAAACCATCGCGTTTTATGATATGGAGCCACCGCCAAGCCCTAAAACCTCTCGGGAGGGCTGATTTGGAGTCCGTTCGGGGCTCCGGAGAGGGGGATTCGTCGCCGTCGTCATCATCAACCATCCTCCATCACCAATTTCATGATGCTCGCCACCGTGCGTGAGTAATTCCATCATAGGCTTGCTAGACGGTGATGGGTTGGATGAGATTTATCATGTAATCGAGTTAGTTTTGTTAGGGTTTGATCCCTAGTATCCATTATGTTCTGAGATTGATGTTGCTATGACTTTGCTATGCTTAATGCTTGTCAGTAGGGCCCGAGTGCCATGATTTCAGATCTAAACCTATTATGTTTTCATGAATATATGTGAGTTCTTGATCCTATCTTGCAAGTCTATAGTCACCTACTATGTGTTATGATCCGGCAACCCCGAAGTGACAATAATTGGGACCACTCCCGGTGATGACCATAGTTTTAGGAGTTCATGTATTCACTATGTGCTAATGCTTTGTTTCGGTTCTCTATTAAAAGGAGGCCTTAATATCCCTTACTTTCCAATAGGACCCCGCTGCCACGGGAGGGTAGGACAAAAGATGTCATGCAAGTTCTTTTCCATAAGCACGTATGACTATATTCGGAATACATGCCTACATTACATTGATGAATTGGAGCTAGTTCTGTGTCACCCTATGTTATGACTATTACATGATGAACCACATCCGGCATAATTATCCATCACTGATCCGGTGCCTACGAGTTTTCCATATACTGGTTTACGCTTATTTACTTTCCCGCTGCTACTGTTACAATCACTACAAAATACCAAAAACATTACTTTTGCTGTCTTTACTTTTGTTGCTGCTACCACCACTATAATATTAATGTGCTACTAAACACTTTGCTGCAGATACTAAGTTTCCAGGTGTGGTTGAATTGACAACTCAACTGGTAATACTTGATAATATTCTTTGGCTCCCCTTGTGTCGAATCAATAAATTTGGGTTGAATACTCTACCCTCGAAAGCTGTTGCGATCCCATATACTTGTGGGTTATCAAGACTAATTTTGGGCGCCGTTGCCGGGGAGCATAGCTCTATCCTTTGAGTCACTTGGGATTTATATCTGCTGGACACTATGAAGAACTTGAGAGATCCAAAAACCAAGATCTATCCCTCAACTACGAGGGGAGGTAAGGAACTGCCATCTAGCTCTGCACTTGATTCACCTTCTGTTATGAGTAAGTTTGCGACACCTACACCTGCTTCTACTATTCGTTCTGATATGTCGCATGTTATTGATGATGCCACTTCTGCTATGCATGATACTTATGATGAAACTGCTTCTATGTCTGATACTACTGTGCCCCTTGGTGAATTTCTTGATGAACAAATTGCTAGGGCTAGAGAAAAATAAATTATTGAATCTGAATACGATGATGATAGTGATGATGAAAATATGCCTGTTATCCTTGAGGGCTATCTTTTTGATATGGAATCTTCTGCCGCTATTTTAGCTTGCAAGGATAGATATGAGCTTAAGAGGTTATTAAATGACAAACACATGTCTATGTAGGGGAACGCAGTAATTTCAAATTTTTCGTACGCACACGCAAGATCCATCTAGGAGATGCATAGCAACGAGAGGAAGAGTGTTGTCCACGTACCCTTGTAGACCGTACGCGGAAGCGTTATGACAACACGGTTGATGTAGTCGTGCGTCTTCACGATCCGACCGATCCTAGCACCGAAGGTACGACACCTCCGCGATCTGCACACGTTTAGCTCGGTGACGTCCCATGAACTATAGATCCAGCTGAATGTCGGGGAAGAGCTTCGTCAGCACGACGGCATGATGATGGTGATGATGAAGTTACCGATGCAGGGCTTCGCCTAAGCACTACAACGATATGACCGAGGTGGAAATCTGTGGAGGGGGGCACCGCACACGGCTAAGAGATCAACTTGTGTGTCTATGGGGTGCCCACTCCCCCTTATATAAAGGAGTGGAGGAGGGGGAGGGCCGGCCCCCTATGGCGCGCCCAAGGGGGGGAGTCCTACTCCCGGTGGGAGTAGGATACGCCTTTCCCTTGTTGGAGTAGGAGAGAAGGAAAGGGGAGAGAGAGGGAAGGAAGGGGGCGGCCCCCCACCCAATTCGGATTGGGCTAGGGGGGCGCGCCCTCCTCCTTGTCCTTCCCCTCCTCTCTTCCACTAAGGCCCTATAAGGCCCATATACTCCCCGGGGGGGGGGGGGTTCCAGTAACCCCAAGTACTCCGGTAAATGCCCGAAGTCACCCGGAACCATTTCGATGTCCAAACATAGCCTTCCAATATATTGATCTTTATGTCTCGACCATTCCGAGACTCCTAGTCATGTCCGTGATCATATCCGGAACTCTGAACTACCTTTGGTACATCAAAACACATAAACTCATAATACCGATCGTCACCGAACGTTAAGCGTACTGACCCTACTCTTGGGGAACACAGTAATTTCAAAAAAAATCCTACGCACACGCAAGATCATGGTGATGCATAGCAACGAGAGGGGAGAGTGTTTTCTACGTACCCCCGTAGAGCGTTAGCGGAAGCGTTCTGACAAGGCGGTTGATGTAGTCATACGTCTTCATGATCGACCGATCCTAGTACCGAAAGTACGGCACCTCCGCGATCTGCACACGTTCAGCTCGATGACGTCCCACGAACTCACGATCCAGCAGAGTGTCGAGGGAGAGCTTCGTCAGCACGACGGCGTGATGACAGTGATGATGATGCTACCGGAACAGGGTGATATGTCTCCAATGTATCTATAATTTTTGATTGTTCCATGCTACTATATTATTAATCTTGGGTGTTTTATATGCATTTATATGGTAATTTATATGATTTTTGGGACTAACCTATTAACCTAGAGCCCAGTGCCAGTTTATATTTTTCCTTGTTTTTGAGTATTGTAGAAAAGGAAAACCAAACGGAGTCCAATTGACCTGAAAATTCAGGGAGATAAGTTTTGGACCAAAAGAATCCCCCGGAGCACCGAAAATGGGCCAAAAGAGTCCCGAGGCACCCACGAGGGTGGAGGGCGCGCCCTACCCCCCTGGGCGCGCCCCTACCTCGGGGACCCCCCTGACTTGTTCCCAACTCCAACACCTCTTATATATACCCAAACTTCCAGAAAGAAACCTAGATCAGGAGTTCCGCCGCCGCAAGCCTCTGTAGCCACCGAAAACCAATCTAGACCCGTTCCGGCACCCTGTCAGAGGGGGGAATCCCTCTTCGGTGGCCATCTTCATCATCCCGGCGCTCTTCATGACGAGGAGGGAGTAGTTCACGCTCGGGGCTGAGGGTATGTACCAATAGCTATGTGTTTGATCTCTCTCTCTCGTGTTCTTGATTCGGTACGATCTTGATGTATCGTGAGCTTTGCTATTATAGTTGGATCTTATGATGTTTCTCCCCCTCTATCTCCTTGTGATAAATTGAGTTTTCCCTTTGAGGTTATCTTATCGGATTGAGTCTTTAAGGATTTGAGAACACTTGATGTATGTCTTGCATGTGCTTATTTGTGCTGACAATGGGATATTCACGTGATCCACTTGATGTATGTTTTGGTGATCAACTTGTAAGTTTCGTGACCTCGTGAACTTATGCATAGGGGTTGGCACATTTTTTCGTCTTGACTCTCTGGTAGAAACTTTGGGGCACTCATTGAAGTTCTTTGTGTTGGTTGAATAGATAAATATGAGATTGTGTGATGCATGTCGTATAATCATACCCACGGATACTTCAGGTGACATTAGGGTTTTGGTTGATTTGTGTCTTAAGGTGTTATTCTAGTACGAACTCTAGGATAGATTGAACGGAAAGAATAGCTTCATGTTATTTTACTACAGACTCTTGAATAGATCGATCAGAAAGGATAACTTTGAGGTGGTCTCGTACCCTACAATAATCTCTTCGTTTGTTCTCCGCTATTAGTGACTTTGGAGTGACTCTTTGTTGCATGTTGAAGGATAGTTATATGATCCAATCATGTTATTATTGTTGAGAAAACTTGCACTAGTGAAAGTATGAACTCTAGGCCTTGTTTCCTAGCATTGCAATACCATTTTCGCTCACTTTTATCATTAGTTACCTTGCTGTTTTTCTATTTTCAGACTACGAAAACCTATATCTACCATCCATATTGCACTTGTATCACCATCTCTTCACCGAAGTAGTGCACCTATACAACTTACCATTGTATTGGTTGTGTTGGGGACAAAAGCGACTCTTTGTTATTTGGTTGTAGGGTTCTTTGAGAGAGACCATCTTCTTCCTACGCCTCCCACGGATTGATAAACCTTAGGTCATCCACTTGAGGGAAATTTGCTACTGTCCTACAAACCTCTACACTTGGAGGCCCAACAACGTCTACAAGAAGAAGGTTGTGTAGTAGACACCATAGGGCTTCACCTAAGCACCGCTACGATATGACCGGGGTGGATTATGGTGGAGGGGGCACCGCACACGGCTAGAAACAACCAACTTGTGTGTCCTTGGGTGCCCCTGCCCCCGTATATAAAGGAGGAAGGGGGAGGCCGGGTGGCCCTTCGGGCGCGCCAGGAGAGGAGGAGTCCTCCTCCTAGTAGGAGTAGGACTCCCCTTTCCTAGTCCTACTAGGAGTAGGAAGGTGGGAAGGAAGGAGAGGGAGAGAAGAGAAGGAAAGGAGGGCGCCACCCCCCTTCCCTAGTCCAATTCGAACTAGAGGGGAGGGGGCGTGCGGCCCTGCCTTGGCCGGCCCTCTCTCTCCCCAGTAAGGCCCATGTTGGCCCATTAGTCCCCCGGGGGGTTCCGATAACCCCCCTGGCACTCCGATAATTATCCGGTGACCCCCGGAACTCATCCGGTGTCGAATATAGTCATCCAATATATCAATCTTTATGTCTCAACCATTTCAAGACTCCTCGTCATTTCTGTGATCACATCCGGGACTCCTAACTACCATCAGTACATCAAAACACATAAACTCATAATACCAATCGTCACCGAACGTTAAGCGTGTGGACCCTACGGGTTCGAGAACTATGTAGACATGACCGAGACACGTCTCCGGTCAATAACCAATAGCGGAACCTAGATGTCCATATTGGCTCCCACATATTCTACGGAGATCTTTATTGGTCAAATGGCATAATGATATACGTTGTTCTCTTTGTCATCGTTATGTTACTTCCCCGAGTCAGTATCTCAATACCTAGTTCAATCTCGTTACCGAAAAGTCTCTTTACTCATTCCGTAATGCATCATCCCGCAACTAACTCATTAGTCACATTGCTTGCAAGGCTTATATTGATGTGCATTACCGAGAGGGCCCAGAGATACCTCTCCGACAATCAGAGTGACAAATCCTAATCTCGATCTATGCCAACTCAACAAACACCCTCGGAGACACCTGTAGAGCACCTTTATAATCACGCAGTTATGTTGTGACATTTGGTAGCACACAAAGTGTTCCTCTGGTATTCTGGAGTTGCATGATCTCATAGTCATAGGAACACGTATAAGTTATGGAGAAAGCAATAGCAACAAACTAAACGATCATCGTGCTAAGCTAACGGATGGGTCTAGTCAATCACATCATTCTCTAATGATGTGATCCCGTTAATCAAATGACAACTCATGTCTATGGTTTGGAAACATAAACATCATTGATTCAGCGAGCTAGTCAAGTAGAGGACATTCTGTTTGTCTATGTATTCACACATGTACTAAGTTTCTGGTTAATACAATTCTAGCATGAATAATAAACATTTATCATGATATAAGGAAATATAAATAACAACTTTATTATTGCCTCTAGGGCATATTTCCTTCAGTATCCCACTTGCACTAGAGTCAATAATCTAGATTACATTGTAATGATTCTAACAGCCATGGAGTCTTGGTGTTGATCATGTTTTGCTCGTGAGAGAGGCTTAGTCAACGGGTCTGCAACATTCAGATCTGTATGTTTCTTGCAAATCTCTATGTCTCCCTCCTTGACTTGATCGCGGATGGAATTGAAGCGTCTCTTGATGTGCTTAGTTCTCTTGTGAAATCTGGATTCCTTTGCCAAGGCAATTGCACCAGTATTGTCACAAAATATTTTCATTGGACCCGATGCACTAGGTATGACACCTAGATCGGATATGAACTCCTTCATCCAGACTCCTTCATTTGTTGCTTCCTAAGCAGTTATGTATTCTGCTTCACACGTAGATCCCGCCACGACGCTCTGCTTGGAACTGCACCAACTGACAGCTCCACCATTTAATAAAAACATGTATCCGGTTTGTGACTTAGAGTCATCCGGATCAGTGTCAAAGCTTGCATCGACATAATCGTTTACGACGAGCTCTTTGTCACCTCCATATACGAGAAACATATCGTTAGTCCTTTTCAGGTATTTCAGGATGTTCTTGACTGCTGTCCAATGATCCATTCCTGGATTAATTTGGTACCTCCCTGCTAGACTGATCGCAAGGAACACATCAGGTCTGGTACACAGCATTGCATACATGATAGAGCCTATGGCTGAAGCATAGGGAACACCTTTCATTTTCTCTCTATCTTATGCAGTGGTCGGGCATTGAGTCTGACTCAACTTCTCACCTTGTAACATAGGCAGGAACCCTTTCTTTGCTTGATGCATTTTGAACTTCTTCAAAACTTTATCAAGGTATGTGCTTTGTGAAAGTCCAATTAAGCATCTTGATCTATCTCTATAGATCTTGATGCCTAATATATAAGCAGCTTCACCGAGGTCTTTCATTGAAAAATTGTTATTCAAGTATCCTTTTATGCTATTCAGAAATTCAGTATCATTTCTGATCAACAATATGTCATCTACATATAATATCAGAAATGCTACAGAGCTCCCACTCACTTTCTTGTAAATACAGGCTTCTCCAAAAGTCTGTATAAAACCATATGCTTTGGTCACATTACCAAAGCGTATATTCCAACTCCGAGAGGCTTGCACCAG
Organism: Triticum aestivum; assembly: GCF_018294505.1. NCBI lineage: Eukaryota > Viridiplantae > Streptophyta > Magnoliopsida > Poales > Poaceae > Triticum > Triticum aestivum. Next base: position 30,240,780 of record NC_057803.1, read on the forward strand.
TCCATAAATGGATCGCTGGAGCTTGCACACTTTGTTAGCACCTTTTGGATCGACAAAACCTTCTGGTTGCATCATATACAACTCTTCTTTAAGATATCTATTAAGGAATGCAGTTTTGACAGCCATTTGCCAAATTTCATAATCATAAAATGTGGCAATTGCTAACATGATTCGGACGGACTTAAGCATCGCGACGGGTGAGAAGGTCTCATCGTAGTCAACTCCTTGAACTTGTCGAAAACCTTTTGCAACAAGTCGAGCTTTGTAGATAGTAATATTACCGTCAGCGTCAGTGAGGGAGTCCTGGATTAGGGGGTGTTCGGATAGCCGGACTATACCTTCAGCCGGACTCCTGGACTATGAAGATACAAGATTGAAGACTTCGTACCATGTCCGGGAGGGACTTTCCTTGGCGTGGAAGGCAAGCTTGGCGATACGGATATGTAGATCTCCTACCATTGTAACAGACTCTATGTAACCCTAACCCTATCCGGTGTCTATATAAACCGGAGGGTTTCAGTCCGCAGGACAACATACACATCAACAATCATACCATAGGCTAGCTTCTAGGGTTTAGCCTCCTCGATCTCGTGGTAGATCTACTCTTGTACTACCCATATCATCAATATTAATCAAGCAAGATGTAGGGTTTTACCTCCATCGAGAGGGCCCGAACCTGGGTAAAACTTCATGTTCCTTGCCTCCTGTTACCATCTGTCCTAGACGCACAGTTCGGGACCCCCTACCCGAGATCCGCCGGTTTTGATACCGACATTGGTGCTTTCATTGAGAGTTCCTCTGTGTCGTCGCCATCAGGCTCGATGGCTCCTACGATCATCAATAGCAATGCAGTCGAGGGTGAGACCTTCCTCCCCGGACAGATCTTCGTTTTCGGCGGCTTCGCACTGCGGGCCAATTCGCTTGGCCGTCTGGAGCAGATCGAAAGCTACGCCCCTGGCCGTCAGGTCAGATTTGGAAGTTTAAACTACACGGCTGACATCCGCGGGGACTTGATCTTCGACGGATTCGAGCCACTGCCGAGCGCGCCGCACTGTCACGACGAGCATGATCTAGCTCTACCGCCGAACAGTGCCCTGGAGGCCGCACCCGCATCGGCTCCGACCCTTAATTCGAAGCCAACTGCGCCGATCGAGGATGGGCGGTTGGACGCCACCTCGGGGGCTGCGACCCCAACGGCGATTGAGCCGAAGCACCAGCCCCGTACTCTGCGAGACTCGTGACTCCAAGGAGCCGGACTCCTCTCCGGACTCCGAACCCTCCGCGCCCCTGCCGATCAAATCCGATTGGGCGCCGATCATGGAGTTCATTGCCATGGACATCTTTCAGCACTCGCCTTTCGGCGATATCCTGAAGTCACTGAAGTCTCTCTCTTTATCAGGAGAGCCCTGGCCGGACTACGGTCAGCAAGGTTGGGGTACGGACGATGAAGAAATTCAAAGCCCACCCACCACCCACTTTGTAGCCACTGTCGACGACTTAACCGACATGCTCGACTTCGACTCCGAAGACATCGACGGTATGGACGCCGATGAAGGAGATGATGAAGAACCAGCGCCTACTAGGCCCTGGAAAGCCACCTCGTCATATGACATATACATGGTGGACACCCCAAAAGAGGGAGATGGCGATGGAACAGCGGAGGATGACCCCTCCAAGAAACAGCCTAAGCGCCGGCGTCAGCGGCGCCGCTCAAAATCCCGCCAAAACAAACAGGTGATTCCAGCACGGGAGATAATAATACTCCGGAAAGCGCCGAAGAAAACCCCCTCCAGCAAGATTTAGCACAGGAGGATGGAGAAACCAGCCCTCATGAGAGAGCGGCAGACAGAGAGGTCGAGGACGATAATTATATGCCTCCCTCCGAAGACGAGGCAAGCCTCGACGACGACGAATTCGTCGTGCCAGAGGATCCCGTCGAGCAAAAGCGTTTTCAACGCAGGCTTATGGCCACGGCAAGAAGCCTCAAGAAAAAACAGCAACAGCTTAGAGCTGATCAAGATTTGCTAGTCGACAGATGGACTGAAGTCCTTGCGGCCGAAGAGCATAAACTCGAACGCCCCTCCAAGAGCTACCCAAAGCGCAGGTTGCTACCCCGATTAGAGGAGGAAGCACTTGATGCGGCCGACCGGCCACCTCGTGGTCGCGACAGAGAGGCCTCTCGGCCCTCCACTCAAGCCGCACCCCGTACCAAGGCACGGGAATATGCGCCGGACTTACGAGACATGTTGGAGGACAAGGCAAGGCAAACAAGATCGATCTACGGATCGCGTGGGCGCCCCACGGCTCGAGACGGTAACCGTCACGCCGGCCACAAATTCGGCAGGGCCGAACACAGTAGACAAGGCTCATTGGAGCTACGTCATGATATAGCCCAGTACAGAGGCGCCGCACACCCACTATGCTTTACAGACGAAATAATGGATCATCAAATCCCCGAGGGTTTCAAACCCGTAAACATCGAATCATATGATGGCACAACAGATCCTGCGGTATGGATCGAGGATTATCTCCTTCATATCCACATGGCCCGCGGCGATGATTTCCACGCCATCAAATACCTCCCACTCAAGCTTAAAGGACCAGCTCGGCATTGGCTTAACAGCTTGCCAACAGGATCAATCAGTTGTTGGGAGGACCTGGAAGCCGCATTCCTCGACAATTTCCAGGGCACTTATGTGCGACCCCCAGACGCCGATGACCTAAGTCACGTAATTCAGCAGCCAGAGGAATCGGCCAGGCAATTCTGGACACGGTTCCTAACAAAGAAAAATCAAATAGTCGACTGTCCGGACGCTGAGGCCCTAGCAGCCTTCAAGCACAATATCCGTGACGAGTGGCTGGCCCGGCACCTTGGACAGGAAAAGCCGAAATCTATGGCAGCACTCACGACACTCATGACCCGCTTTTGCGCGGGAGAAGACGGCTGGCTTGCTCGTAGCAACAATATGACCAAGAACCCTGGTAATTCGGACACCAGGGACAGTAGTGGCAGGTCACGTCGCAACAAGCAGAAGCGCCGCATTAACGGCGACAATGCTGAGGATACGACAGTTAATGCTGGATTCAGAGGCTCTAAATCCGGTCAGCGGAAAAAGCCATTCAAAAGGAATCCTAGGGGCCCGTCCAGTTTGGACCGAATACTCGACCGCTCGTGCCAGATACATGGCACCCCCGAAAAGCCGGCCAATCACACCAACAGGGATTGTTGGGTGTTCAAGCAGGCAGGCAAGTTAAACACCGAAAATGAAGACAAGGGGCTGCATAGCGATGACGACGAGGAGCCCCGGCCGCCGAACAACAGTGGACAGAAGGGTTTTCCCCCACAAGTGCGGACGGTGAACATGATATACGCAACCCACGTCCCCAAAAGGGAGCGGAAGCGCGCGTTAAGGGACGTATACGCGGTAGAGCCAGTCGCCCCAAAGTTCAACCCATGGTCCTCCTGCCCGATCACCTTTGATCGAAGGGACCATCCCACTAGCATCCGTCATGGCGGATTCGCCGCATTGGTCCTAGACCCAATTATTGACGGATTTCATCTCACTAGAGTCCTTATGGACGGCGGCAGCAGCCTGAACCTGCTTTACCAGGATACAGTGCGGAAAATGGGCATAGATCCCTCGAGGATTAAGCCCACCAAAACGACCTTTAAAGGCGTAATACCAGTTGTAGAGGCCAACTGTACAGGCTCAGTCACACTTGAAGTGGTCTTCGGATCTCCGGATAATTTCCGAAGCGAGGAGTTAATCTTCGACATAGTCCCGTTTTGCAGTGGTTATCACGCACTGCTCGGGCGAACCGCATTCGCTAAGTTCAATGCGGTACCGCACTACGCATACCTTAAGCTCAAGATGCCAGGCCCTCGAGGAGTAATTACGGTCAATGGAAACACCGAACGCTCCCTCCGAACGGAGGAGCACACGGCGGCCCTTGCAGCGGAAGTACAAAGCAGCCTCTCTAGGCAGTTCTCCAGTCCGGCCACTAAACGACCGGACACCGTCAAGCGCGCCCGGAGTAACCTACAACAAGACCGCCTGGCACGATCCGAGCAGGTGTAGCAATGCGGCCCCAACCCCAACCCTCGCAAAAAGGCGACGCCAGTACTTCGCGTACATAACTACGCTCTAGAGATACCACGGGTACAGGGGGAGGGGCACCATCACGGCATGCCCAAAATACGGCTTAAACCGTACCAGGGGCTGCCGATTTTTTAATTTTTTCTCTTACTTTCAGGACTCCATCCTTCGGAAGGCCTGTTCGGCAGTTCAATTGCCGCACAAACGATGCAAGAACCAGGGAAGCAGACAAGCCACGCCGCAGTACGGAACTCCCAGGTGGTCTCTATCACGAGCAGTATACCTGTTCCGCATACTATTCCGCAGCTTGCCCCTGGAACGGACATGTTAACTAGTCCAACCTTCCACTTATCGCATTATTTGTATCGTTCTGCTTTGATCGCAGCCCTTTTTAATAAACAATGCATAGCTTTCGTCTATTTTTGCATTACCTTTTTTCTTTATATATGTTCCTTAACGACATGTTGCACCCGTACACGTTGGTACGGCCAAAATACGCCAGGGGCTTTAGTACCCCTCAATATGGTGTGAGAAGTCCGAACACTTTAACAAGTGCGGCACCCCGAACTTATAGCATTATATGCATCGGCTCCGAATCATGTCTTGGGTCAATAGTTGGGTTTGCCCGGCTCCTATGTTTTGGTGCCTTACGTTCCGCTATATCGGCTAAGGTAGCACTAGGAGAACCACTGCGATTGTGCCCCAGTTGAGCTGGGTCGAGCACCTCAGTGGAGAAAGCTAAAACTGACTGTCATGATGAAGCGAGAGCTGGTCGCTGTTCGAGAGGTTTTTCGAGTCCCTAAAGACTTATGCCGCTTAGGGCGAGGAGCCGGCTCTGTCCGGCCAAGGCGTGGATAGCGCCCCGAACTCGGTCTTCCGAATACCAGGGGCTTCGCCGAAATTTAAAATTATAGAATTCTATGGCTAAGTGAGAGTGTTCACGCATTATAGTCCGATTGCCTTGTTCGTTGGGCTGAGCGCCTCCCTCGAAGGACCCAAACATGGGAAAAAGAGCGCTCAGGTTTATCCCCGAACACCCCAGCACTAGCGGCACGGGGGCAGAAGCCGACGACTCGCCATCTCTCAGAATTGATAAACAGCCGCACAGAAGGTAATATTTTAAATTCCAACAGCATTGCTTAGCGCATATAAACAAGTTTTCAGCGCACAGGACAAAACGAGCAAGTTTCACTCAAAAATTACATCCCTAGAACATTCATCCGCCACAAGGCAGGGCACCCTTCAGAACATCCTTATAGTAATTCTCGGGCTTGCGATGCTCTTTCCCCGGCGGTGGCCCGTCCTTCACCAGCTTCTCAGCATCCAGCTTGCCCCAGTGCACCTTAGCACGGGCAAGGGCCCTACGGGCACCTTCAATGCAGACGGAGCGCTTGATGACTTCGAGCCTTGGACAGGCCTCCACCAACCGCCGCACCAGCCCAAAATAGCTCCCAGGCAGAGCCCCTCTAGGCCACAGCCGAACAATGAGGCCCTTCATGGCCTGTTTGGCCGCCTTGTGGAGATCGACCAGTTGCTTCAGCTGGTCGCTCAGGGGCACGGGGTGTCCGGCCTCAGCATACTGAGACCAGAACACCTTCTCTGTCGAGCTGCCCTCCTCGGCTCGGTAGAATGCGGCGGCATCGGATACACTCCGGGGAAGATCTGCGAACGCTCCTGGAGAGCTCCGGACTCGGTTAAGTAACAAGTAACTCACGTTTATGTGTTTGCTTTGCATAAAGAATGCCTTACCCGCCGCTATCTTATTCACCTCATCCAACTCTTGGAGGGTCTTCTGGGATTCGGCCTTGGCAGACTTGGCGTTTTCAATAGCCACCGCGAGCTCGGACACTCGCGTCTTTGAGTCAAGCTCCAAACTCTCATGTTTTTCCATGAGAGCCTGGAGCTCTTGCCACACCTTGCCAACCTCGGCCTCATACTTCTCCCGCTCGGTGCGCTCTGAGGCCGCCCTCTTCTCCGCCTCGACCAGCGCCAGCTTAAGGGTCGCCACTTCAGATGTGGCCCCTAAAATAGCCATGATAATCCTGTCATTCTTTGCAATTGCACCTTTTTATATATATATTTAAAAACATGGTATTTCTTACCTTCATTTTCCTCGAGCTGCTTCTTGGCACGCCCGAGCTCTTGCTCGGACCGCTCAAGGTTCTGCTTTAGCGTGTCCACTTCCGCAGTCAGTGCGGCAGACGCAAGCAGGGAAGCCTGCATATGCATATTGACTCATTTTTGTTAGACTCCTGTGAATTCTATTTGATCCTCTATTCGGCTTTTCTTCCCAAACGCCAAACAGAGCATCAGGGGCTACTGTCTATGCGGTACTATTATTTACACATTCTTTACTTACTTCAAAGCCTGTCAAAAGGCTAGTACAAGCTTCAGTCAGTCCGCTCTTGGCGGACTGAACCTTCTGGACCACCGCACTCATAATAGCGCGGTGCTCCTCGTCGATGGAGGCGCCTTGGAGCGCCTCCAACATATTGTCCGGCGCCTCCGGTTGGACGGGGGCCGCCGGCACAGTGGACTTGCTCCTCTTGGAAGGAGGTCCCCCGCCAAACTCTGGAACCTTTGAAGGTTCCGGAGCGGTGTCCGGCCTAGAGCCGGACTTGGAGCCCTAAGGGGTTTCATCCCCTTTACTCCTGGAGTCCGGGAGGTCGCCTTGCGACGCCTCCAGGACCACCTCCTCCCGGCTTGGAACATGTTGGGACAACACTTCGGTGTCGTCCGTAGGACGGGGGGAGGAAGCCGTCGGAAGCGAGTTCACATCCGACGAGTCCAGTGAGCCGCTCGACGACGCGTCGAGCCGGTCTTTGGGTGGGCTGCATAAACATATTTGACGTAAGGGAAAGTTGTGCAATAAACGAATACTATGAATTACTCTGGTATCCGGATACTTACGATTTTGCCAGGGGCTTGGCCCTGGGCTGCAACTCCTCTCCGCCGTCGGTGTCGGTGGAGTAGTCCGGAGGAAGGGTTTTCCCCTTCTTGGACCCTCCGGCCTCCCCAGAGAGGGCGGCCTTCCTTTTCTTCTCTCATCCCGCTAGAGGGGGAGAGCTCTCCTCTTCTTCCTCCTCGTCTTCACGGGAAGAATGCGCCTCGGAACCATCGGATGATGGGTCCGACACCTCCTGGCACCGGGCACTCTTTCGAGTCCCCGCGGCCTTTTTTGCGGCCTTCTTCTCCAGCACCACATAGGGTGCCGGAACCAGCAGCTTCGCCAAGCGAGCGTCCGCTGGGCCTTCGGGCAAAGCAGCCGGACAGTTGATCTGTCCGGACGCCACCTACCAATCCTGTCAAAGGTAAGGGAGCTTAGATCCCGCATGGAGTCAAGCTATGAAAAACTGATACCCTGTAAAAGGAAAAACAGCTTACCGCGAGAGCGTGACACTGCGCACTAAATCCGCGATCCTCGGTAGCGGATGCAGGAGCTTCGGCGCCTTTGAAAAGCACCTTCCAGGCATCTTCGTACATCGTGTCGAAGAGCCTGCTCAGAGTTTGGTGCCGCGCCGGGTCGAACTCCCACAGGTTGAAAGCCCGTCGTTGACACGGGAGGATCAGGCGGATGAGCATAACCTGGACCACGTTGACAAGTTTGAGCTTCTTGTCCGCCAGGGTTTGGATGCATGTTTGGAGTCCGGTCAGCTCTCCCTTTTTACCCCAAGACAGGCCCGTCTCCTTCCACGAGGTGAGCCGTGTAGGGGGTCCGGATCGGAACTCGGGGGGTGCGACCCATTCGGCGTCGCGCGGCTCGGTGATGTAAAACCACCCCGATTGCCACCCCTTCAGGGTCTCCACAAAGGAGCCCTCGAGCCATAGGACGTTGGCCATCTTGCCCACCATGGCGCCTCCGCACTCCACCTGGTTGCCGTGCACCACCTTTGGCTTGACGTTGAAAGTCTTGAGCCATAGGCCGAAATGGGGGCGGATGCGGAGGAAGGCCTCGCACACGACGATAAACGCCGAGATGTTGAGGATGAAGTTCGGGGCCAGATCGTGGAAATCCAGGCCGTAGTAGAACATGAGCCCCCAGACAAATGGGTGGAGAGGGAAGCCCAGTCCGTGGAGGAAATGGGGGAGGAACACCACCCTCTCATGGGGCCTAGGGGTGGGGATGAGCTGCCCCTTTTCGGGGAGCCGGTACGCGATGTCGTCAGACAGGTATCCGGCCTTCCTCAGCTTTTTGACATGTCCCTCCATGACGGAGGAGACCATCCACTTGCCTCCCGCTCCGGACATGGCTGGAGAAGGTTGAGGTGGAGAGTGCGGACTTGGGCGCTGGAGCTCGAGTGCGCAAGAATGGATAGGCGAAGGAGGAAGAAGGCATAGGTGAAAAGATGGATCTTTATCCCCTTATATGGGTGGACGCAACTACATGTCCCCACCAGCCTGATAAGACTCGCTTATCTCCAAGCGTCGTAATCAATGGCGCGGTTGGGTTACCCACGCCCGTATTGATGAGAATCCCGGGATAAGGGGACACGATCTCTGCTTTAACAAGACGTGCCAAGGAAACCGCCTCGCATAACGCGCTGAGGTGGGATAATGAAACGACTCGGATAAAGGCTTGGCCGTGGTGTGTCACGCTACGGAATACGTCAGCAGATTAGATTGGTGTAAATATTATTCTCTCTACGGCAATATGTGGAAACTTATTTTGCAGAGCCGGACACTATCTTTGTGTTCAAAATCTTCTATGAAGTACTTGAAGGAGGAACCCGCCTTGCAATGCCGAAGACAATCTGCGCGCCGGACTCGTCGTCATTGAAGCCTGGTTTAGGGGCTACTAAGGGAGTCCTGGATTAGGGGGTGTTCGGATAGCCGGACTATACCTTCAGCCGGACTCATGGACTATGAAGATACAAGATTGAAGACTTCGTCCCGTGTCCGGGAGGGACTTTCCTTGGCGTGGAAGGCAAGCTTGGCGATACGGATATGTAGATCTCCTACAATTGTAACCGACTCTATGTAACCCTAACTATCCGGTGTCTATATAAACCGAAGGGTTTTAGTCCGTAGGACAACATACACATCAACAATCATACCATAGGCTAGCTTCTAGGGTTTAGCCTCCTCGATCTTGTGGTAGATCTACTCTTGTACTACCCATATCATCAATATTAATCAAGCAGGACGTAGGGTTTTACCTCCATCGAGAGGGCCCGAGCCTGGGTAAAACTTCGCGTCCCTTGCCTCCTGATACCATCCGGCCTAGACGCACAGTTCGGGACCCCCTACCCGAGATCCGCCGGTTTTGACACCGACAGTCAGTCTTCTTCTTGAAGATCCATTTATTCTCTATGGCCTGCCGATCATCGGGCAAGTCAACCAAAGTCCATACTTTGTTCTCATACATGGATCGCATCTCAGATTTCATGGCCTCAAGCCATTTTGCGGAATCTGGGCTCATCATCGCTTCCTCATACTTTGTAGGTTCGTCATGGTCAAGTAACATGACCTCCAGAACAGGATGACCATACCACTCTTGTGCGGATCTTACTCTGGTTGACCTACGAGGTTTGGTAGTAACTTGATCAGAAGTTTCTTGATCATCATCATTAGCTTCCTCACTTACTGGTGTAGGAATCACTGGAACTGATTTCAGTGATGAACTACTTTCCAATAAGGGAGCAGGTACAATTAGCTCATCAAATCCCACTCACTTCTTTCGAGAGAAACTCCTTCTCTAGAAAGGATCCATTCTTAGCAACGAATATCTTGCCTTCGGATCTGTGATAGAAGGTGTACCCAATATTCTCCTTTGGGTATCCTATGAAGACACATTTCTCCGATTTGGGTTCGAGCTTATCAGGTTGAAGCTTTTTCACGTAAACATCGCAGCCCCAAACTTTAAGAAACGACAACTTGGGTTTCTTGCCAAACCACAATTCATAAGGCGTCGTGTCAACGGATTTAGGTGGTGCCCTATTTAATGTGAATGCAGCCGTCTCTAAAGCATAACCCCAAAACGATAGCGGTAAATCAGTAAGAGACATCATAGATCGCACCATATCTAGTAAAGTACGATTACGATGTTCGGACACACCATTACGCTTTGGTGTTCCGGGTGGCGTGAGTTGCGAAACTATTCCGCATTGTTTCAAATGAAGACCAAACTCGTAACTCAAATATTCTCCTCCACGATCAGATCATAGAAACTTTATTTTCTTTTTACGATGATTTTCCACTTCACTCTGAAATTCTTTGAACTTTTCAAATGTTTCAGACTTATGTTTCATTAAGTAGATATACCCATATCTGCTCAAAATCATCTGTGAAGGTGAGAAAATAACGATATCCGCCGCAAGCCTCAATGTTCATTGGACCACATACATCAGTATGTATGATTTACAATAACTCTGTTGCTCGCTCCATTGTTCCAGAGAACGGAGTTTTAGTAATCTTGCCCATGAGGCATGGTTCGTAAGTACCAAGTGATTCATAATGAAATGATTCCAGAAGTCCATCAGAATGGAGTTTCTTCATGCGCTTTACACCAATATGACCTAAACGATAGTGCCACAAATAAGTTGCATTGTCATTATCAACTCTGCATCTTTTGGCTTCAATACTATGAACATGTGTATCACTACTATCAAGATTTAGTAAAAATAGACCACTCATCAAGGGTGCATGACCATAAAAGATATTACTCATATAAATAGAACAACCATTATTCTTTGATTTAAATGAATAACCGTCTCGCATCAAACAAGATCCAGATATAATGTTCATGCTCAACGCTGGCACCAAATAACAATTATTTAGGTCTAAAACTAATCCCGAAGGTAGATGTAGAGGTAGCGTGCCGACGGCGATCGCATCGACTTTGGAACCATTTCCCACGCGCATCGTCACCTCATCCATAGCCAATCTTCGCTTAATCCATAGCCCCTGTTTCGAGTTGCAAATATTAGCAACAGAATCAGTATCAAATACCCATGCGCTACTGCGAGCATTAGTAAGGTACACATCAATAACATGTATATCAAATATACCTTTCACTTTGCCATCCTTCTTCTCCGCCAAATACTTGGGGCAGTTCCGCTTCCAGTGACCAGTCCCTTTGCAGTAGAAGCACTCAGTCACAGGCTTAGGTCCAGACTTGGGTTTCTTTACTTGAGCAGCAACTGGCTTGTTGTTCTTCTTGAAGTTCCCCTTCTTCCCTTTCCTCTTTTTCTTGAAACTAGTGGTTTTGTTGACCATCAACACTTGATGCTCCTTCTTGATTTCTACCTCCGCAGCCTTTAGCATTGTGAAGAGCTCAGGAATCGTCTTATCCATCCCTTGCATATTATAGTTCAGCACGAAGCTCTTGTAGCTTGGTGGCAGTGATTGAAGAACTCTGTCAATGACACTATCACCAAGAAGATTAACTCCCAGCTGAGTCAAGTGGTTGTGGTACCCAGACATTCTGAGTATATGTTCACTGACAGAACTATTCTCCTTCATTTTGCAGCTGTAGAACTTATTGGAGACTTCATATCTCTCAATCCGGGAATTTGCTTGAAATATTAACTTCAACTCCTAGAACATCTCATATGCTCCATGACGTTCAAAACATCGTTGAAGTCCCGGTTCTAAGTCGTAAAGCATGGCACACTGAACTACCGAGTAGTCATCAGCCTTTCTCTGCCAGACATTCATAACATCTGGCGTTGCTCCTGCAGCGGGTTTGTCACCTAGTGGTGCTTCCAGGAAGTAATTCTTCTGTGCAGCAATGAGGATAATCCTCAAGTTATGGACCTAGTCTGTGTAATTGCTACCACCATATTTCAATTTTGCTTTCTCTAGGAACGCATTAAAATTCAAAGGAACAATAGCACGGGCCATCTATCTACAACAACATAGACATGCAAAATACTATCAGGTACGAAGTTCATGATAAATTAGAGTTCAATTAATCATATTACTTAAGTACTCCCAGTTAGATAGACATCCCTCCAATCATCTAAGTGATCACGTGATCCATATCAACTAAACCATGTCCAATCATCATGTGAGATGGAGTAGTTTTCAATGGTGAACATCACTATGTTGATCATATCTACTATATGATTCACGCTCGACCTTTCAGTCTCAGTGTTTCGAGGCCATATCTGCATATGCTAGGCTCGTCAAGTTTAACCCCAGTATTCCGCGTGTGTAAAACTGGCTTGCACGCGCTATGTGTGAACGTAGAGCTTATCACACCCGATCATCACGTGGTGTCTCGGCACGACGAACTATAGAAATGGTGCATACTCAGGGAGAACACTTGTACCTTGAAATTTAGTGATAGATCATCTTATAATGCTACCGCCGAACTAAGCAAAATAAGATGCATAAAGGATAAACATCAAATGCAATCAATATAAGTGATATGATATGGCCATCATCATCTTGTGCCTTTGATCTCCATCTCCAAAGTATCGTCATGATCACCATCGTCACCGGCTTGACACCTTGATCTCCATCGAAGCATCATTGTCGTCTCGCCAACTATTTCTTCTACGACTTTCGCTACCGCTTAGTGATAAAGTAAAGCAATTACATGGTGATTGCATATCATACAATAAAGCGACAACCATATGGCTCCTGCCAGTTGCCGATAACTCTGTTACCAAACAAGATCATCTCATACAATAAAATTTAGCATCATGTCTTGACCATATCACATCACAACATGCCCCGCAAAAACAAGTTAGACATCCTCTACTTTGTTGTTGCAAGTTTTACGTGGCTGCTACGGGCTGAGCAAGAACCGTTCTTACCTACGCATCAAAAATCACAACGCGGTATAGTGATTGCTTTTTGATCTTCAGAAAGAACCTTGTTCATTGAATCCGATTCAACTAAAGTTGGAGAAACTGACACCCATTAGCCACCTGTGTACGAAGCACGTCGATAGAACCAGTCTCGCGTAAGCGTACCGTAATGTCGGTTTGAGCCGCTTCATCCAACAATACCGTTGAATCAAGAATCAACAAGTGACGGCAAGCAATATGTACATACCCACGCCCACAACTCCTTTGTGTTCTATTCATGCATATAACATCTACGCATAGACCTGGCTTGGATGCCACTGTTGGAGAACGCAGTAACTCCAAAATTTTCCTATGCACATGCAAGATCCATCTAGGAGATGCATATCAACGAGGGGAAGAGTGTTGTCCACGTACCCTCGTAGACTGTAAGCGGAAGCATTATGACAACGCCGTAGTCGTACATCTTCACAATCCGACTGATCCTAGCACCGAAGGTATGACACCTTCGCGATCTTCACACGTTCAGCTCGGTGACAAACCACGAACTCTAGATCCAGCTGAGTGTCGGGGGAGAGCTTCGTCAGCACGACGGCATGATGACGGTGATGATGAAGTTACCAACACAGGGCTTCGCCTAAGCACTACAACAATATGACCGAGGTGGAAATCTGTGGAGGGGGGCACCACACATGACTAAGAAATCAACTTGTGTGTCTATGGGGTTCCCCTCCCCCGTATATAAAGGAGTGGAGGAGGGGGAGGGCCGGCCCTCTATGGCGCGTGCTACCTCTTGAGCACCGCGTTGGTTTTCCCCGAAGAGGAAGGGATGATGCAGCAAAGTAGCGTAAGTATTTCCCTCAGTTTTTGAGAACCAAGGTATCAATCCAGTAGGAGGCTACGCGCAAGTCCCTCGTACCTACACAAAATAAATAAATCCTCGCAACCAACGCAAATAGGGGTTGTCAATCCCTATAAGGCCACTTACGAGAGTGAGATCTGATAGATATGATAAGATAATATTTTTGGTATTTTTATGATAAAGATGCAAAGTAAAATAAAGGCAAAGTAAATAACGAAGGAAATAACTAAGTAGTAGGAGATCAATATGATAAAGATAGACCCAGGGGCCATAGGTTTCCCTAGTGGCTTCTCTCAAGAGCATAAGTATTCTACGGTGGGTGAACAAATTACTGTTGAGCAATTGACAGAATTGAGCATAGTTATGAGAATATCTAAGTATGATCATGTATATAGGCATCACGTCCGAGACAAGTAGACCGACTCCTGCCTGCATCTACTACTATTACTCCACTCATCGACCGCTATCCAGCATGCATCTAGAGTATTAAGTTAAAAACAGAGTAACGCCTTAGGCAAGATGACATGATGTAGAGGGATAGACTCATGCAATATGAAGAAAACCCCATCTTGTTATCCTCGATGGCAACAATACAATACGTGCCTTGCTGCCCTTACTGTCACCGGGAAAGGACACCGCAAGATTGAACCCAAAGCTAAGCACTTCTCCCATTGCAAGAAAGATCAATCTAGTAGGCCAAACCAAACTAATAATTCGAAGAGACTTGCAAAGATAACCAATCATACATAAAAGAATTCAGAGAAGATTCAAATATTATTCATAGATAGACTTGATCATGAACCCACAATTCATCGGTCTCAACAAACACACCGCAAAAAGAAGATTACATCAAATAGTTCTCCACAAGAGAGGGGGAGAACATTGTACTAAGATCCAAAAAGAGAGAAGAAGCCATCAAGCTACTAACTATGGACCCGTAGGTCTGAGGTAAACTACTCACACTTCATCGGAGAGGCTATGGTGTTGATGTAGAAGCCCTCCGTGATCGATGCCCCCTCCGGCGGAGCTCCGAAACAGGCCCCAAGATGGGATCTCGTGGATACAGAATGTTACGATGGTGGAATTAGGGTTTTGGCTCCGTATCTGATTGTTTGGGGTACGTGGGTATATATAGGAGGAAGGAGTACGTCGGTGGAGCAATAGGGTCCCACGAGGGTGGAGGGCGCGCCTAGGGTAGGCAGGCGCGCCCCCCTACCTCGTGGCCTCCTCTTTTCTTTCTTGATGTAGGGTCCAAGTCTCCCGGGTCTTGTTCGTTGAGAAAATCACGTTCCCGAAGGTTTCATTCCGTTTGGACTCCGTTTGATATTCCTTTTCTTCGAAACCCTAAAACAGGCAAAAACAACAATTCTGGGCTGGGCCTCCGGTTAATAGGTTAGTCCCAAAAATAATGTAAAAGTGGATAATAAAGCCCAATAATGTCCAAAACAGTAGATAATATAGCATGGAGCAATCAAAAATTATAGATACGTTGGAGACGTATCAAGCATCCCCAAGCTTAATTCCTGCTCGTCCTCGAGTAGGTAAATGATAAAAACAGAATTTTTGATGCGGAGTGCTACTTGGCATAATTTTAATGTAATTCTTCTTAATTGTGGTATGAATATTCAGATCCGAAAGATTCAAGACAAAAGTTCATATTGACATAAAAATAATAATACTTCAAGCATACTAACAAAGCAATTATGTCTTCTCAAAATAACATGGCTAAAGAAAGTTATCCCTACAAAATCATATAGTCTGGCTATGCTCTATCTTCACCACACAAAATATTTAAATCATGCACAACCCCGATGACAAGCCAAGCAATTGTTTCATACTTTTGACATTCTCAAAACTTTTTCAATCTTCACGCAATACATGAGCGTGAGCCATGGATATAGCACTATAGGTGGAATAGAGTGGTGGTTGTGGAGAAGACAAAAAGGGAGAAGATAGTCTCACATCAACTAGGCGTATCAACGGACTATGGAGATGCCCATCAATAGATATAAATGTGAGTGAGTAGGGATTGCCATGCAACGGATGCACTAGAGCTATAAGTATATGAAAGCTCAAAAAGAAACTAAGTGGGTGTGCATCCAACTTGCTTGCTCATGAAGACCTAGGGCATTTTGAGGAAGCCCATCATTGGAATATACAAGCCAAGTTCTATAATGAAAGATTTCCAGTAGTATATGAAAGTGATAACATGAGAGACTCTCTACTATGAAGATCATGGTGCTACTTTGAAGCACAAGTGTGGTAAAAGGATAGTAACATTGTCCCTTCTCTCTTTTTCTCTCGTTTTTTTATTTGGGCCTTTTCTCTTTTTTATGGCCTCTTTTCTTTCTTTTCTTTTCGTCCGGAGTCTCATCCCTACTTGTGGGGGAATCATAGTCTCCATCATCCTTTCCTCACTGGGACAATGCTCTAATAATGATGATCATCACACTTTTATTTTTCTTACAACTCAACAATTACAACTCGATACTTAGAAAATATGACTCTATATGAATGCCTCCGGTGGTATACCAGGATATGCAATGAATCAAGAGTGACACGTATGAAAGAATTATGAATGGTGGCTTTGCCACAAATACGATGTCAACTACATGATCATGCTAAGCAATATGACAATGATGGAGTGTGTCATAATAAACGGAACGGTGGAAAGTTGCATGGCAATATATCTCGGAATGGCTATGGAAATGCCATAATAGGTAGGTATGGTGGCTGTTTTGAGGAAGGTATATGGTGGGTGTATGATACCGGCGAAAGGTGCGCGGTATTTAGAGAGGCTAGCAAAGGTGGAAGGGTGAGAAAAGTGCGTATAATCCATGGACTCAACATTAGTCATAAAGAACTCATATACTTGTTGCAAAAATCTACAAGTTATCAAAGCAAAGTATTACGCGCATGCTCCTAGGGGGGATAGATTGGTAGGAAAAGACCATCGCTCATCCCCGACCGCCACTCATAAGGAAGGCAATCAAAAAATAAATCATGCTCCGACTTCATCACATAACGGTTCACCATACGGGCATGCTACGGGAATCACAAGCTTCAACACAAGTATTTCTCAAATTCACAACTACTCAACTAGCATGACTTTAATATCACCATCTTCATATCTCAAAACAATTATCAAGTATCAAACTTATCATAATATTCAACTCACTCATAAGAGATTTTTTTATTCTTGAATACCTAGCATATTAGGATTTAAAGCAAATTACCATTCTATTAAGACTCTCAAAATAATCTAAGTGAAGCATGAGAGATCAATAGTTTCAATAAAACAAATCCACCACCGTGCTCTAAAAGATATAAGTGAAGTATTAGAGCAAAATTATATAGCTCAAAAGATATAAGCGAAGCACATAGAGTATTCTACAAATTCTAAATCATGTATGGCTCTCTCAAAAGGTGTGTACAGCAAGGATGATTGTGGTAAACTAACAAGCAAAGACTCAAATAATACAAGACGCTCCAAGCAAAACACATATCATGTGGCGAATAAAAATATAGCTCCAAGTAAAGTTACCGATAGAAGTAGACGAAAGAGGGGATGCCTTCCGGGGCATCCCCAAGCTTTGGCTTTTAGGTGTCCTTAGATTATCTTGGGGGTGCCATGGGAATACCCAATCTTAGGCTCTTGCCACTCCTTGTTCCATAATCCATCAAATCTTTACCCAAAACTTGAAAACTTCACAACACAATACCTAAAGTAGAAAATCTTGTGAGCTCTGTTAGCGAAAGAAAACAAAAGACAACTTCAAGGTACTGTAACGAACTCATTCTTTATTTATATTGGTGTTATACCTACTGTATTCCAACTTCTCTATGGTTTATAAACTATTTTACTAGCCATAGATTCATCAAAATAAGCAAACAACACACGAAAAACAGAATCTGTCAAAAACAGAACAGTCTGTAGTAATCTGTATCTAGCGCAAGATATGGAACCCCAAAAATTCTAAAATAAATTGCTGGACGTGAGGAATTTATCTATTAATCATCTGCAAAAATAATTAACTAAATATCACTTTCCAAATAAAAATGACATCAGTTCTCGTGAGCGCTAAAGTTTCTGTTTTTTACAGCAAGTTCAACAAGACTTTCCCCAAGTCTTCCCAACGGTTCTACTTGGCACAAACACTAATTAAACACAAAAAACACAACCAAAACAGAGGCTAGATAAATTATTTATTACTAAACAGGATCAAAAAGCAAGGAATAAAAATAAAATTGGGTTGCCTCCCAACAAGCGCTATCGTTTAACGCCCCTAGCTAGGCATAACAAGCAAGAATAGATCTAGGTATTGCCATCTTTGGTAGGCAATCCATAAGTGGCTCTCATAATAGATTCATAAGGTAATTTAATTTCTTTCTAGGAAAGTGTTCCATGCCTTTCCTTAATGGAAATTGGAATCTAATATTTCCTTCCTTCATATCAATAATTGCACCAATCGTTCTAAGGAAAGGTCTACCAAGAATAATAGGACATGAAGGATTGCAATCTATGTCAAGAACAATAAAATCTACGGGCACATAATTCCTATTTGCAACAATAAGAACATCATTAATTCTTCCCATAGGTTTCTTAATAGTGGAATCCGCAAGGTGCAAGTTTAGAGAGCAATCATCAAAATCACGGAAACCTAACAAATCACACAAAGTCTTTGGAATCGTGGAAACACTAGCACCCAAATCACATAAAGCATAGCATTCATGATCTTTAATTTTAATTTTAATAGTTGGTTCCCACTCATCATAAAGTTTTCTAGGGATAGAAACTTCCAATTCAAGTTTTTCTTCATAAGATTGCATCAAGGCATCAACGATATGTTTAGTAAACGCTTTATTTTGACTATAAGCGTGAGGAGAATTTAGCACGGATTGCAACAAGGAAATACAATCAATCAAAGAGCAATTTTCATAGTTAAATTCCTTGAAATCCATAATAGTGGGTTTAGCAACATCTAGGGTTTTAATTTCTTCAATCCCACTTTTATCAAATTTAGCATCAAGATCAACAAATTCCGAATTCTTGGAACGCCTTCTAGGTAAAGGTGGATCATATTCAGTCCCATCATTATCAAGATTCATATTGCAAAACAAAGATTTAATAGGGGACACATCAATAACTTTTAGATCTTCATCTTTATTTTCATAGGAACTAGAAGAACACGCTCTTATAAAGGCATCTTTCTTAGCACGCATCCTAGCGGTTCTTTCTTTGCACTCATCAATGGAAATTCTCATGGCTTTGAGAGACTCATTGATATCATGCTTAGGTGGAATAGATCTAAGTTTCAAAGAATCAACATCAAGAGAAATTCTATCAACGTTCCTAGCCAAATCATCAATCTTAAGCAATTTTTCTTCAATCATAGCATTAAAATTCTTTTGCGAAGTAATAAATTCTTTAATATTAGATTCAAAATCAGAGGGCATCTTATTATAATTTCCATAAGAATTGTTGTAGGAATTACCATAATTATTAGAGGGATTACTAGGATAAGGCCTAGAGTTGAAATTTCCTCTATACGCGTTGTTACCAAAATTGTTCCTACCAACAAAATTCACATCCATAGATTCATTATTATTCTCAATCAAAGTAGACAAGGGCATATCATTAGGATCAGAAGAAACACTCTTATTAGCAAATAATTTCATAAGTTCATCCATCTTTCCACTCAAAACATTAATTTCTTCTATCGCATGCACCTTTTTATTAGTAGATCTTTCAGTATGCCATTGAGAATAATTAACCATAATATTATCTAGGAGTTTAGTAGCTTCTCCTAAAGTGATTTCCATAAAAGTGCCTCCCGCGGCCGAATCTAAAAGATTTGTAGAAGCAAAATTCAATCCGGCATAAAAGTTTTGAACAATCACCCACAAATTTAAACCCTGAGTAGGGCAATTATGTATCATTAGTTTCATTATCTCCCAAGCTTGTCCAACATGTTCATGATCAAGTTGCTTAAAAATCATAATATCGTTTCTAAGAGAGATGATCTTAGCGGGAGGAAAATACTTAGAGATAAAAACATCTTTGCACTTGTTCCATGAATCAATACTATTTTTAGGCAAAGACAAAAACCAAGCTTTAGCACGATCTCTAAGCGAAAAAGGAAATAGATTCAATTTAACAATATCATTATCCACATCTTTCTTCTTTTGCATGTCACACAAATCAACGAAGCTATTCAGATGGGTAGCGGCATCTTCACTAGGAAGGCCGGAAAATGGATCTTTCATGACAAGATTCAGCAAAGCAGTATTAATTTCACAAGATTCAGCATCGGTAAAAGGAGTAATCAGAGTGCTAATAAAATCATTATTGTTGGTATTGGTGAAGTCACATAATTTAGTATTATCTTGAGCCATCGTGACAAGCAAGAAAACTAACACACAAGCAAACAAAAAGCAAGCGGGCAAAAAGAGGCAAATAGAGAGGGAGGAGGAGGATAGAGAGGTAGGGCGAATAAAACGGCAAGGGTGAAGTGGGGGAGAGCAAAACGAGAGGCAAATGGCAAATAATGTAATGCGGGAGATAAGAGTATGTGATGGGTACTTGGTATGTTGACTTTTGCGTAGACCTCCCCGGCAACGGCGCCAGAAATCCTTCTTGCTACCTCTTGAGCACTGCGTTGGTTTTCCCCGAAGAGGAAGGGATGATGCAGCAAAGTAGCGTAAGTATTTCCCTCAGTTTTTGAGAACCAAGGTATCAATCCAGTAGGAGGCTACGCGCGAGTCCCTCGTACCTGCACAAAACAAATAAATCCTCGCAACCAACGCAAATAGGGGTTGTCAATCCCTATATGGCCACTTACGAGAGTGAGATCTGATAGATATGATAAGATAATATTTTTGGTATTTTTATGATAAAGATGCAAAGTAAAATAAAGGCAAAGTAAATAGCAAAGGAAATAACTAAGTAGTAGGAGATCAATATGATAAAGATAGACCCGGGGCCATAGGTTTCACTAGTGGCTTCTCTCAAGAGCATAAGTATTCTACGGTGGGTGAACAAATTACTGTTGAGCAATTGACAGAATTGAGCATAGTTATGAGAATATCTAGGTATGATCATGTATATAGGCATCACGTCCGAGACAAGTAGACCGACTCCTGCCTGCATCTACTACTATTACTCCACACATCGACCGCTATCCAGCATGCATCTAGAGTATTAAGTTAAAAACAGAGTAATGCCTTAAGCAAGATGACATGATGTAGAGGGATGGACTCATGCAATATGAAGAAAACCCCATCTTGTTATCCTCGATGGCAACAATACAATACGTGCCTTGCTGCCCCTTACTGTCACCGGGAAAGGACACCGCAAGATTGAACCCAAAGCTAAGCACTTCTCCCATTGCAAGAAAGATCAATCTAGTAGGCCAAACCAAACTAATAATTCGAAGAGACTTGCAAAGATAACCAATCATACATAAAAGAATTCAGATAAGATTCAAATATTATTCATAGATAGACTTGATCATAAACCCACAATTCATCGATCTCAACAAACACACCGCAAAAAGAAGATTACATCAAATAGTTCTCCACAAGAGAGGGGGAGAACATTGTACTAAGATCCAAAAAGAGAGAAGAAGCCATCAAGCTACTAACTATGGACCCATAGGTCTGAGGTAAACTACTCACACTTCATCGGAGAGGCTATGGTGTTGATGTAGAAGCCCTCCGTGATCGATGCCCCCTCCGGCGGAGCTCCGGAACAGGCCCCAAGATGGGATCTCATGGATACAGAATGTTATGGCGGTGGAATTAGGGTTTTGGCTCTGTATCTGATTTTTTGGGGTACGTGGGTATATATAGGAGGAAGGAGTACGTCGGTGGAGCAATAGGGTCCCACGAGGGTGGAGGGCGCGCCTAGGGTAGGCAGGCGCGCCCCCCTACCTCGTGGCCTCCTCTTTTCTTTCTTGACGTAGGGTCCAAGTCACCCGGGTCTTGTTCGTTGAGAAAATCACATTCCCAAAGGTTTCATTCCGTTTGGACTCTGTTTGATATTCCTTTTCTTCGAAACCCTAAAACAGGCAAAAACAACAATTCTGGGTTGGGCCTCCGGTTAATAGGTTAGTCCCAAAAATAATGTAAAAGTGGATAATAAAGCCCAATAATGTCCAAAACAGTAGATAATATAGCATGAAGCAATCAAAAATTATAGATACGTTGGAGACGTATCAGCGCGCCCAAGGGGGGGAGTCCTACTCCCTGTGGGAGTAGGATTCCCCCTTTCCCTTGTTGGAGTAGGAGAGAAGGAAAGGGGAGAGAGGGGGAAGGAAGGGGGGACGGCCCCCACTCAATTCGGATTGGGCTAGGGCGGGTGCCCTCCTCCTTGGCCTTCCCCTCCTCTCTTCTTGTAAGGCCTAATAAGGCCCATATACTCCCCGGGGGGTCCAGGTAACCCCCCGGTACTCCGGTAAATGCTCAAACTCATCCGGAACCATTTCGATGTCCAAACATAGCCTTCCAATATATCGATCTCTATGTCTCGACCATTCTGAGACTCCTCGTCATGTCCGTGATCATATCCGGGACTCCGAATTACCTTCGGTACATCAAAACACATAAACTCATAATACCGATCGTCACCGAACATTAAGCGTGCTGACCCTACGGGTTCGAGAACTATGTAGACATAACCGAGACTCATCTCTGGTCAATAACCAATAGCGGAACCTGGATGCTCATATTGGTTCCTACATATTCTACGAAGATCTTTATCGGTCAAACCGCATAACAACATACATTGTTCCCTTTGTCATCGGTATGTTACTTGCCCGAGATTCAATCGTTGGTATCATCATACCTAGTTCAATGTCATTACTGGCAAGTCTCTTTACTCATTCTGTAATGCATCATCCCATGACAAACTCATTAGTCACATTGCTTGCAAGACTCATAGTGATGTGCATTACCGAGAGGGCCCAGAGATACCCCTCCGATACACGGAGTGACAAATCCTAATCTCAATCTATGCCAACTCAATAAACACCATGAGAGACACCTGTAGAGCATCTTTATAGTCACCCAGTTACGTTGTGACGTTTGATGGCACACTAAGTGTTCCTCCGGTATTCGGGAGTTGCATAATCTCATAGTCATAGGAACATGTATAAGTTATGGAGAAAGCAATAGCAGTAAACTAAATGATCAAAGTGCTAAGCTAACGGGGTGTGCTACATCTTGAGCTTGCGTTGGTTTTCCCCGAAGAGGAAGGGATGATGCCGCAGAGTAGCGTAAGTATTTCCCTCAGTTTTTGAGAACCAAGGTATCAATTAGGAGGCCACGCTCAAGTCCCTCGTACCTGCACAAAACAATAGCTACTCGCAACCAACGCGATTAGGGGTTGTCAATCCCTTCACGGTCACTTACGAGAGTGAGATCTGATAGATATAATATTTTTGGTATTTTTGGTATAAAGATGCAAAGTAAAAAGTAAATGCAAAGTAAAAAAGCAAAGCAAGATTAAAGTGATGGAGATTGATATGATGAGAATAGACCCCGGGGCCATAGGTTTCACTAGTGGCTTCTCTCAAGAGCATAAGTATTCTACGGTGGGTGAACAAATTACTGTTGAGCAATTGACAGAATTGAGCATAGTTATGAGAATATCTAGGCATGATCATGTATATAGGCATCACGTCCGTGACAAGTAGACCGAAACGATTCTGCATCTACTACTATTACTCCACTCATCGACCGCTATCTAGCATGCATCTAGAGTATTAAGTTAAAAACAGAGTAACGCCTTAAGCAAGATGACATGATGTAGAGAGATAAATTCATGCAATATGAAATAAACCCCATCTTGTTATCCTTGATGGCAAAGATGCAATATGTGCCTTGCTGCCCCTTCTGTCATTGGGAAAGGACACCGCAAGATCGAACCCAAAGCTAAGCACTTCTCCCATGGCAAGAACTACCAATCTAGTTGGCCAAACCAAACAGATAATTCGAAGAGACTTGCAAAGATAACCAATCATACATAAAAGAATTCATAGAAGATTCAAATATTATTCATAGATAGACTTGATCATAAACCCACAATTCATCGGTCTCAACAGACACACCGCAAAAAGAAGATTACATCGAATAGATCTCCACAAGAGAGGGGGAGAACTTTGTATTGAGATCCAAAAAGAGAGAAGAAGCCATCTAGCTACTAAATATGGACCCGAAGGTCTGAGGTAAACTACTCACACTTCACCGGAGAGGCTATGATGATGTAGAAGCCCTCTGTGATCACGTCCCTCTTCTGGCGGAGCTCCGGAACAGGCCCCAAGATGGGATCTCATGGATACAAAAAGTTGCGGCGGTGGAATTAGGTTTTTGGCTCCTGTTCTGATCGTTTGGGGGTACGTAGGTATATATAGGAGGAAGGAGTACGTCGGAGGAGCACCGACGGGCCCATGAGGCAGGGGGTACGCCTAGGGGGCGCCCCCCACCCTCGTGACCGCCTCTTTTGTTCCTTGGAGCAGGGTCCAAGTCTCCCGGATCACGCTCGGTGAGAAAATCACGTTCCCGAAGGTTTTATTCCATTTGGACTCCGTTTGATATTCCGTTTCTTCGAAACACTGAAATAGGCAAAAAAACAGCAATTCTGGGCTGGGCCTCCGATTAATAGGTTAGTCCCAAAAATAATATAAAAGTGGAAAATAAAGCCCAATATAGTCCAAAACAGTAGATAATATAGCATGGAGCAATCAAAAATTATAGATACATTGGAGACGTATCTGAAGGAAATGTGCCCTAGAGGCAATAATAAAGTTATTATTTATTTCCTTATATCATGATAGATGTTTATTATTCATGCTAGAATTGTATTAACCGTAACATACTGCATGTGTGAATACATAGACAAACAGAGTGTTACTAGTATGCCTCTACTTGACTAGCTCGTTAATCAAAGATGGTTATGTTTCCTAACCATGAACAAGGAGTTGTTATTTGATTAACGGGATCACATCATTAGGTGAATCATCTGATTGACATGACCCATTCCATTAGCTTAGCACCCGATCGTTTAGTATGTTGTTATTGCTTTTTTCATGACTTATACATGTTCCTATGACTATGAGATTATGCAACTCCCGTTTGCCGGAGGAACACTTTGTGTCCTACCAAACGTCACAACGTAAATGGGTGATTATAAAGGTGCTCTACAGGTGTCTCCAAAGGTACATGTTGGGTTGGCGTATTTCGAGATTAGGATTTGTCACTCCGATTGTCGGAGAGGTATCTTTGGGCCCTCTCTGTAATGCACATCACATAAGCCTTGCAAGCATGGCAACTAATGAGTTAGTTGCGAGATGATGTATTACGGAACGAGTAAAGAGACTTGTCGGTAACGAGATTGAACTAGGTATTGAGATACCGACGATCGAATCTCGGGCAAGTAACATACCGATGACAAAGGGAACAACGTATGTTGTTATGTGGTCTGACCGATAAAGATCTTCGTAGAATATGTAGGAGCCAATATGAGCATCTAGGTTCCTGCTATTGGTTATTGACCGGAGATGTGTCTCGGTCATGTCTACATTGTTCTCGAACCCATAGGGTCCGCACGCTTAAGGTTTCGATGACAGTTATATTATGAGTTTATGAGTTTTGATGTACCAAAGTTAGTTCGGAGTCCCGGATGTGATCACGGACATGACGAGGAGTCTCGAAATGGTCGATACATAAAGATTGATATATTGGACGGCTATATTCGGACACCGGAAGTGTTCTGGGTGATTTCGGAGAAAACCGGAGAGCCGGAGGGTTACCGGAATCCCCCGGGAGAAGTAATGGGCCATATGGGCCTTAGTGGAGAGAGAGAGGGGCAGCCAAAGGTGGGCCGCGCGCCTCCTCCCCCCTGGTCCGAATTGGACTAGGAGAGGAGGGGCGGCGCCCCCCTTTCCCTCTCCCTCCCCACTTCTTTCCCCCTCCTAGTAGGAGTCCTACTCCTACTAGGACTCCTACTAGGAGGAGGACTCCTCCTTGGCGCGCCATAGAGGTCCGGCCGGCCTCCTCCCCTTGATCCTTTATATACGGGGGCAGGGGGCACCCCTTGACACACAAGTTGATCCACGTGATCATATTCTTAGCCGTGTGCGGTGCCCCCTTCCACCATAGTCCTCGATAATATTGTAGCGGTGCTTAGGCGAAGCCCTGCGACGGTAGTACATCAAGATCGTCACCACACCGTCGTGCTGACGGAACTCTTCCCCGACACTTTGCTGGATCGGAGTCTGGGGATCGTCATCGAGCTGAACCTGTGCTAGAACTCGGAGGTGCCGTAGTTTCGGTGCTTGATCGGTCGGGCCGTGGAGACGTACGACTACATCAACCAAGTTAACGCTTCCGTTGTCGATCTACAAGGGTACACAGATCACACTCTCCCCCTCTCGTTGCTATGCATCACCATGATCTTGCGTGTGCGTAGGAATTTTTTTGAAATTACTATGAAACCCAACAGTGGCATCCGAGCCTAGCTTTTATATGTTGATGTTATTTGCACGAGTAGAACACAAGTGAGTTGTAGGCGATATAAGTCATACTGCTTACCAGCATGTCATACTTTGGTTCGGCGGTATTGTTGGACAAAGCGGCCCGGACCGACATTACGCGTACGCTTACGCGAGACCGGTTCTCCCGACGTGCTTTGCACATAGGTGGCTTGCGGGTGACAGTTTCTCCAACTTTAGTTGAACCGAGTGTGGCTACGCTCGGTCCTTGCGAAGGTTAAAATAGCACCAACTTGACAAACTATCGTTGTGGTTTTGATGCGTAGGTAAGATTGGTTCTTGCTTAAGCCCATAGCAGCCACGTAAAACTTGCAACAACAAAGTAGAGGACATCTAACTTGTTTTTGCAGGGCATGTTGTGATGTGATATGGTCAAGACATGATGCTAAATTTTATTGTATGAGATGATCATGTTTTGTAACCGAGTTATCGGCAACTGGCAGGAGCCATATGGTGGTCGCTTTATTGTATGCAATGCAATTGCGCTGTAATGCTTTACTTTATCACTAAGCGATAGCGATAGTCGTGGAAGCATAAGATTGGCGAGACGACAATGATGCTACGATGGAGATCAAGGTGTCGCGCCGGTGACGGTGGTGATCACGACGGTGCTTCGAACATGGAGATCACAAGCACAAGATGATGATGGCCATATCATATCACTTATATTGATTGCATGTGATGTTTATCTTTTATGCATCTTATCTTGCTTTGATTGACGGTAGCATTATAAGATGATCTCTCACTAATTATCAAGAAGTGTTCTCCCTGAGTATGCACCGTTGCGAAAGTTCTTCGTGCTGAGACACCACGTGATGATCGGGTGTGATAGGCTCTACGTTCAAATAGAACGGGTGCAAAACAGTTGCACACGCGGAATACTCAGGTTATACTTGACGAGCCAAGCATATACATATATGGCCTCGGAACACGGAGACCGAAAGGTCGAGCGTGAATCATATAGTAGATATGGTCAACATAGTAAGAAACTACTCCATCTCACGTGATGATCGGACATGGTTTAGTTGATTTGGATCACGTAATCACTTAGAGGATTAGAGGGATGTCTATCTAAGTGGGAGTTCTTTAAGTAAATTAATTGAACCTAAATTTATCATAAAACTTAGTACCTGATAGTATCTTGCTTGTTTATGCTTGATTGTAGATAGATGGCTCGTGCTGTTGTTCCGTTGAATTTTAATGCGTTCCTTGAGAAAGCAAAGTTGAAAGATGATGGTAGCAATTACACGGACTGGGTCCGTAACTTGAGGATTATCCTCATTGCTGCACAGAAGAATTACGTCCTGGAATCACCGCTGGGTGCCAGGCCTGCTGCTGGAGCAACACCAGATGTTATGAACGTCTAGCAGAGCAAAGCTGATAACTACTCGATAGTTCAGTGTGCCATGCTTTACGGCTTAGAATCGGGACTTCAACAATGTTTTGAACGTCATTTAGCATATGAGATGTTCCAGGAGTTGAAGTTAATATTTCAAGCAAATGCCCGGATTGAGAGATATGAAGTCTCCAATAAGTTCTATAGCTGCAAGATGGAAGAGAACAGTTCTGTTAGTGAGCATATACTCAAAATGTGTGGGTATAATAATCACTTGATTCAATTGGGAGTTAATCTTCCAGATGATTGCATCATTGACAGAATTCTCCAATCACTGCCACCAAGCTACAAGAGCTTCGTGATGAACTATAATATGTAAGGGATGAATAAGACTATTCCCAAGCTCTTCGCAATGCTGAAAGCTGCGGAGGTAGAAATCAAGAAGGAGCATCAAGTGTTGATGCTCAACAAGACCACTAGTTTCAAGAAAAAGGGCAAAGGGAAGAAGAAGGGGAACTTCAAAAAGAACAACAAGCAAGTTGCTACTCAAGAGAAGAAACCCAAACCTGGACCTAAGCCTGAAACTGAGTGCTTCTACTGCAAGCAGACTGGTCACTGGAAGCGGAACTGCCCCAAGTATTTGGCGGATAAGAAGGATGGCAAGGTGAACAAAGGTATAAGTGATATACATGTTATTGATGTGTACCTTACTAATGCTCGCAGTAGCACCTGGGTATTTGATACTGGTTCTGTTGCTAATATTTGCAACTCGAAACAGGGACTACGGATTAAGCGAAGATTGGCTAAGGACGAGGTGACGATGCATGTGGGAAACGGTTCCAAAGTCGATGTGATCGCAGTCGGCGCGCTACCTCTGCATCTACCTTCGAGATTAATATTAGACCTAAATAATTGTTATTTGGTGCCAGCGTTAAGCATGAACATTATATCTGGATCTTGTTTGATGCGAGACGGTTATTCATTTAAATCTGAGAATAATGGTTGTTCTATTTATATGAGTAATTTCTTTTATGGTCATGCACCCTTAAAGAGTGGTCTATTTTTGTTGAATCTCGATAGTAGTGACACACATATTCATAGTGTTAAAGCCAAAAGATGCAGAGTTGATAATGATAGTGCAACTTATTTGTGGCACTGCCGTTTAGGTCATATCGGTGTAAAGTGCATGAAGAAACTCCATACTGATTGACTTTTGGAACCACTTGATTATGAATCACTTGGTACTTGCGAACCGTGCCTCATGGGCAAGATGACTAAAACACCGTTCTCCGGTACTATGGAGAGAGCAACAGATTTGTTGGAAATCATACATACAGATGTATGTGGTCCGATGAATATTGAGGCTCGTGGCGGATATCGTTATTTTCTCACCTTCACAGATGACTTAAGCAGATATGGGTATATCTACTTAATGAAACATAAGTCTGAAACGTTTGAAAAGTTCAAAGAATTTCAGAGTGAAGTTGAAAAACATCGTAACAAGAAAATAAAGTTTCTACAATCTGATCGTGGAGGAGAATATTTGAGTTACGAGTTTGGTGTACATTTGAAAAATTGTGGAATAGTTTCGCAACTCACGCCACCCGGAACACCACAGCGTAATGGTGTGTCCGAACATCGTAATCGTACTTTACTAGATATGGTGCGATCTATGATGTCTCTTACTGATTTACCACTATCATTTTGGGGATACGCTCTAGAGACGGCCGCATTCACATTAAATAGGGCACCATCAAAATCCGTTGAGACGACGCCTTATGAACTGTGGTTTGGCAAGAAACCAAAGTTGTCGTTTCTAAAAGTTTGGGGCTGCGATGCTTATGTGAAAAAGCTTCAACCTGATAAGCTCGAACCCGAATCGGAGAAATGTGTCTTCATAGGATATCCAAAGGAAACTATTGGATACACCTTCTATCACAGATCCGAAGGCAAGACTTTTATTGCTAAATTCGGAAACTTTCTGGAGAAGGAGTTTCTCTCAAAAGAAGTGAGTGGGAGAAAAGTAGAACTTGACGAGGTAACTGTACCTGCTCCCTTATTGGAAAGTAGTGCATCACAGAAAACTGTTTCAGTGACACCCACACCAGTAGAGTGGTACGGTAATCCTGTTCTGGAAGTCATGCTACTAGATTATGATGAACCTACGAACTATGAAGAAGCGATGGTGAGCCCAGATTCCGCAAAATGGCTTGAAGCCATGAAATCTGAGATGGGATCCATGTATGAGAACAAAGTATGGACTTTGGTTGACTTGCCCGATGATCGGCAAGCAATTGAGAATAAATGGATCTTCAAGAAGAAGACTGACGCTGACGGTAATATTACTGTCTACAAAGCTCGACTTGTCGCAAAGGTTTTTGGCAAGTTCAAGGGATTGACTACGATGAGACCTTCTCACCCGTAGCGATGCTTAAGTATGTCCGAATCATGTTAGCAATTGCCGCATTTTATGATTATGAAATTTGGCAGATGGATGTCAAAACTGCATTCCTGAATGGATTTCTGGAAGAAGAGTTGTATATGATGCAACCAGAAGGTTTTGTCGATCCAAAGGGAGCTAACAAAGTGTGCAAGCTCCAGCGATCCATTTATGGACTGGTGCAAGCCTCTCGGAGTTGGAATAAACGTTTTGATAGTGTGATCAAAGCATTTGGTTTTATACAGACTTTTGGAGAAGCCTGTATTTACAAGAAAGTGAGTGGGAGCTCTGTAGCATTTCTGATATTATATGTGGATGACATATTACTAATTGGAAATGATATAGAATTTCTGGATAGCATAAAGGGATACTTGAATAAGAGTTTTTCAATGAAAGACCTCGGTGAAGCTGCTTACATATTAGGCATTAAGATCTATAGAGATAGATCAAGACGCTTAATTGGACTTTCACAGAGCACATACCTTGACAAAGTTTTGAAGAAGTTCAAAATGGATCAAGCAAAGAAAGGGTTCTTGCATGTGTTACAAGGTGTGAAGTTGAGTAAGACTCAATGCCCGACCACTGCAGAAGATAGAGAGAAAATGAAAGATGTTCCCTATGCTTCAGCCATAGGCTCTATCATGTATGCAATGCTGTGTACCAGACCTGATGTGTGCCTTGCTATAAGTCTAGCAGGGAGGTACCAAAGTGATCCGGGAGTGGATCTCTGGACAGCAGTCAAGAACATCCTGAAATACCTGAAAAGGACTAAGGATATGTTTCTCATATATGGAGGTGACAAAGAGCTCATCGTAAAAGGTTACATTCATGCAAGCTTTGACACTGATCTGGACGATTCTAAATCGCAAACCGGATACGTGTTTACATTAAACGGTGGAGCTGTCAGTTGGTGCAGTTCTAAACAAAGTGTTGTAGTGGGATCTACATGTGAAGCAGAGTACATAGCTGCTTCGGAAGCAGCAAATGAAGGAGTCTGGATAAAGGAGTTCATATCCGATCTAGGTGTCATACCTAGTGCATCGGGTCCAATGAAAATCTTTTGTGACAATACTGGTGCAATTGCCTTGGCAAAGGAATCCAGATTTCACAAGAGAACCAAGCACATCAAGAGACGCTTCAATTCCATCCGGGATCTACTCCAGATGGGAGACATAGAGATTTGCAAGATACATACGGATCTGAATGTTGCAGGCCCGTTGACTAAGCCTCTTCCACGAACAAAACATGATCAGCACCAAGGCTCCATGGGTGTTAGAATCATTACTGTGTAATCTAGATTATTGACTCTAGTGCAAGTGGGAGTCTAAAGGAAATATGCCCTAGAGGCAATAATAAAGTTATTATTATTTCCTTATATCATGATAGATGTTTATTATTCATGCTAGAATTGTATTAACCGGAAACATAATACATGTGTGAATACATAGACAAACAGAGTGTCACTAGTATTCCTCTACTTGACTAGCTCGTTAATCAAAGATGGTTATGTTTCCTAACCATGAACAAGGAGTTGTTATTTGATTAACGGGATCACAGCATTAGTCGAATGATCTGATTGACATGACCCATTCCATTAGTTTAGCAGCCGATCGTTTAGTATGTTGCTATTGCTTTCTTCATGACTTATACATGTTCCTATGACTATGAGATTATGCAACTCCCGTTTGCCAGAGGAACACTTTGTGTGCTACCAAACGTCACAACGTAAATGGGTGATTATAAAGGTGCTCTACAGGTGTCTCCAAAGGTACCTGTTGGGTTGGCGTATTTCAAGATTAGGATTTGTCACTCCGATTGTCGGAGAGGTATCTCTGGGCCCTCTCGGTAATGCACATCACATAAGCCTTGCAAGCATGGCAACTAATGACTTAGTTGCGAGACGATGTATTACGGAACGAGTAAAGAGACTTGCCGGTAACGAGATTGAACTAGGTATTGAGATACCGACAATCGAATCTCGGGCAAGTAACATACCGACAACAAAGGGAACAATGTATGTTGTTATGCGGTCTGACCGATAAAGATCTTCGTAGAATATGTAGGAGCCAATATGAGCATCCAGGTTCCGCTATTGGTTATTGACCGGAGACGTGTCTCGGTCATGTCTACATTGTTCTCGAACCAGTAGGGTCCGCACTCTTAAGGTTTCGATGACAGTTATATTATGAGTTTATGAGTTTTGATGTACCGAAGTTAGTTCGGAGTCCCGGATGTGATCACGGACATGACAAGGAGTCTCGAAATGGTCGAGACATAAAGATTGATATATTGGACGGCTATATTCGGACACCGGAAGTGTTCCGGGTGATTTCGGAGAAAACCGGAGAGCCGGAGGGTTACCGGAACCCCCCGGGAGAAGTAATGGGCCATATGGGCCTTAGTGGAGAGAGAGAGGGGCAGCCAAAGGTGGGCCGCGCGCCTCCTCCCCCCTGGTCCGAATTGGACTAGGAGAGGGGGGCGGCGCCCCCCATGACTAGGAGGAGGACTCCTCCTTGGCGCGCCATAGAGGACCGGCCGGCCTCCTCCCCTTGATCCTTTATATACGGGGGCAGGGGGCATCCCTTGACACACAAGTTGATCCACGTGATCATATTCTTAGCCGTGTGCGGTGCCCCCTTCCACCATAGTCCTCGATAATACTGTAGCGGTGCTTAGGCGAAGCCCTGCGATGGTAGTACATCAAGATCGTCACCACGCCGTCGTGCTGACGGAACTCTTCCCCGACACTTTGTTGGATCGGAGTCTGGGGATCGTCATCGAGCTGAACGTGTGCTAGAACTCGGAGGTGCCGTAGTTTTGGTGCTTGATCGGTCGGGCCGTGGAGACGTACGACTACATCAACCAAGTTAACGCTTCCGTTGTCGATCTACAAGGGTACGTAGATCACACTCTCCCCCTCTCGTTGCTATGCATCACCATGATCTTGCGTGTGCGTAGGATTTTTTTTGAAATTACTACGAAACCCAACAGTATCAAGCATCCCCAAGCTTAATTCCTGCTTGTCCTCGAGTAGGTAAATGATAAAAAGAGAATTTTTGATGCGGAGTGCTACTTGGCATAATCTCAATGCAAATATTCTTAATTGTGATATGAATATTCAAATTCGAAAGATTCAAGACAAAAGTTCATATTGACATAAAAATAATAATACTTCAAGCATACTAATAAAGCAATTATGTCTTCTCAAAATAACATGGCCAAAGAAAGTTATCCCTACAAAATCATATAGTCTGGCTATGCTCTATCTTCACCACACAAAGTATTTAAATCATGCACAACCCCGATGACAAGCCAAGCAATTGTTTCATACTCTAACTTTTTCATAACTTTTTTAATCTTCACGCAATACATGAGCGTGAGCCATGGATATAGCACTATAGGTGGAATAGAATGGTGGTTGTGGAGAAGACAAAAAAGGAGGGGAAGATAGTCTCACATCAACTAGGCGTATCAACGGGCTATGGAGATGCCCATCAATAGATATCAATGTGAGTGAGTAGGGATTGCCATGCAACGGATGCCCTAGAGCTATAAGTATATGAAAGCTCAAAAAGGAACTAATTGGGTGTGCATCCGACTTGCTTGCTCATGAAGACCTAGGGCAATTTGAGGAAGCCCATCATTGGAATATACAAGCCAAGTTCTATAATGTAAAATTCCCACTAGTTATGAAAGTGATAACATGAGAGACTCTCTACTATGAAGATCATGGTGCTACTTTGAAGCACAAGTGTGGTAAGAGGATAGTAACATTGTCCCTTCTCTCTTTTTCTCTCATTTTTTTATATTGTTTTTATTTGGGCCTTTTCTCTTTTTTTATGGCCTCTTTTTATTTGGGCTTCTTTGGCCACTTTTATTTATTTTTCGTCCGGAGTCTCATCCCGACTTATGGGGGAATCATAGTCTCCATCATTCTTTCCTCACTTGGGACAATGCTCTGATAATGATGATCATCACACTTTTATTTTTATTATAACTCAACAATTACAACTTGATACTTAGAACAAAATATGACTCTATAAGAATGCATCCGGCGGTGTACCGGGATATGCAATATGACAATGATGAATGTGTCATGATGAACTAGATGGTGGAAAGTTGCATGGCAATATATCTCGGAATGGCTATGGAAATGCCATAATAGGTAGGTATGGTGGCTATTTTGAGGAAGGTATATGGTAGGTGTATGATACCGGCGAAAGGTGCGCGGTATTAGAGAGGCTAGCAAAGGTGGAAGGGTGAGAGTGCGTATAATCCATGGACTCAACATTAGTCATAAAGAACTCATATATTTATTGCAAAAATCTATAAGTTATCAAAGCAAAGTATTACGTGCATGCTCCTAGGGGGGTAGATTGGTAGGAAAAGACCATTGCTCGTCCCCGACTGCCACTCATAAGGAAGACAATCAATTAATAAATCATGCTCCGACTTCATCATATAACGGTTCACCATACGTGCATGCTACGGGAATCACAAACTTTAACACAAGTATTATTTAAATTCACAACTACTCAACTAGCATGACTTTGATATTATCACCTCCATATCTCAAAACAATTATCATGCTTCAATCTTTTCTTAGTATTCAACACACTCAAAAGAAAGTTTCACAAATCTTGAATACCAAGCATATTATTATTAAGCAAATTACCATGCTATTAAGACTCTCAAAATAATTTAAGTGAAGCATGAGAGATCAATAGTTTCTTTAAAACAAATCCACCACCGTGCTCTAAACGATGTAAGTGAAGCACATAGAGCAAAATTATAACGCTCAAAAGATATAAGTGAAGCACATAGAGCAAAACTACATAGCTCAAAAGATATAAGTGAAGCACATAGAGTATTCTATCAAATTTTAATTCATGTATGGCTCTCTCAAAAGGTGTGTACAGAAAGGATGATTGTGGCATACTAAGACACAAATAATACAAGACGCTCCAAGCAAAACACATATCATGTTGGTGAATAAAAATATAGCTCCAAGTAAATTACCGATGGAAGTGGACGAAAGAGGGGATGCCTCCCGGGGCATCCCCAAGCTTTGACTTCTTGGTGTCCTTGGATTATCTTGGGGGTGCCATGGGCATCCCCAAGCTTAGGCTCTTGCCACTCCTTGTTCCATAATCCATCAAAAGAATTCACCCAATACTTGAAAACTTCACAACACAAAACTCAAAATAGAAAACTCGTGAGCTCCGTTAGCGAAAGAAAACAAAAGACCACTTCAAGATACTGTAATGAACTCATTATTTATTTATATTGGTGTTAAACCTAATTTATTCCAACTTCTCTATGGATTATAAACTATTTTACTAACCATAGATTCATCAAAATAAGCAAACAACACACGAAAAACAGAATCTGTCAAAAACAGAACAGTCTGTAGTAATCTGTAGCTAGCGCAAGATCTGGAACCCAAAAAATTCTAAAATAAATTTCTGGACGTGAGGAATTTATCTATTAATCATATGAAAAAATAATTAACTAAATATCACTCTTCAAATAAAAATTACGGCAGTTCTCGTGAGCGCTAAAGTTTCTGTTTTTTACAGCAAGTTCAACAAGACTTTCCCCAAGTCTTCCCAACGGTTCTACTTGGCACAAACACTAATTAAACACAACCAAAACAGAGGCTAAATAATTTATTTATTACTAATCAGGAGAAAAAAAATCAAGGAATAAAATAAAATTGGGTTGCCTCCCAACAAGCGCTATCGTTTAACGCCCCTAGCTAGGCATAAAAGCGAGGATAGATCTAGGTATTGCCATCTTTGGTGGGCAATCCTTCGATGAGGCATCTATTTCCCTTAGGAGTTTCTTTATTTCTAGGGATTATCAAACTTTTAGGCACAATATCAAAAAATTCATTTGTAGCAATTGGTTCCTTAATGATAGCAAAAAGATTGGGATGAATACTTATAGATTTAAGATCCGCAGTTTCCTTACTAGATGATTCACCCTTATTTTTAGGAACATACATAAGCTTGGCAATTTTAGTAGGAGGACTTGGAGTATTATTTACGGAAGAAAAATCGGTTCCCAAGTTTGTAATGATACCCTCAAGTTTATCAATTCTAGTAGAATCTAAGTTTATGTTCTCATTAACTATGCGTTCCTTTTCCTTAATATTTTTCAGAGTCATTCCTACCTTAGATCCATATTGAGTAATTTGATTGTGGATCTTTTTATCTAGATTTTCAATTAATTCAATAGTAGCAACTTTATTTTCAATAATTTCAAGTCTTTGCATAACATGCTCCAAAGTTAACATGGTTCCATTAACCAAAAGAGGTGGTGAGCCAAATAAATTTAGCATAGCATTATAAGAATCAAAAGTGTGGCTACCCAAGAAGTTCCCTCCGGTAATGGTATCGAGGATATATCTATAGCAAGGATTAACACCTACATAAAAATTGCGGAGAAGAACTAAGGTAGATTGCTTCCTGGTAGATCTATTTTGAGCATTGCAAATTCTATACCAAGCATATTTTAGATTTTCTCCCTCCCTCTGTTTAAAATTTAAAACTTCACTCTCGGGGGACAACGAAGAAGATATGAGACTAGCCATGATGACAAGCAAACAAACTAGCACACGAGCAAACAAAAGCAAATGGGCAAAAGAGGCAAATAGAGAGGGAGGATAGAGAGAGAGGGCGAATAAAACGGCAAGGGTGAAGTGGGGGAGAGGAAAACGAGAGGCAAATGGCAAATAATGTAATGCGAGAGATTGGGATTGTGATGGGTACTTGGTATGTTGACTTTTTGCGTAGACTCCCCGGCAACGGCGCCAGAAATCCTTCTTGCTACATCTTGAGCTTGCGTTGGTTTTCCCCAAAGAGGAAGGGATGTTGCAGCAGAGTAGAGTAAGTATTTCCCTCAGTTTTTGAGAACCAAGGTATCAACACAGTAGGAGGCCATGCTCAAGTCCCTCGTACCTGCACAAAACAATAGCTACTCGCAACCAACGCGATTAGGGGTTGTCAATCCCTTCACGGTCACTTACGAGAGTGAGATCTGATAGATATAATATTTTTGGTATTTTTGGTATAAAGATGCAAAGTAAAAAGTAAAGGCAAAGTAAAAAAGCAAAGCAAGATTAAAGTGATGGAGATTGATATGATGAGAATAGACCCGGGGGCCATAGGTTTCACTAGTGGCTTCTCTCAAGAGCATAAGTATTCTACGGTGGGTGAACAAATTACTGTTGAGCAATTGATGGAATTGAGCATAGTTATGAGAATATCTAGGCATGATCATGTATATAGGCATCACGTCCGTCACAAGTAGACCGAAACGATTCTGCATCTACTACTATTACTCCACTCATCGACCGCTATCCAGCATGCATCTAGAGTATTAAGTTAAAAACAGAGTAACGCCTTAAGCAAGATGACATGATGTAGAGAGATAAATTCATGCAATATGAAATAAACCCCATCTTGTTATCCTCGATGGCAACGATGCAATACGTGCCTTGCTGCCCCTTCTGTCACTGGGAAAGGACACCGCAAAGTCGAACCCAAAGCTAAGCACTTCTCCCATGGCAAGAACTACCAATCTAGTTGGCCAAACCAAACGGATAATTCGAAGAGACTTGCAAAGAAAACCAATCATACATAAAATAATTTAGAGAAGATTCAAATATTATTCATAGATAGACTTGATCATAAACCCACAATTCATCGGTCTCAACAAACACACCACAAAAAGAAGATTACATCGAATAGATCTCCACAAGAGAGGGGGAGAACTTTGTATTGAGATCCAAAAAGAGAGAAGAAGCCATCTAGCTACTAACTATGGACCCGAAGGTCTGAGGTAAACTACTCACACTTCATCGGAGAGGCTATGATGATGTAGAAGCCCTCCATGATGACGACCCTCTTCCGGCGGAGCTCCGGAACAAGCCCCAAGATAGGATCTCGTGGATACAGAAAGTTGCGGCGGTGGAATTAGGTTTTTGGCTCCTGTTCTGATCGTTTGAGGGTACGTAGGTATATATAGGAGGAAGGAGTACGTCGGAGGAGCACCGAGGGGCCCACGAGGCAGGGGGCGCACCCTAGGGAGGGGCCCACCCTCGTGACCGCCTCTTTTGTTCCTTGGAGTAGGGTCCAAGTCTCCTGGATCACGTTCGGTGAGAAAATCATGTTCCCGAAGGTTTTATTCCGTTTGGACTCCGTTTGATATTTTGTTTCTTCGAAACACTAAAATAGGCAAAAAAACAACAATTCTGGGCTGGGCGTCCGGTTAATAGATTAGTCCCAAAAATAATATAAAAGTGTAAAATAAAGCCCAATATAGTCCAAAACAGTAGATAATATAGCATGGAGCAATCAAAAATTATAGATACATTGGAGACGTATCAGGGTGTTCGCAGAAGACGCATGTTCACACTTGATCCAACATCTTGGTCCATTAAGGAGGTGATAGCATAGCAAACTAGGCAACCGGACTATAATGCTTTAACACTTTCACTTAGCCAGAGGAGTTTGACAGTGGGGCTACTATATAGCCCCTGGTGGCTCCGCACTCATCCAAATTCGGTGTGCGTGCATGCATGGCCGGGAAACGGCCCTTTGTTAAAGCGGAGGAATCCCGAAGATTCTGCTAGGTCATCAAGTGGTTGACCAGTCTCATGCTATATCATGACAGTCAGTTTTTGGCTTTCTCTACTGAGGTGCTCGTCCGAATGAACCAGGACACGATCGCAGTAGTTCTCCTGGTGCCGCCTTAGCCGATAGAGCGAAACGTAAGGCAGCAAAACACAGGAGCCGGGCAAACCCAACATTTGACCAAAGACATGATTCAGAGCTGATGCATATAAGGCCAAACTCGCGACGCCAAACACTCCCTAAGGTATTCGGTCTTTATGATGTAAACCGGGCCTAAACAGTGCCCTTTGTAATAATCCCCTGGTGTCCAGGTACGTGCAATATTCTGACATGGCCACATGCCAATATGTCAGCATCCTTCTCAATTGTACTGAGAATCCGAGGGATGTGTATCAACAAGAGACAGTAAAAAAGGTTTATGCAGGGTCTTAATCTAAAAAGAATCCTTGGAACGAGTCCCTGCTGCACGTCTGCGCCTGTGTCTCTGTTGTGCCGTGTTCTGGACAGGTGTAGCACGATGATCATCTGAAAAAGAGAGGAACTTCACTGAAAAGTTGTCATGCAAAAGGTAAGTTATACTAAATAAACAATATATAGTTCAAAATGAGTAAAGTTGAGCTTGATTGTCACTTGTGCACGCGCGTTGAGCCCCTTGTATTGTAATAGGGGTATAGCCATCAACCCTGTATCAATTACATATAGCTGCACTGGACTCATCCAACCGTGTCCGTGGTCTTAACGACCTGTCAGATGCTTTAGTTGGTGAGGCCGTTTAGTGTGCGGCTGCCAAGGCAGCCACACGGTCTTCCGCGCGCAAGGAGCGCTCAATATTTCCATTTACTGTAATGATGCCACGTGGACCGGGCATCTTAAGCATGAGGGAAGCGTAATGCGGTATTGCGTTAAAGCGAGCGAAAGCTTCGCGTCCGAGTAGTGCTTGATAGCCACTTTGGAACGGAGCGATATGGAAGGTTAAATTTTCGCTGCGGAAGTTATCGGGGAAGCCGAATATAACCTCTAGTAGCAGGGAGCCCGTGCAATGGGCTTCTGGGCCTGGCGTTACTCCTTTAAAGGTAGTATTGCTATGGCTAATTTTTGTTGGGTCTATCCCCATTTTGCGGACTGAGTCCTGATATATCAGGTTTAAACTACCGCCGCCGTCCATCAGGACTCGTGTGAAGTGGTATCCGTCAATTATCGGGTCTAACACCAAGGCAGCCCATCCTGCACGCCGGACACTTGCCGAGTAATCCCGATGGTCAAAGGTGATCGGTTGGGACGACCAGTGGCAGAACTCCATTGTGATAGGCCCTGGGACATGTGTCTCTAGGAGTGCCGCTTTGTTTCTCCCTTTTGTCACGTGTAAAACGTTTACTGTTTTAACTTCTAGTGGGAATTTCTTTTGTTCCCCAGTGCTTTGCTTGCGTCGCTCATCCTCGTCTTCGCTTGGTGTATCCCGCCCCTTGTGTTCGGCGTTGAGCTTGCCGGACTGCTTGAAGACCCAACATTCTCTATGGGTATGATTTGCAGGTTTATCGGGGGTGCTATGGATCTAACATATTTGGTCCAGAATCTTGTTTAGGCTGGACAGTTCGTCTCTGTTTCCTTTGGAGGGCAGCTTTTGCTGACCTGGCCGAGAGCTTTTGAATCCGTCGTTTACCGCCGTGCTCTTCGGGCTATCTTCTTTATTCCGGCGCTTGTTTTTGCTGCATCGTGATTTCCCGTTTCCGTCCCTGACTTCAGATGTACTTGGGTCGCTGGTGCTGCATCGGGCTAACCAGCTGTCCTCACCCATGCAAAAGCGGGTCATGAGGCTTGTTAGTGCTGCCATTGTTCTCGGCTTTTCTTGGCCGAGGTGTCTGGCAAGCCATTCGTCTCGAACGCTATGCTTGAAAGCTGCTAAGGCTTCGGCGTCCGGACAGTCAACTATTTGGTTCTTTTTAGTGAGGAACCTGTTCCAAAGCTTTCGGGCTGACTCTTCGGGCTGTTGAGTTATATGACTTAAATCGTCTGCATTTGGTGGTCGGACATAGGACCCTTGAAAATTTGCCCGAAAGGCGTCTTCGAGCTCTTCCCGGCTTCCAATGGAGTTTTCGGGGAGGCTTTTAAGCCAGTGCCGAGCTGGCCCTTTGAGCTTGAGGGGTAAGTACTTGATGGCGCGGAGATCGTCTCCTCGAGCCATATGGATATGGAGGATGTAGTCCTCAATCCAAACCCCAGGGTCTGTCGTTCCATCGTACGCCTCTATGTTTACGGGTTTGAATCCCTCTGCAAATTCATGGTCCAGCACCTCATCGGTGAAACATAGGGGGTGTGCGGCACCCCTATATTTGGGTGTACCGTGGTGTTTGGATGTTTGTTGTGTTGCATTGCATGCTGGAGCGCGCTCGCATGGCCCGTATATGGATCTGGTTGCGCCATCCTTTTGATGCGAGCCCTCGCGTGGATCGCGTACTGGCTTATGTGCGGCGTCGTTTGTCGCTCTGTGTTGGTCACGAGGTCGTCTATCCGACTGGATGGCCATTTTGTTTTTTAATTGCGGGGGATCTAAGGCCTCCTCATCGAACTCAGGTAGCAATTTTCGCTTCGGGTAGCTCTTGGTGTGGCGATTACCGACGTACTTCGCTGCAGTGTTGAGTACTTCACTCCATCTGATTCTGAGTGTGTCTTGTGCAGCCCTGAGCCTTTGAAGGAAATATGTCCTAGAGGCAATAATAAAGTTATTATTTATTTCCTTATATCATGATAAATGTTTATTATTCATGCTAGAATTGTATTAACCGGAAACATAATACTTGTGTGAATACATAGACAAACAAAGTGTCACTAGTATGCCTCTACTTGACTAGCTCGTTAATCGAAGATGGTTATGTTTCCTGACCATAAACAAAAGAGTTGTTATTTGATTAATGGGATCACATCATTAGGAGAATGATGTGATTGACATGACCCATTCCATTAGCTTAGCACCCGATCGTTTAGTATGTTGCTATTGCTTTCTTCATGACTTATACATGTTCCTATGACTATGAGATTATGCAACTCCCGTTTGCCGGAGGAACACTTTGTGTGCTACCAAACGTCACAACGTAACTGGGTGATTATAAAGGAGCTCTACAGGTGTCTCCAAAGGTACATGTTGGGTTGGCGTATTTCGAGATTAGGATTTGTCACTCCGATTGTCGGAGAGGTATCTCTGGGCCCTCTCGGTAATGCACATCACATAAGCCTTGCAAGCATTGCAACTAATGAGTTAGTTGTGAGATGATGTATTACGGAACGAGTAAAGAGACTTGCCGGTAACGAGATTGAACTAGGTATTAAGATACCGACGATCGAATCTCGGGCAAGTAACATACTGATGACAAAGGGAACAACGTATGTTGTTATGCGGTCTGACCGATAAAGATCTTCGTAGAATATGTGGGAGCCAATATGAGCATCCAGGTTTCGCTATTGGTTATTGACTAGAGACGTGTCTCGGTCATGTCTACATTGTTCTCGAACCCATAGGGTCCGCACGCTTAAGGCTTCGATGACAGTTATATTATGAGTTTATGAGTTTTGATGTACCGAAGTTAGTTCGGAGTCCCGGATGTGATCACGGACATGACGAGGAGTCTCGAAATGGTCGAGACATAAAGATTGATATATTGGACGGCTATATTCGGACACCGGAAGTGTTCTGGGTGATTTCGGAGAAAACCGGAGAGCCGGAGGGTTACCGGACCCCCCCCCCCCCGGGAGAAGTAATGGGCCATATGGGCCTTAGTGGAGAGAGAGAGGGGCAGCCAAAGGTGGGCGGCGCGCCTCCTCCCCCTGGTCCGAATTGTACTAGGAGAGGGGGGGGGGGCAGCGCCCCCCTTTCCCTCTCCCTCCCCACTTCCTTCCCCTCCTAGTAGGAGTCCTACTCCTACTAGGAGGAGGACTCCTCCTTGGTGCGCCTATAGGGCCGGCCGGCCTCCTCCCTTGCTCCTTTATATACGGGGGCAGGGGGCACCCCTAGACACACAAGTAGATCCACGTGATCATATTCTTAGCCGTGTGCGGTGCCCCCTTCCACCATAGTCCTCGATAATATTGTAGCGGTGCTTAGGCGAAGCCCTGGCGACGGTAGTACATCAAGATCGTCACCACGCCGTCGTGCTGATGGTACTCTTCCCCGACACTTTGCTGGATCGGAGTCCGGGGATTGTCATCGAGCTGAACGTGTGCTAGAACTCGGAGGTGCCGTAGTTTCGGTGCTTGATTGGTCGGGCCGTGGAGACGTACGACTACATCAACCAAGTTAACGCTTCCGTTGTCGATCTA
Source organism: Triticum aestivum (assembly GCF_018294505.1). NCBI lineage: Eukaryota > Viridiplantae > Streptophyta > Magnoliopsida > Poales > Poaceae > Triticum > Triticum aestivum. The sequence continues at coordinate 30,283,769 of NC_057803.1, forward strand.
CAAGGGTACGTAGATCACACTCTCCCCTCTCGTTGCTATGCATCACCATGATCTTGCGTGTGCGTAGGAATTTTTTTGAAATTACTACGTTCCCCAACAGTGGCATCCGAGCCTAGGTTTTATGTGTTGATGTTATATGCACGAGTAGAACACAAGTGAGTTGTGGGCGATATAAGTCATACTGCTTACCAGCATGTCATACTTTGGTTCGGCGGTATTGTTGGACGAAGCGGCCCGGACCGACATTACGCGTACGCTTACGCGAGACCGGTTCTCCCGACGTGCTTTGCACAAAGGTGGCTAGCGGGTGACAGTTTCTCCAACTTTAGTTGAACCGAGTGTGGCTACGCCCGGTCCTTGCGAAGGTTAAAACAACACCAACTTGACAAACTATCGTTGTGGTTTTGATGCGTAGGTAAGATTGGTTCTTGCTTAAGCCCGTAGCAGCCACGTAAAACTTGCAACAACAAAGTAGAGGACGTCTAACTTGTTTTTGCAGGGCATGTTGTGATGTGATATGGTCAAGACATGATGCTAAATTTTATTGTATGAGATGATCATGTTTTGTAACCGAGTTATCGGCAACTGGCAGGAGCCATATGGTTGTCGCTTTATTGTATGCAATGCAATCGCGCTGTAATGCTTTACTTTATCACTAAGCGGTAGCGATAGTCGTGGAAGCATAAGATTGGCGAGACGACAACGATGCTACGATGGAGATCAAGGTGTCGCGCCGGTGACGATGGTGATCAAGACGGTGCTTCGGAGATGGAGATCACAAGCACAAGATGATGATGGCCATATCATATCACTTATATTGATTGCATGTGATGTTTATCTTTTATGCATCTTATCTTGCTTTGATTGACGGTAGCATTATAAGATGATCTCTCACTAATTATCAAGAAGTGTTCTCCCTGAGTATGCACCGTTGCGAAAGTTCTTCGTGCTGAGACACCACGTGATGATCGGGTGTGATAGGCTCTACGTTCAAATACAACGGGTGCAAAACAGTTGCACACGCGGAATACTCAGGTTATACTTGACGAGCCAAGCATATACAGATATGGCCTCGGAACACGGAGACCGAAAGGTCGAGCGTGAATCATATAGTAGATATGATCAACATAGTGATGTTCACCAATGAAACTACTCCATCTCACGTGATGATCGGACATGGTTTAGTTGATTTGGATCACGTAATCACTTAGAGGATTAGAGGGATGTCTATCTAAGTGGGAGTTCTTAAGTAATATGATTAATTGAACTTAAATTTATCATGAACTTAGTCCTGGTAGTATTTTGCAAATTATGTTGTAGATCAATAGCTCGCGTTGTTGCTTCCCTGTGTTTATTTTGATATGTTCCTAGAGAAAATTGTGTTGAAAGATGTTAGTAGCAATGATGCGGATTGGATCCGTGATCTGAGGTTTATCCTCATTGCTGCACAGAAGAATTATGTCCTTGATGCACCGCTAGGTGACGGACCTATTGTAGGAGCAGATGCAGATGTTATGAACATTTGGCTAGCTCAATATGATGACTACTTGATAGTTTAGTGCACCATGCTTAATGGCTTAGAATCGGGACTTCAAAGACGTTTTGAACGTCATGGAGCATATGAGATGTTCCAGGAGTTGAAGTTAATATTTCAAGCAAATACCCGAGTTGAGAGATATGAAGTCTCCAACAAGTTCTATAGCTAAAAGATGGAGGAGAATCGCTCAACTAGTGAGCATGTGCTCAGATTGTCTGAGTACTACAATCGCTTGAATCAAGTGGGAGTTAATCTTCCAGATAAGATAGTGATTGACAGAATTCTCTAGTCACCATCACCAAGTTAGTAGAACTTCGTGATAAACTATGATATGCAAGGGATAACGGAAACGATTCCCAAGCTCTTCGTAATGCGGAAATTGACGAAGGTAGAAATCGAGAAAAACATCAAGTGTTGATGGTAGACAAGACCACTAGTTTCAAGAAAAGGGCAGAGGGAAGAAGGGGAACTTCAAGAAGAACAGCAAGCAAGTTGCTGCTCAAGTGAAGAAGCCCAAGTCTGGTCCTAAGCCTGAGACTAAGTGTTTCTACTGCAAAGGGACTGGTCACTGGAAGCGGAACTACCCCAAGTGATTGGCAGATAAGAAGGATGGCAAAGTGAACATAAGTATATTTGATATACATGTTATTGATGTGTACTTTACTAGTGTTTATAGCAACCCCTCAGTATTTGATACTAGTTCAGTTGCTAAGATTAGTAACTCGAAACGGGAATTGCAGAATAAACAGAGACTAGTTAAGGGTGAAGTGACGATGTGTGTTGGAAGTGGTTCCAAGATTGATATGATCATCATCGCACACTCCCTATACTTTCGGGATTAGTGTTGAACCTGAATAAGTGTTATTTGGTGTTTGCGTTGAGCATGAATATGATTTGATCATGTTTATTGTAATACGGTTATTCATTTAAGTAAGAGAATAAATTGTTGTTCTGTTTACATGAATAAAACCTTATATGGTTACGCACCCAATGAAAATAGTTCGTTGGATCTCGATCGTAGTGATACACGTAATCATAATATTGAAACCAAAAGATGCAAAGTTAATAATGATAGTGCAACTTATTTGTGGCACTGCCGTTTAGGTCATATTGGTGTAAAGCGCATGAAGAAACTCCATGCTAATGGGTTTTTGAAATCACTTGATTATGAATCAGTTGATGCTTGTGAACCATGCCTCATGGGCAAGATGACTAAAACGCCGTTCTCCGGAACTATGGAGCGAGCAACTGACTTATTGGAAATAATACATACTAATGTATGAGATCCGATGAGTGTTAAGGCTCGCGGCGGGTATCATTATTTTCTGACCTTCACAGATGATTTGAGCAGATATGGGTATATCTACTTAATGAAACACAAGTCTGAAATATTTGAAAAGTTCAAAGAATTTCAGAGTGAAGTGGAGAATCATCGTAACAAGAAAATAAAAGTTTCTACGATATGATCGCAGAGGTAAAATATTTGAGTTACGAGTTTGGCCTTCAGTTAAAACAATGTGAAATAGTTTTACTACTCACGCCACCTGGAACACCACAACATAATGGTGTGTCCGAACATTATAACCGTACTTTATTAGATATGGTGCGATCTATGATGTCTCTTATCGATCTACCACTATCGTTTTGGGGTTATGCATTAAAGACAGCTGCATTCACGTTTAAAAGGGCACCATCTAAGTCCGTTGAGACGACACAATCTGAACTGTGGTTTGGCAAGAAACCAAAGTTGTCGTTTCTTAAAGTTTGGGATTGTGATGCTTATATGAAAAAGTTTCATCCTGATAAGCTCAAACCCAAATCGGAGAAATATGTCTTCATAGGATACCCAAAGGAGACTGTTGGGTACACCTTCTATCACAAATCCGAAGGCAAGACTTTTGTTGCTAAATTCGGAGTTTTTCTAGAGAAGGAGTTTCTCTCGAAAGAAGTGAGTGGGAGGAAAGTAGAACTTGATGAGGTAACTATACCTGCTCCCTTATTGGAAAGTAGTTCATCACAGAAATCTGTTCCTGTGACGACTACACCAATTAGTGAGGAAGCTAATGATGATGATCATGTAACTTCAGATCAAGTTACTACCGAATCTCGTAGGTAAACCAGAGTGAGATCCGCACCAGAGTGGTACAGTAATCCTGTTCTGGAAGTCATGTTACTAGACCATGACGAACTTGCAAACTATGAGGAAGCGATGATGAGCCCAGATTCCGCGAAATGGTTTGAGGACATAAAATCTGAGATATGATCCATGTATGAGAACAAAGTATGGACTTTGATGGATTTGCCCGATGATCGGCAAGCCATAGAAAATAAATGGATCTTCAAGAGGAAGACGGACGCTGATAGTAGTGTTACTATCTACAAAGCTAGAATTGTCGCAAAAGGTTTTCGACAAGTTCAAGGTGTTGACTACAATGAGATTTTCTCACTTGTATATATGCTTAAGTCTGTCCAAATCATGTTAGCAATTGCCGCATTTTATGAAATCTGGCAAATGGATAAACAAAACTGCATTCCTTAATGGATTTCTTAAAGTAGAGTTGTATATGATGCAACCAGAAGGTTTTGTCAATCCTAAAGGTGTTAACAAAATATGCAAGCTCCAACGATCCATCTATGGACTGGTGCAAGCATCTCGGAGTTGGAATATACGCTTTGATAAGTTGATCAAAGCATATAGTTTATACAGACTTACGGTGAAGCCTGTATTTACAAGAAAGTGAGTGGGAGCACTACAACATTTCTGATAAGTATATGTGAACAACATATTGTTGATCGGAAATAATGTATAATTTTCTGGAAAGCATAAAGGAATATTTGAAAGGATTTTTTCAAAGAAAGACCTCGGTAAAGCTGCTTACATATTGAGCATCGAGATCTATAGAGATAGATCAATACGCTTGATAAGTTTTTTCAATGAGTACATACCTTGACAAGATTTTGAAGTAGTTCAAAATGGAACAGTCAAAGAAAGAGTTCTTGCCTGTGTTGCAAGGTGTGAAATTGAGTAAGACTCAAAGCCCGACCACGGCAGAAGATAGAAATAGAATGAAAGTCATTCCCTATGCCTCAGCCATAGGTTCTATAAAGTATGCCATGCTGTGTACCAGATCTATTGTATACCCTACACTGTGTTAAGCAAGGGAGTACAATAGTGATCTAAGAGTAGATCACTGGACAGCGGTCAAAATTATCCTTAGTAGAATAAGGAAATATTTCTCAATTATGGAGGTGACAAAAAGGTTCGTCGTAAAAAGTTACATCGATGCAAGTTTTGACACAGATCTGGATGACTCTAAGTCTCGATCTAGATACATATTGAAAGTGGGAGCAATAAGCTAGAGTAGCTCCGTGCAGAGCATTGTTGACATAGAAATTCGCAAAATACTTACGGATCTGAATGTGACAGACCCGTTGACTAAAATTATCTCACAAGCAAAACATGATCACACCTTAGTACTCTTTGGGTGTTAATCACATAGCGATGTGAACTAGATTACTGACTCTAGTAAACCCTTTGGGTGTTGATCACATATCGATGTGAACTATGGGTGTTAATCACATGGTGATGTGAACTATTGCTGTTAAATCACATGGCGATGTGAACTAGATTATTGACTCTAATGCAAGTGGGAGACTGAAGGAAATATGCCCTAGAGGCAATAATAAAGTTATTATTTATTTCCTTATATGATGATAAATGTTTATTATTCATGCTAGAATTGTATTAACCGGAAACATAATTCATGTGTGAATACATAGACAAACAGAGTGTCACTAGTATGCCTCTACTTGACTAGCTCGCTAATCGAAGATGGTTATGTTTCCTAACCATACACAAAAGAGTTGTTATTTGATTAACGGGATCACATCATTAGGAGAATGATGTGATTAACATGACCCATTCCATTAGCTTAGCACCCGATCGTTTAGTATGTTGCTATTGCTTTCTTCATGACTTATACATGTTCCTATGACTATGAGATTATGCAACTCCCGTTTGCCGGAGGAACACTTTGTGTGCTACCAAACGTCACAACGTAACTGGGTGATTATAAAGGAGCTCTACAGGTGTCTCCAAAGGTACATGTTGGGTTGGCGTATTTCGAGATTAGGATTTGTCACTCCGATTATCGGAGAGGTATCTCTGGGCCCTCTCGGTAATGCACATCACATAAGCCTTTCTTGCATTGCAACTAATGAGTTAGTTGTGAGATGATGTATTACGGAACGAGTAAAGAGACTTGCCGGTAACGATATTGAACTAGGTATTAAGATACCGACGATCGAATCTCGGGCAAGTAACATACTGATGACAAAGGGAACAACGTATGTTGTTATGCGGTCTGACCGATAAAGATCTTCGTAGAATATGTGGGAGCCAATATGAGCATCCAAGTTCCACTATTGGTTATTGACTGGAGACGTGTCTCGGTCATGTCTACATTGTTCTCGAACCCGTAGGGTCCGCACGCTTAAGGTTTCAATGACAGTTATATTATGAGTTTATGAGTTTTGATGTACCGAAGGAGTTCGGAGTCCTGGATGAGATCAGGGACATGACGAGGAGTCTCGAAATGGTCGAGACGTAAAGATCGATATATTGGACGACTACATTCGGACATCGGAAAGATTTCGAGTGATTCGGGTATTTTTTGGAGTACCGGAGAGTTATGGGAATACGTATTGGGCCTTATTGGGCCATACGGGAAAGAAGAAAAAGGGCCTCAAGGGTGGCCGCACCCCTCCCCTTGGTCTGGTCCGAATTGGACTAGGGAAGGGGGGCGCCCCCTTCCTTCCTTCTCCTTTTCCCTTCCTCTTTTCCTATTCCATATGGGAGGTGGAATCCTACTAGGACTAGGGAGTCCTATTAGGACTCCACACTTGGCGCGCCCCCTCCTAGGGCCGGCCTCCTCCTCCCTTGCTCCTTTATGTACGGGGGCAAGGGGGTACCTCTAGACAGAAGTTGATCCATGTGATCATATTCTTAGCCGTGTGCGGTGCCCCCTTCCACCATAATCCTCGATAATATTGTAGCGGTGCTTAGGCGAAGCCTTGCGACGGTAGAACATCAAGATCGTCACCACGCCGTCATGCTGACGGAACTCTTCCCCGACACTTTGCTGGATCGGAGTCCGGGGATCGTCATCGAGCTGAACGTGTGCTAAAACTCGGAGGTGCCGTAGTTTCGGTGCTTGATCGGTCGGGCCGTGAAGAAGTACGACTACATCAACCGCGTTGTGCTAACGCTTCCGTTGTCGGTCTACAAGGGTACGTAGATCACACTCTCCCCTCTCGTTGATATGCATCACCATGATCTTGCGTTGCGTAGGAATTTTTTTGAAATTACTACGTTCCCCAACAGCCTTTGCTTCTGCTTTTTTAGACTCCTCGCAGTGGCAACCAACCTTTGATGGGCATTCTGTTGCTCCGGGTGCCTGTCCGGTGTGACGCCGTCCGGACTGTTATCTTCGACGGGGTCAGGTTGTTTGGTTTGATTCTCCGTGTTGCCCTGGTCGGGCGATGGTTCACCCTGCTCTATCGATGGGTCTATATGATCGTTGTTTTTGCCGAGGCGGGATTTGGAGCGGTGCTTACGCCTCCGCTTTGACTGCTTCTTGAGGGAACAACCCTTCGCTGCGTCCTTCCGTTCCTCGTCGTCGTTTTCTTTGGGTGTGTCCACCATGTATACATCATATGATGAAGTGGGCGTCCAGTGCCCTATGGGCAGTGGTTCCTGTTTATCTCCTGCATTGTCGTCCATACCGTCGATGTCTTCGGAGTCGAAGTCGAGCATGTCGGTCTAATCGTCGACAGTGGCTACTAAGTGGGTGGTGGGTGGGCAGCGAATTTCTTCGTCATCCGCATCCCAATCCTGCCGAACATAGTTCGGCTCGGTCTCTCCTGACAGGGAGAGATACCTTAATGAGTTCAGTATGTCACCGAAGGTCGAGTGCTGAAAGATATCCGCGGAGGTGAACTCCATGATCGGCGCCCAGTCGGATTCGATAGGCACGGGCACAGGCGGTTCGGAGTCCGTGGCCGGGGAAGAACCCGGTAGTTCGGTGTCACGGCTCCCATGAAGGGTAAGGTCGATATTCGGCTCGATCGCCGCTAAGAATACGGCCTCCATGGCGGGGTCTATCCACCCGTCCATGGATGGCACAATTGGCTCCGAATTGAGGGTCGGAGTGGTTGCCGGTGCGGTCTCCTGAACACTGTCCGATTGTAGAGCTAAATCATGCTCATCGTGACTGTCTGGCGCACTCGGCAGGGGCTTGAATCCGTTGAAGATCAAGTCTTCATGGATATCGGCCATGTACTTTAAGCTTCCAGACCTGACCTGGTGGCCAGGGGCGTAACTCTCGATCTGCTCCAGATGGCCAAGCGAGTTGGCCCGCAGTGCGAAGCCGCCGAATACAAAGATCTATCCAGGGAGAAAAGTTTCACCCTGGACTGCATCGCTATCGATGATCGAAGGAGCCATCAAGCCTAACGGTGACGACACAGCGGAACTCTCAATGAAAGCACCAATGTCGGTGTCAAAACCGGCGGATCTCGGGTAGGGGATCCCGAACTATGCATCTAAGGCGGATGGTAACAAGAGGCAGGGGACACGATGTTTTACCCAGGTCCGGGCCCTCTTGATGGAGGTAAAACCCTACGTCCTGCTTGATTATTCTTGATAATATGAGTAGTACAATAGTTGATCTACCACGAGATCAGAGAGGCTAAACCCTAGAAGCTAGCCTATGGTATGATTGTCTCTTGTCCTACGGACTAAAACCCTCCGGTTTATATAGACACCGGAGGGGGCTAGGGTTACACAAGGTCGGTTACAAAGGAGGAGATATACATATCCGTATTGCCTAGCTTGCCTTCCACGCCAAGTAGAGTCCCATCCGGACACGGGACGAAGTCTTCAATTTGTATCTTCATAGTCCAACAGTCCGGCCAAAGGATATAGTCCGGCTGTTCCGAGACCCCCTAATCCAGGACTCCCTCAGTCGGCCTCAACCTAGGAGCTCCACCAACAGAGAAGCTCGCAAGGGGGAACTACCTCCTGTGGAAGGCGCAGGTCATGTCGGCACTGTGAGGCACGCAAGTGACCGGCCTCCTCGACGGCAGCGATGCCGCACCACCAAAGACCATACAAGTCACCAAGGAGGATAAAACCACGGCCATTGAGCCCAACCCTCTGTACGGCCCGTGGTTGTTGAAGGATCAGCAGGTTCTGAGCTACCTGTTGAACTCGCTCACCCAGGAAATTCTTGCACAAGTCATCGGTAAGGACAACACCTTTGATCTGTGGACTGCTCTTACCACAATATTCACTGCGCAGTCGCAATCCTGCATAACCAATCTACGGATGGCCATCTCCAACACCAAGAAGGGCAACATGTCGAGCAACGCCTTCATCGCCAAGATGAAGAACCTCGGGGACGAGCTAGTTGTGGCTGGGCGTCCGGTGACCGATCCAGAGATGGTGGACTACATATTGGTTGGCCTTTATCGGGACTATGATCCCATCGTGGCAGCAATCGGCGTGATCAAGAACTCCATCAGCGTCGACGACCTCTTCGTGCAGATTTCTGTGTTCGATCAGCGCATGGAGATGCCGGGGGACAGAGCAGCAGGCTTCCGCTCCTCTGCCAACACCGTCTACAGGGGGCGCGGGCAGTCCCGTGGCAGGGGAGGCCGTGGTCGAAGCACCAGAGGAGGACACGGTCGGGAACCGCCCTTCTTCCTCTCTTGGTCGCGGTGGTGGTGGCGGCTATCAGCAGCAACGGCTTCGTCCCCAACCACAGCAACAACAGCAGCAAGAAGGAGACTATCCAGAGTGCCAGATCTGCTACAAGTTTCATGTCGGTGGCGCAAGAGCTTGCTGGCATCGCTATGATGATGATCATGAGGAGAAGAAGGCGGCCAACCTCGTCACCAACAACTACAGCATTGACACCAACTAGTATGCCGACTCCGGTGCTACTAAGCACATCACCAGAGAACTTGACAAGCTGACAATGCGGGAAAGGTATCATGGCGGTGATCAGATACACACGGCAAGTGGAACTGGTATGGACATTACTCATGTTGGAAAATCAATTGTTAAAACCCCCGTAAAAGATTTACATCTTAATAATGTCTTACATGTTCCACATGCTTCCAAAAATCTCGTTTCTGTTCATCGTTTTGCTCTTGACAACAATGTTCTCATAATATTTTATCCCTACTCTTTTGTGATCAAGGACTTGGCAACGAGGAAGGTCATACTTAGAGGAAAGTGTGAGGGAGGCATATATTGTAACATCCCAAATTTTCAATTTGGAATGTTATACATAGATCATCATGCATATCATATTTTCTTGCATTTTGGTCGATCCTAGAAATTTCACACAACTCAAGGACCCTCGGAGAGAGTTGGAGATTTCGTTATTTTCATATTTGAGTTTTCTCAAATTTTGAAAAGAGGATCATTTGATTTATTTATTTTATCTTCAATTATTTTTCCGGTGTCAAAATATATGAGAGAGGGAATAATATGACTTTCCCAAAATTGAGGAAAAATGAAGATTTAATAAATAGATCAATTTCGGTTTTGCCGGAGTTTGTTTGTTTTCTTTGGATAGGGAAAAATGCCCGTTTTCAAAAAAGTGCATTCTAGGTCCGGAGTAAAGTTCATTTTGTTCGGCTCATTTTTAGGAGTCGGGGAAAATTTACTTTAGGTTTTTCGGAGTTTGTTTAGTTAGTTTTCTTTTTGTTTTTTTGCGCGAAACCGATTTAAAAAAAAACTCCCGCAGGCCAGCCGGACCAAAGGCCCAGCCAGCCGCCGCCCCCAGCAGCGTTGCGCGCCAGGCGCCAGCCGCCGCCTCCCCTCGCCCAGGCCGAGTCCCAGAGGGACTCAAGGCCGGTTCTAGCCCCCTCTTTCCTTTGTTTCGTTTTCCTTTTCCCTCTCTTTTTCTTGCTCCCTACCCCAAGTAATCCCCCCCTCACCTATATAAATACCCTCATAACCCCCCCCCTCTCCTCACATCAAAACCCCAAGCCCCCTCTCCTCCTAAGCCGCAGCAAGCAGCAGCGCGCAGCCCCAAGCCGCCGCCTTAAGCCGCGCCGCCCCGCGCCTAAGCCGCCGCCGCCGCCCTTAGCCGCCGCCGCCCGGAAGCCCCGCCTCCCGAGGTAGCCGCGCCTCTCTTTTTCTTCCCCGGTCCGGTTTTTCCTAAAAGAACCATTCCGTTTCCTCTCCGATTCTTTTCTTTTTCTTCCGGTTTTTGTTTTAGTTTTCTTCCGAAACCCTAGATCGGTTTTTCCGTTTCTTTTCGGTTTCTTTTCCGAAAACCCTAGATCGGTTTTCGTTCTTCTTTCGGACCGTTCGTCTCAACGAACGTGATCACCGATTTTTCCCGGTTAACGACGTCCGTTCGTTTAACCGCTCTTCGTTTTCTTTCTCGTCAGTTTTATCCCGCGTTCTTTCCGATCGCGATCTCAGATCCGATCTTCGTTCTAGTCTTTCTTCTCGCTCGTTTATCGGAATCGGGTGATTCAAGCGCCTGGAGTTTCGTCTCAAAACCGCCGTTCCGTCTAATCAACTTAAACAAGTTTTTGCCCCGGTAAAATTTGACCTAGATTTAACTTGCTAGAACCGAGTTGTTTTCTTCCGCCGTTTGTTTTCCGTCGTTTGTTCGGTTCGTTCTTTCTTTGCAACCGGAGTTCTTAAGTTGAACTTCTGGTTCGTCCTCTTGTTCGAGTTTTACCTGTGCATTAGATGAGTACTTATTGTGTGCTTGTTGTTTGTCTGCGATAGATCACCCGGATTGCGCCGCTTGTTACCTCGAATCCCTAGGTCTCGCGGATCATCAGCAAGGCAAGTAACACTTTGATCATACCTTTTCTACAACCCATGTTTTATTGCATTAGATCAATCTTCTCACATTGCATGATTAGGATCTAATTAAACTGTGGGATGGGAAGTAGATGAGGTAGTACCTATTACCTGTATTATTATGAAACCTTTGGGAGTTACTTCTACGTTTGCTATTTATGCCATGCTATGCTAGTAGACGTGGATTGTGTGAGTGATATCCATGACAGATGTGAGTTGATAGTTTTAATGGTTTATCTAAGGTGGCAACTTAAACACACATCTGGGTGGATTGAGGCACCTGATGTCTATCAGGACTTGCCTGTTTTATTTTGGACCGCCACCCAGGCTCAAAGGGATCATAAGATAATTCATGCTAGAAACTTCCGTGTGCAGCCACATGCTACTATGGGCTCTGGCATAGTTGACTAACTTGTGCAAACTCTTACGGGGTGGACTAGCAGATGTAGGGGTTGTAGGTGGTACGGTCTACCCCACATGTAAGGTGCTAGCGCTTTTGAAAGACTATGTCTCGGTCATCCGTTTCTCAAACACCATGTAGTGCGAGAAAACAAACGGAGGCGATCGAGTCATGTGGGGAAAAGTGCGCAAACCTCTGCAGAGTGTACAAACTAATCATGATTAGCCGTGTCCCCGGTTATGGACAACTTGAGTATCTAGTACTTGAATATCATGTGAATCTCATCATGTTACTTCTAATTAATATTGTTGGGTTTAATTGTTCACTTAAATGGGATCGGAATGCTGTCAACCATTCTCGATGTTTAACAACTACCATGATAGTTAAATAAATTTATTCCTTTGCAGTAGGGAAAAATTGGCTTTACACAAAACTGTAACCATAGAGCTTTCCACCAGCCATATATGCATACAGTATAGCTGTTTCATTCCATTACTCTCTATGTGTTACATTGCCAGCATATTCCAAGTGCTGACCCGTTTTCGGGCTGCAACTTTCATGTTGCAGACTTTTCAGACGACGAGTAAGGTGCTTTTAGGTCGTGGTTCTATACTCAGTGATGCCGTTGGAGTTGATGGACCCATTTATCTTCCGAGTCTTCCGCTGTTATCATTATTAGATGGCCTTAAGCCATATTTATTGTAATAAGTTCTCTTTTGAGACAACGATGTAATAAGTGTGTGATTGCCACTCTGCTATAAATCCTTCGATGTACTGTGTGGTGTCAGCATTACTGATCCAGGGATGACACCTGAGCACAGAGCACTTGATCCATTCGGGTCGGGTCGCTACAGAGATGGTATCAGAACACACGCTGACTGTAGGACACGACCGCTAAGTTAAAGCCATAGAGCACCCTTCTCTTCTCATTTTCTAACTCCTCATCTTTTCTACTCTTTTAGGATGACGAACGCGAAGATTAAGTACGCTCAACCGGATGAAGGCACACCTTTTGGATTTCACTTGAAGGAAGTCACCAAGTACCTGAACATTGGACTACCAAGCTTCACGGGAACCTTCAACGCCACTCTGCCTGAAGAGGAGCGCTGGAAGATTCAAGCTCACGTTCCGGGAAGAACATTCGCGCCAATCACGAAGCCTATAGATAGTGTTTTCAATGCACCAACCTGGAGTCTGGGAAAGAGCATGGCAGCTCATATCACCAAAGGACGCATTGGAGAAGTTTATCAAGAAGACCTCAAGGACACTATCTACCAGATTTGCGGACGCCGAGATGAACAATGGGAGTTAGTCAGCACCAAGAAGGATAGATCCATTGCATCATTCATCCAGGAGTTAAACCAGCACATTCGACGCCACGAGAACCAGATGTGCAATGATATGATAGAGTTGAAGAATGCGAAGGCAAGGATCATCGAGCTAGAAGGAGAACTAAAGTCTACACTCAAGGACTACATGGACGAGATCGTAGCTCTAGCGAGACACAATGGCGATCTTAAGCAGGAGATTGAAGAACTCAAGAGGAAGTTAGCATCCAAAGAGGAAGACGAGTACGTCGCATGTCCGGATAACTACATCATCATTGACGACACCGATTCGGATCCAAGTGAACCCGACTTTGAAGACGAAGCTGGAGCAGATATCATGGAGTCTTCCACCGGTTCAAATTTCTAGATGGCCACCAGATAGTAGTAGTATTCCCCCATGTAAACATTATAGTTCGAGCACTTTTGCGATAGTTAGACCGTTTGTAAGCCCTTGTTTGATTGAATGAAGTGATTTTGTGTGCATTTGCTCATGTGCATTGGGGTAGTGTTTCCTGTTTAGACCTCACTCTATTCTCAATTCTCGTCTTTTCTAAACCCTCAGATGCCTCCGAGACATGACAATGGATTCCCACCGGAGCTCACCCAGTTGATCCAGCAACAGAATCAATTGATGCAGATGTTAGTCCAGAACCAGCAGAACAACAACAACAACCCACCACCACCACCACCACCTGTTGACCACTTAGCCCGTTTCCTTAGGCTGAATCCGCCGGTGTTTTCCAGTAGCACCGAGCCGATAGTAGTAGATGATTGGCTCCGCAAGATAGGAAGGGAGTTGACCACTTCAGGATGCACGGATGGTGAGAAAGTAAAGTTTGCCGCTCACCAGCTTGACGGACCCGCGGCAGCATGGTGGGAGAATTTCACAGCCACTTACCCAGTTGACACTGTCACATGGGATCAGTTTCAGCAAGCTTTCCGCACTGCCCATGTCTCAACAGGAGCTATGGCCATGAAGAAGCGTGAGTTTCGCAACTTACGCCAAGGAGGAAGGACAGTTGGCTAGTACGTTGACGATTTCAGCAAGTTAGCACGTTATGCCCCAGATGACGTTGCTACGGATGCAGCCAAACAGGAGAAGTTTCTGGAAGGACTGAATGATGAACTAAGCATGAAATTGATGGTAGCGAGTTTCAACAACTACCAGGAGTTGGTAGATCGTGCCATCATGATTGAAGGAAAGCAACAGCAGATTGAAAACCGTAAGAGGAAGTATGGACAGGGGAAGTATAACTCTGGAGCCCAGCAGAAGCCCCGTTTTACCCCTAAACCGGGATTTCAGTTTCAGCATACCTATGGAGGAGGTAGTTCGCACAACCATAATGGCCACAAGAATGGTAATGGGAATGGAGGAAGCAACGGCCAGAACCGGACCACCCCATCGACCCCAACCAAGAGAGACCTGAGTCAAGTCACCTATTTCAAGTGTTCCAAGACCGGACATTATGCCAATGAATGTCCTGAAGGCTAGAATGGAAATGGCAATGGAAGCTCTGGGAAGAAGCCGAACCCTTTCAATAGGGGACAGGTGAACCACGTTAATGTGGAGGAGGTTGAAGATCAGCCCGATGCAGTAATCGGTAAGTTTTTGGTTAAGTCATTTACCACACTAGTTCTTTTCGATACTGGTGCATCGCATTCATACATATCAAGGGGATTTGTGGATAAATATAACCTGCCAACCCAAGCCCTTGGGTCACCCATGTTAGTAAGCTCACCAGGAGCGGAGTTTATGGCTAGACGATGGTGTGATCGGTTACCATTAAGGATTGGTAACTATGTGTTTCCCTCAGACCTAATAGTATTGGAATCTCAAGGATTGGATGTGATATTAGGCATGGATTGGTTGTCGATGTATGAAGGAAACATCGATTGCGCTAGTAAGTCAATTTTGCTTACCACACCAGAAGGACGAAGGATCAAGTATGTATCCCGGCATGTGCCAAAAAGGACACAAGTAAATTGCCTAACAGGAGTCATGCAGGAGGAAGTACCAGTGGTAAAGGATTTTCCTGATGTATTTCCTGAGGAATTACCAGGCATGCCACCGGATAGAGACATTGAGTTTTTGATTGAGTTATTGCCAGGTACAGGCCCAATATCGAAGCGACCGTATCGGATACCAGCAAAGGATTTGGTGAAAATTAAGAATCAGATTAAGGAGTTATTGGATAAAGGTTACATTCGCCCAAGTTCTTCGCCTTGGGGATCACCCGTACTTCTAGTGGAAAAGAAGGATGGATCATTAAGGATGGTTGTAGATTATCGGGGATTGAATGAAGTAACCATCAAGAACAAATACCCACTGCCAATGATCAACGATCTGTTTGATCGGTTGCAAGGAGCTAAAGTGTTTTCCAAGATCGATTTGCGATCAGGGTACCATCAATTGAAGATTCGGGAGCAGGACATACCTAAGACAGCATTCACCACGAGATATGGACTGTATGAGTATACCGTTATGTCATTTGGATTGACTAATGCACCTGCCTATTTTATGAACCTGATGAACAAAGTGTTTATGGAGTTTTTGGATAAGTTCGTCGTAGTGTTCATTGATGACATCCTGGTTTATTCAAAGAATGAAGAGGAGCATAAGGAACATTTGCGTTTGGTTTTGGAGAAACTAAGGGAAACATCAGTTATATGCCAAATTTAGCAAATGCGAGTTTTGGTTAAAGGAAGTTGGATTCCTCGGACACGTTATATCCGGAAAAGGTATAGTAGTTGACCCCACAAAGGTTGAGACCGTAACCTAATGGGAATCACCAACGACAGTTGGAGAGATCCGGAGTTTTCTTGGACTCGCAGGATACTATCGGAGATTTATTGAGAACTTTTCAAAGATTGCGAAGCCTATGACGGAGTTGTTGAAGAAGGATACTAAGTTCAAGTGGACTGAGGAATGTGAGGCTAGTTTCCAGGAGTTGAAGAAACGTTTGGTTACCTCACCGGTATTGATATTGCCAGATCAGACCAAGGATTATGAGGTGTATTGCGACGCTTCACGTCGAGGACTTGGAGCAGTGCTTATGCAGGAAGGAAGAGTTGTTTCATAGGCTTCACGGCAACTGAAGCCTCATGAGTTGAATTATGCCACGCATGATTTGGAGTTAGCAGCCGTAGTGCATGCATTGAAGACATGGAGACATTTCCTCATTGGAAATCATTGTGAGGTGTACACGGATCACAAGAGCTTGAAGTACATTTTCACTCAGAAGTAGTTGAACCTTAGACAAAGGAGATGGTTGGAGCTCATCAAGGATTATGACATGAGATTGCATTACCATCCCGGTAAAGCTAATGTAGTAGCCGATGCATTGAGCCATAAGAGCCATGTCAATACCCTAATGACGGAAGAAATACCCAAAGAGTTAGCAGAAAACCTACGTGAGCTATGTTTGGAAATAGTTCCGAGAGGCTATGTAGCAGCATTGGAGATTCAGTCAACATTGATGGATAAAATCAGAGAAGCTCAGAAATCTGACAAGGAGATTGCTTCTATAAAAGAGAGAATGAGCAAAGGAAAGGCAAAGGGATTTCGTGAGGATGAGCATGACACCCTATGGTTTGAAGACCGTGTTTATGTGCCCAATGACCCGGAGATCAGGAAGTTGATTTTGCAAGAGGCACATGATTCACCGTATTCGATTCACCCAGGGAATACCAAGATGTATTTGGATTTAAAGGAAACATTCTGGTGGACCGGAATGAAGAAGGATATTGCAGCATATGTAGCAGTTTGTGACGTATGTCAGAGAGTAAAGGCAGAGCATCAGAAGCCAGCAGGATTGTTACAACCATTGTCAATACCCGAATGGAAGTGGGATAAGATAGGCATGGATTTTATCACAGGACTACCCAGGACGAAAGCAGGCTATGACTCGATATGGGTAGTAGTTGATCGTTTGACAAAGGTAGCACATTTTATTCCAGTTAAGACCACTTACACTAGTGCTAAGTTGGCAAAGATATACATGACTAGTATCATTTGTTTGCATGGAGTTCCGAGGAGTATCGTATCAGATAGAGGAACCCAATTTACCTCAAAGTTTGTGAATCAGTTGCATGAAACTTTAGGAACCAGACTAGAGTTCAGCACAGCTTTTCACCCACAGACGGATGGACAGACTGAGAGAGTCAATCAGATTCTGGAAGACATGCTGAGAGCTTGTGCACTAGATTATGGATCTAGCTGGGACGATAACTTGCCGTATGCGGAGTTTTCTTATAACAACAGTTACCAAACCAATTTGAAGATGGCACCTTTCGAAGCTTTATACAGAAGGAGGTGCAGAACACCGTTGTCATGGGACGAAGTTGGAGACCGTCAGTTCTTTGGACCAGATTTGATTAAGGAGTCTGAACGGAAAGTTAAGTTGATTCGAGATAGGCTCAAGGTAGCCCAGTCTAGGCAGAAGAGCTACACAGATTCTAAACGCAAGGAGACAGTTTACGAAACTGGAGACAGAGTTTATCTTCGAGTATCCCCACTTCGAGGAGTTAAGCGCTTTGGAGTTAAGGGAAAGTTAGCACCGCGTTTTGTTGGACCGTATAAGATCTTGCAACGTATGGGAGAAGTCGCTTATAGGTTGGAATTACCAGAGGAGCTGTCAGGAGTTCATGATGTATTCCATGTTTCTCAGCTGAAGAAATGTCATGCCGAGATGGCGGAGGTACCTCTAAGAGATACCGTGCCACTCGAAGTGATTCAGTTGAAGGACGACTTAACGCATGAGGAGAAGCCAGTCAAGATTCTCGATTTTGCCAGCAAAGTTACTCGCAGCAAGGTTATCAAGTTTTGTAAAGTTCAATGGAACCACCACTCAGAGGATGAAGCCACCTGGGACAGAGAAGAAGATTTGCTCAAGGACCACCCTCACCTATTTTCTAGCCAACTCGAATCTCGAGGGTGAGATTCATCTTAAGGGGGGTAGGTTTGTAACATCCCAAATTTTCAATTTGGAATGTTATACATAGATCATCATGCATATCATATTTTCTTGCATTTTGGTCGATCCTAGAAATTTCACACAACTCAAGGACCCTCGGAGAGAGTTGGAGATTTCGTTATTTTCATATTTGAGTTTTCTCAAATTTTGAAAAGAGGATCATTTGATTTATTTATTTTATCTTCAATTATTTTTCCGGTGTCAAAATATATGAGAGAGGGAATAATATGACTTTCCCAAAATTGAGGAAAAATGAAGATTTAATAAATAGATCAATTTTGGTTTTGCCGGAGTTTGTTTGTTTTCTTTGGATAGGAAAAAATGCGCGTTTTCAAAAAAGTGCATTCTAGGTCCGGAGTAAAGTTCATTTTGTTCGGCTCATTTTTAGGAGTCGGGGAAAATTTACTTTAGGTTTTTCGGAGTTCTGTTTAGTTAGTTTTCTTTTTGTTTTTCTGCGCGAAACCGATTTAAAAAAAACTCCCGCAGGCTAGCCGGGCCAAAGGCCCAGCCAGCCGCCGCCCCCAGCAGCGCTGCGCGCCAGGCGCCGGGCGCCAGCCGCCGCCTCCCCTCGCCCAAGCCGAGTCCCAGAGGGACTCAAGGCCGGTTCTAGCCCCCTCTTTCCTTTGTTTCGTTTTCCTTTTCCCTCT